>NC_134353.1:255384014-255705472 GCF_048569485.1 Anomaloglossus baeobatrachus | reverse complement strand
CTGGAAAAATGCAGCTTTGTGAGGAAAGTGCAGGCGGAGACATGATGTTGCCTTCATCCAAAGTTGGTGCTATCGATGTCTGAGAGAGCTGTACACACTCACTTGTTTCCCCTTCCAAACCAACTGACGACCTACCAAGCAAACTGCCTGTTGCGGTTACAGTGGTGGAAGTTGTGGGTGGAAAAACAGGTGTGACAGCTGTCCCCACAGTCCTAGAAGATGACGAGCGCGCGGATGCCCTGGAAGGGGCAGGCGGTGGATGGTTGGCTCCACTAGGCCGCATTGCAGCACGGTGAGCTTCCCACCAGGCCATATGATATTTATTCATGTGACGATTCATGGAAGAAGTTGTCAAACTGCTGAGGTTTTGACCTCTACTAAGATAACCATGCCAAATGTTACAGATCACATAATTTGGCCGATCTTTTTTTATGTCAAAAAAGGACCAGGCTAGGCAAGGCTTAGAGGCCATGCGACCTGTTGATCCACCCCGAATAATGCTCAGAGGCAGAGTGGTGGCTGAGGATGCAGTTGTAGACGTGCTACCAGTGCTCCGACTGTGTCCAGGAAGGCGCCAGGTTACTTCGACGTCGGTTGCATCCTCCTCCACCGCCTCTATTGACCTCCTCGAGTGTCTGACTGTGGGTTGACAGTAGGTGGGATCTAGAACTTCATCATCAATTGTTGTGTTTGCACTCCCCTCCCCCTCAGACCGAGTTTCTTCTTGCCCTGACCGAATATTTAAGTTGTCATCCCAATCGGGTATCTGCGTCTCATCTTCATCAGTATGTTCCTCATTGCCTATAACCACAGTTGTTGGAAAGGCAGCATTTTGGTAGCCAACAGTTTGCATATGATGAAAGTCAACCTCCAAGCCATGTCATGCCCTTCTAAAAGCATGTAAAACACAGCGAGGGGACTCCAACCACAGTCTCCCTCGTTGCCACTAACTGGGCCACACACACCCCACTTGACTGGCATCGGTTGAGCCCCCTTTTGAAAAAGAAAAAGATGCTTTGCATGAAGCACTCTCAAAAATACGCGTGCCTTTCCCGTCCCCTGGCTGACCCAGGGGAAGAAAAGTCCTCTGAGAGCCATGACTTGTTCATCTTGGTTCTTTTAGAAACACAGCGAGGGGACTCCAACCACAGTCTCCCTCGTTGCCACTAACTGGGCCACACACACCCCACTTGACTGGCATCGGTTGAGCCCCCTTTTGAAAAAGAAAAAGATGCTTTGCATGAAGCACTCTCAAAAATACGCGTGCCTTTCCCGTCCCCTGGCTGACCCAGGGGAAGAAAAGTCCTCTGAGAGCCATGACTTGTTCATCTTGGTTCTTTTAGAAACACAGCGAGGGGACTCCAACCACAGTCTCCCTCGTTGCCACTAACTGGGCCACACACACCCCACTTGACTGGCATCGGTTGAGCCCCCTTTTGAAAAAGAAAAAGATGCTTTGCATGAAGCACTCTCAAAAATACGCGTGCCTTTCCCGTCCCCTGGCTGACCCAGGGGAAGAAAAGTCCTCTGAGAGCCATGACTTGTTCATCTTGGTTCTTTTAGAAACACAGCGAGGGGACTCCAACCACAGTCTCCCTCGTTGCCACTAACTGGGCCACACACACCCCACTTGACTGGCATCGGTTGAGCCCCCTTTTGAAAAAGAAAAAGATGCTTTGCATGAAGCACTCTCAAAAATACGCGTGCCTTTCCCGTCCCCTGGCTGACCCAGGGGAAGAAAAGTCCTCTGAGAGCCATGACTTGTTCATCTTGGTTCTTTTAGAAACACAGCGAGGGGACTCCAACCACAGTCTCCCTCGTTGCCACTAACTGGGCCACACACACCCCACTTGACTGGCATCGGTTGAGCCCCCTTTTGAAAAAGAAAAAGATGCTTTGCATGAAGCACTCTCAAAAATACGCGTGCCTTTCCCGTCCCCTGGCTGACCCAGGGGAAGAAAAGTCCTCTGAGAGCCATGACTTGTTCATCTTGGTTCTTTTAGAAACACAGCGAGGGGACTCCAACCACAGTCTCCCTCGTTGCCACTAACTGGGCCACACACACCCCACTTGACTGGCATCGGTTGAGCCCCCTTTTGAAAAAGAAAAAGATGCTTTGCATGAAGCACTCTCAAAAATACGCGTGCCTTTCCCGTCCCCTGGCTGACCCAGGGGAAGAAAAGTCCTCTGAGAGCCATGACTTGTTCATCTTGGTTCTTTTAGAAACACAGCGAGGGGACTCCAACCACAGTCTCCCTCGTTGCCACTAACTGGGCCACACACACCCCACTTGACTGGCATCGGTTGAGCCCCCTTTTGAAAAAGAAAAAGATGCTTTGCATGAAGCACTCTCAAAAATACGCGTGCCTTTCCCGTCCCCTGGCTGACCCAGGGGAAGAAAAGTCCTCTGAGAGCCATGACTTGTTCATCTTGGTTCTTTTAGAAACACAGCGAGGGGACTCCAACCACAGTCTCCCTCGTTGCCACTAACTGGGCCACACACACCCCACTTGACTGGCATCGGTTGAGCCCCCTTTTGAAAAAGAAAAAGATGCTTTGCATGAAGCACTCTCAAAAATACGCGTGCCTTTCCCGTCCCCTGGCTGACCCAGGGGAAGAAAAGTCCTCTGAGAGCCATGACTTGTTCATCTTGGTTCTTTTAGAAACACAGCGAGGGGACTCCAACCACAGTCTCCCTCGTTGCCACTAACTGGGCCACACACACCCCACTTGACTGGCATCGGTTGAGCCCCCTTTTGAAAAAGAAAAAGATGCTTTGCATGAAGCACTCTCAAAAATACGCGTGCCTTTCCCGTCCCCTGGCTGACCCAGGGGAAGAAAAGTCCTCTGAGAGCCATGACTTGTTCATCTTGGTTCTTTTAGAAACACAGCGAGGGGACTCCAACCACAGTCTCCCTCGTTGCCACTAACTGGGCCACACACACCCCACTTGACTGGCATCGGTTGAGCCCCCTTTTGAAAAAGAAAAAGATGCTTTGCATGAAGCACTCTCAAAAATACGCGTGCCTTTCCCGTCCCCTGGCTGACCCAGGGGAAGAAAAGTCCTCTGAGAGCCATGACTTGTTCATCTTGGTTCTTTTAGAAACACAGCGAGGGGACTCCAACCACAGTCTCCCTCGTTGCCACTAACTGGGCCACACACACCCCACTTGACTGGCATCGGTTGAGCCCCCTTTTGAAAAAGAAAAAGATGCTTTGCATGAAGCACTCTCAAAAATACGCGTGCCTTTCCCGTCCCCTGGCTGACCCAGGGGAAGAAAAGTCCTCTGAGAGCCATGACTTGTTCATCTTGGTTCTTTTAGAAACACAGCGAGGGGACTCCAACCACAGTCTCCCTCGTTGCCACTAACTGGGCCACACACACTTCACTTGACTGGCATCGGTTGAGCCCCCTTTTGAAAAAGAAAAAGATGCTTTGCATGAAGCACTCTCAAAAATACGCGTGCCTTTCCCGTCCCCTGGCTGACCCAGGGGAAGAAAAGTCCTCTGAGAGCCATGACTTGTTCATCTTGGTTCTTTTAGAAACACAGCGAGGGGACTCCAACCACAGTCTCCCTCGTTGCCACTAACTGGGCCACACACACCCCACTTGACTGGCATCGGTTGAGCCCCCTTTTGAAAAAGAAAAAGATGCTTTGCATGAAGCACTCTCAAAAATACGCGTGCCTTTCCCGTCCCCTGGCTGACCCAGGGGAAGAAAAGTCCTCTGAGAGCCATGACTTGTTCATCTTGGTTCTTTTAGAAACACAGCGAGGGGACTCCAACCACAGTCTCCCTCATTGCCACTAACTGGGCCACACACACCCCACTTGACTGGCATCGGTTGAGCCCCCTTTTGAAAAAGAAAAAGATGCTTTGCATGAAGCACTCTCAAAAATACGCGTGCCTTTCCCGTCCCCTGGCTGACCCAGGGGAAGAAAAGTCCTCTGAGAGCCATGACTTGTTCATCTTGGTTCTTTTAGAAACACAGCGAGGGGACTCCAACCACAGTCTCCCTCGTTGCCACTAACTGGGCCACACACACCCCACTTGACTGGCATCGGTTGAGCCCCCTTTTGAAAAAGAAAAAGATGCTTTGCATGAAGCACTCTCAAAAATACGCGTGCCTTTCCCGTCCCCTGGCTGACCCAGGGGAAGAAAAGTCCTCTGAGAGCCATGACTTGTTCATCTTGGTTCTTTTAGAAACACAGCGAGGGGACTCCAACCACAGTCTCCCTCGTTGCCACTAACTGGGCCACACACACCCCACTTGACTGGCATCGGTTGAGCCCCCTTTTGAAAAAGAAAAAGATGCTTTGCATGAAGCACTCTCAAAAATACGCGTGCCTTTCCCGTCCCCTGGCTGACCCAGGGGAAGAAAAGTCCTCTGAGAGCCATGACTTGTTCATCTTGGTTCTTTTAGAAACACAGCGAGGGGACTCCAACCACAGTCTCCCTCGTTGCCACTAACTGGGCCACACACACCCCACTTGACTGGCATCGGTTGAGCCCCCTTTTGAAAAAGAAAAAGATGCTTTGCATGAAGCACTCTCAAAAATACGCGTGCCTTTCCCGTCCCCTGGCTGACCCAGGGGAAGAAAAGTCCTCTGAGAGCCATGTCCACATTGTCAGTGGACAGACACGTATGCTTATCTGCCAGCAGACCCACAGCAGCACTGAAGACAGGTTCCGAGAGAACGCTGGCTGCAGGACACGACAAGATCCCCAAGACGTACGTGGCGAGCTCAGGCAATTTATCAACATTGGAAGCCTAAAATGAGCAGGGCTCAAGTTGCACAATAATGGAATCGATGTTTCCTTGCATATACTCATATATCTGTGTGTCCTACTCTTTTTCCTTGTCCAGCTCTTTTGTTTTCGCATGAGTATATGTCCTTGTCACTTTCCCATGTGTTGTGAGTTATTTGTGACCTTTTGGACACCTTTGAGGGTGTTTTCTAGGTGTTTTTCTGTGTTTGTGATTGCCTGCCATTGTTTCCTATGCAGTTCGAGTTCGGTTCGTCGAACGTTCGACGAACCGAACTCGAACGGGAGGTCCGTTCGGCGAACCAACCTCGAGCCGAACCGCGACCGGTTCGCTCATCTCTAATGTACACACAACGTACAGCCATATACACACACATATACACAGATGACACGTACACACAGCATACAGCCATATACACACATATGTACACAGACGACACGTACACACAGCATACAGCCATATACACACACATGTACACAGATGACATGTACACACAGCGTACAGCCATATACACACATGTACACAGATGACAGTACACACAGTGTACAGCCATATGCACACACATATACACAGATGACACGTACACACAGCATACAGCCATATACACATATATACACAGACGACATGTACACACAGCGTACAGCATATGCACACATATGTACACAGATGACACATACACACAGCATACAGCCATATACACACATGTACACAGATGACAGTACACACAGTGTACAGCCATATGCACACACATATACACAGATGACACGTACACACAGCATACAGCCATATACACATATATACAGAGACAACATGTACACACAGCGTACAGCATATGCACACATATGTACACAGATGACACATACACACAGCATACAGCCATATACACACATATGTACACAGACGACACGTACACACAGTGTACAACCATACACACACACACACATGTACACAGACGACACGTACACACAGCATACAACCATATACACACATGTACACAGATGACACATACACACAGCGTATAGCCATATACACATATACCCAGGCGACATGTACACACAGCGTACAGCATAGACACACATATGTACACAGACGACATGTACACACAGCATACAGCCATATACACACACATGTACACAGACGACAGTACACACAGTGTACAGCCATATACACACACATGCACAGATGACACGTACACAAAGCGTACAGCCGTATAAACACATGTACACAGACAACACGTACACACAGCATACATCCATATACACACACATGTACACAGATGACACATACACAAAGCGTACAGCCATATACACACATGTACACAGATGACACGTACACACAGCGTACAGCCATATACACACACATGTACACTGACGACACATACACAGAGCGTACAGCCATATACACACATATTCACAAATGACACGGACACACAGCATACAGCCATATACACACACATGTACACAGACAACACGTACACACTGTGTACAGCCATTTACACACACATGTACACAGACGACACATACACACAGCGTACAGCCATATACACACACACATGTACACAGACGACACATACACGCTGCGTACAGCCATTTACACCCACATGTACACAGACGACACGTACACACAGCATACAGCCATATACACACATTTACACAGATGACACATACACACAGCATACAACGATATACACACACATGTATACAGATGACACATACACACTGCGTACAACCATTTACACACACATGTACACAGACATGTACACACAGTGTACAGCCATATGCACACACACATGTACACAGTCGACACATACACGCTGCGTACAGCCATTTACACCCACATGTACACAGACGACACACAGCGTACAGCCATGTACACAGATGACACGTACACACAGTGTACAACCATATACACACACATTTACACAGACAACACGTACACACATTGTACAGCCATATACACACACATATACACAGAAGACATGTACACACAGCGTACAGCCATATACACGCACACATACACAGAAGACACATACACACAGCTTACAGCCATATACAAACACATGTACACAGATGACATACACACAGCGTACAGCTATATACACACACATGTACACAGATCACACGTACACACAACATACAGCCATATAAACACCCATGTACACAGTCAACACAGAGACAACAAGGAGAAGTGCTCTCTAATACAGATGTAGACAAATTTGTGAATAATATTTGAGAGAAAAAGGCCTTTTTTGTTCATCGAAAAAATCTTAGATCTTTGAGTTCAGCTCATGAAAAATGAGAGCAAAAACAAGAGTTGTGTTTATATTTTTGTTCAGCAAAGATAATTGTCTAGTCTAAATGTACCCTAAATTCACAATGTTTACAATCAATTGGTATTGATCAATATGTCCCATTTTTCGCACATCACAAAACAGCAAGTATAAAGGGAACCTGACATGACCAGAATGTCTATTTATCAAAAGATATCAAGTTACCATGAAGAGAAAAAAAATATTAAAATCATGCCTGACTTCCTTATTGGAGAAGATACAGGATGAAAATGAGCTTATATCCTCCTAGTAACCACTCGCTTTAAGTCATAGGGGGTTGCAGGGAGCAGTTACAGTCACCAGTTACTGTGAGCGATAGCCGTAATCAATCTCTAACACTTCTACAATTTCCTGCTTTTTCCGACTGAAAGCAAGCAGTTACAGGAAGGATATACGTTAATTTTCTCCCTGCAGCCATTGCTCCAGTAAAACAGGCAGGCATGATTTTAATTCTATTTACTTATAGATTAACCCAATATCTACAGGTAAGAGCTTTCCTGGACATGATAAATGCCCTTTAATTCTAGTGACAGGTTCCCTCTAGGAGAAAACATACATTAACATCATGCAAATAAATTTGACTGTAACTTTGATATTTACATTCTTTGGCTTTTGGTGCTATTTGTACTGTTCCTTACTTGCAGAGAATAACTAAAGATACTGATACTATATTGATGACTCCCTGGTGCTGTCACCTATGGAAATAATACCTGTCTTCCTCCAATAACAGCTCACGCTCTATAACCACTGAGTGTGTAAACAGGATCTGTCAACAGTTTTCATTATCTAAACTGCAAGACTGTTAATAAGGTCTATAAGACGAATGTGGTCAATGTGCTTAGGTTGAAAATTTACTTTATATTTTGTAAATTTGTACTTTGAAAATTTTACATTGTATAATCCTCTTTGAAAAATTATTTTCAGATATTAAAAAAAAGCATTTGATATTATATAAATATGAGGATGGAAAACTTTAAAATTAGGATTATACAGCGATTTAGAGATAGATTTTTCTTAATGGTAAGGGCACATGCCCACTGAGTCCTGGATGCAGCATGTCCTCTCCTGTGGGGCCGCAAGTGCTGTCCACAGAAGACCGCAGCTGTGCCCACGATCAGGGTTTGGAGTGCTGCAGTCTTTTTCTCTGTTCTTCCTGTGGAGAACACTTGCATCTCTGCAGCAATAAATTGACGTGCTGCGGCTCGGAAAGCCACATCGCAGGTCAGTTTACACTGCAAGAAAAACAAGCACAGTGAGCATGGCATTTATAGAAATCCCATCTTGTGTGCCTGTACTGTACAATGCAGGGTATTGGATGCAATAACGCTGCGTTTAAAATATTGTGAACCCTGATTATGGGCACACAGGATATGAACACACAAGGTAAGTACACATCAGGTTCAAGATATATTTTTAATATATATAGTTTGTGTTATAAAATTTTGTGTCATTTGCTTTAATAGTATAGCCTGTGAATGAGCAGCAAGGGTACCAGTCTTAATATGATGCTAAATGTACTTAGTCTTTACTTATCTGGTAACACGAAGCCACTGGTTCTTTTACTCTCTCTGTCCTCACACAGCAGCCAGATGGTCCCTATTCTTCTATATGCTCTAGTTACTTCTAGACCTTTAAACGTCCACCGATTTACTCCTTGGTGACTGACTAGGCTAAGACTGCTGCCCAATGTGACAGAGGATCTCACTTCCCCATATGTGCTTTTGTTTACACACTCATGAGATGCCCAAACACACCATTATTTGGATACATCTAAGTGCCACATACAGATATTGTGACACAATGCCTCAATGTCTACCATCAATTTAAAGAAGAAAAATGAGTTTGCCATCTTTCAAGCTTATCTATGGTTTACATCTGACATTGCAGATCAGCTGTGCTCAAGAAAACAAGCTACAATACCAGACCCAGTCCATATAGTGAAGTGGTTTTGCGTTTGAATAATCTAATATATAAAGCTGAATGTGTGTATGTGTGTGTGTATGTATGTGTGTGTGTATGTATGTGTGTGTGTGTGTATGTATGTGTGTGTGTATGTCCGGGATTGGCATCTGCACCGTCGCAGCTACAGCAACAAAATTTTGCACACTCACACTTCTGGACCCCGAGAGCGTCATAGGCTATGTTGTGAGGCGGAATTTTAACCCCGCGCGTTCCAATTTACCAATCAATTTTGCTCCTATCTACATAATGGGGAAAAAGTGAAATGAAAAGTGTATCAGCACCGTCGCATTTACAATCACTAAATTTTGCACAGACACCTCATGTGACCCAGGGAACGTCGTAGGCTATGTTTTTACAGGAAAAATTAACCCTGCGCTTTACAGTTACTCTCCAAAAAACATGCCTTTATTAAAGTAAATGGAGCCTGGAACTACAGGTTACTAGTAGGAGCTGTGATTGGTTGCTATAGGAACAAAAGACATTGTTAGCATAAGAAACTTATATGTGAGGTAATAAGATGTCGGTGGGGAGATGGATAGAGAGAGACAGACAGAGACAGAAAGAGAGACAGACAGAGAGACAGACAGAGAGATAGAGACAGACAGGGAAAGAGACAGACGGTGAAAGAGACAGACAGAGACAGATGGTGAAAGAGACAGACAGAGACAGATGGGGAAAGAGACAGACAGAGACAGACCTGGAAAGAGACAGACCTGGAAAGAGACAGACAGACATGCAGACAGGGACAGAGACAGGCAGACAGGGAAGGAGGAGACAGACACAGAGACAGACAAAGATAGATGGGGAAAGACACAGACCTTGATAGAGATAGACGGGGAAAGCGACAGAGAAATAGAGACAGACAAGGAAAGAGACGGACAGAGACAGGCAGACAGGGAAAGAGACAGACAGGAAAAGACACAGACAAAGAGACAGGGAGACAGACGGGGAAAGAGACAGACGGGGAAAGAGACAGACCTGGGAAAGAGACAGACCTAGAAAGAGACAGATGGGGAAAGATACAGAGAGATAGAGACAGACAAAAAAAGAGACAGACAAAGAGACAGATGGGGAAAGAGACAGACGGGGAAAGAGACAGATGGGGAAAGAAACAGATGGAGCACATTACTTGGCCAATTTAGTTAAATTTGTGTGGAATATCTGTGGTGTTGAAATATATGTTGTGAAATGCTTCTATTAGCTTAGTTTTTGCCTTTTAATAATTACATTTCTATCTATTTGTTTTGTGTTTTTTGTGTGCAGAATACATTTTTGTTAATACATTCTATTTTGTTAACAACAGTTATTAACCTGGGCGAAGCCGGGTAGCACAGCTAGTATATTCCATATTTTCAAATCATATACCACCACTATAATGATTGCTTCTTTCTACTGAACAGTACCCAGACTTTTGTAAAAACAAAAATAAATTATGTGATACTTATGACATCTTGTTTTTCTATTTCTGTTAGCTAAACTATCCCGAACAAGCGGAAGTAGAACATACAGTATAGGAGTACACCTCATTGTATTTTTGTAAATATTTTACTATATCTTTTCATGGGACAACCCTGAAGATATGACACTTTGATACAACGTAAAATAGTCAGTGTAAAGCTGGTATTACAGTGTAAATTTGGTGTGCCCTCTAAATAACTCAACACACAGCCATTAATGGCAAAATCGCAGGCAAGAAAAGTGAGTACACCCCTAAGTGAAAAAGCTAAAATAATGCCATTTTACCTCCCCGTTGTCACGTAACTCATTAGTGTTACAAGGTCTCCGGTGTGAATGTGGAGCAGGGGTGTTACATTTGGCGTAATTGCTCACAAACTCTCGCCTATTGGTCACTGGAAGCTCAACATGGGACAACATAGCAAAGAACTCTCTGAGAATCTGAAAAAAAAAGAATTGTTGCGCTACATAAAAATAGCCTAGACTATAAGACAATTGCCTACACCCTGAAACTGAGCTGTAGCATGATGGCCAAGACCATACAGCGGTTTAGCAAGAAAGGTTGCACTTAGAAGAGGCCTTACCATGGTTAAACAAATAAGCTGAGTGCATTTGCTCTGCGTCATACACAGAAGTTGTCTTTTCAAAATATATGTACAAGTGCTACTTCTTTCTGCGGAGGTTAAATCATTGGGGGGTCAGCCTGTCAGTGCTCAGACCATACATTACACAATGCATAAAATAGAACTAATAGCAAGGAGACAGGATGGGACTCAGCACCAATTCCAGGATAGCAAAAATATAAATCCAACGAAAAATATATAAAAGTGTAGAAACTTTATTCAATGATTAAAAATTCAAGAAAAACATCATCGGTTCCATGAAAACATCATGGCTTGACGCGTTTCGGACAGTTGGAATATAGATAAGTCCTTAATCATAAGCATTTGATGCTTATGATTAAGGACTTCCGAAACGCGTCAAGCCATGATGTTTTCATGGAACCGATGATGTTTTTCTTGAATTTTTAATCATTGAATAAAGTTTCTACACTTTTATATATTTTTCGTTGGATTTATATTTTTGCTATCCTGGAATTGGTGCTGAGTCCCATCCTGTCTCCTTGCTATTGCCTCTACGGACCTGCCTGTCCGGTGGACATCCTGCATCCCACCTGAACTGAGCGGATACATATACGGGTGAGCTGAATAATTTTTTTTTTCTTCATAAAATAGAACTGCATGGCTGTCATCCCAGAAAGAAGCCTCTTCTAAAGATGATGCACAAGAAAGTCTGCAGTTTGCCAAAGATAAGCAGATTAAGGACAAGGATTACTGAGACCATATTCTGTGATCTGTTGAGATAAAGATAAACTTATGTGGTTCAGATGGTGTCAAGCATGTGTTGCAGCAACTAGGTGATCAGTATGAGTGTGCCTTGCCTAGAGTCAAACATGGTGGGGAAAGTGTCATGGTTTTGGGCTGCATGAGTGCTACTGGCTGTGGGGAACTACAGTTCAGTTAGGGAACCATGCATGCCAACATGTACTGTGACATACTGAAACAGAACATGGTCCCCTCCCTTCAGAAACTGGACCACAGGGCAGAATTCCAACATAATAACACCTAACATACTTCCAAGATGACCACTGCCTTGCTAAAGAAACTGAGAGTAAAGGTACTGTACTGGTCAAACATATCTCCAGACCTAAACCCTATTAAGCATCTGTGTGGCATAATTAAATGGAAAATGGAGAAACGCAAAGTTTCTAATATCCAGCAGCTCCATGATGTCCTTATGGAGGAGTGGAAGAGGAGTCCAGCGGCTGGTGAAGCTCTAGTGAACTCCATGCCCAAGAGGGTTAAGGCTTTGCTTGAAAATAATGGTGTCCACACAAAATGTTGACACTTTGGCCACAATTTTGCCATTTTCACTTAGTTGTGTACTCACTTTTGTTGCGAGCAATTTTAACATTAATAGTTGTGTGTTGAGTTACTTAGAGGGCACACCAAATTTACATTGTTATGCAAGCTGCACACTGACTACTACATTATATCAAAGTGTCATACCTCGAGTGTTGTCCCAGGTGTAATAAAATATTTACAAAACTGTGAGTGGTGTACTCACTTGTGATGTACTGTATGTTTTAGAGTATACTTGTGTACATAATATCTATAATCATTTTTGCATTTGGTTTCTGTACTTTATTTAGTTTTTTTAAATTGCATGAAGCAGAAGTCGCTGTTGATCACGGAAAGCTTCTTTGACTAAAATAATGAGCCAACTCCTAGCACTCATAGCAAGCTATCAATACACAAGTTCCTCTAAGTGTTTACACTCTCTGCCACTAAACACAATCTCAACAGTGTAACTCCAGAGCTAAGAGAAGATAGATCTAGTCAAAGGGACAATCATGACATGTTTTCAGCTAAATGTGCATATTCTCCGAACTTCTGAAATGTTTTATAGGCTTGCTAAAGCTAAACGGAAAAGCAAATGATTTCCAGATTGGCGATTACTTCCAGACAGCAGCATGTGAAATGTTACCATTACTTTTTACTTGGCTTCCTTTAATGGATGTTTGGCAGATGGTTGCAGGAGATATCCCTATTTTTAGGACAAAATTTTCAATATTTATTTTGTTTTTATATTATTTAACATGCTATGTCACATATGAAACTTTCACAGTACCTTGCAGTATATTTTTGCATTGTCTCCCAGAAGCTGTGATATGCAGTTAACCCGGCTAATTCATATAGACTGATGTAGCATGAGGTTAAAAAGAAGGAAACCCATAATGTGGGTAAAAGTTAGAGAGTGGTGGGAATGATGTCTTCTATAATTTATTGTTAATGGGGTGGTCCAGAAAACAAAGTAATTTGCGTTCGAAATCCTTACCTACTGTATATAATGCAATAATCTAAACTATTTTCCAATATAATTGAATTAAAAATTCCCTCTTCTTCCCTAACTACACTAACTACTGTTCTTTTTATTCTTCCACTTCCTTTTTGATGATGATTTGTTTGAAATTTCCTGTGCATGCTGGGATACTCACAAAGCGTCATCAGGGGGCAGAAACGAAGAACATCACTGACCTTTGTTTCAGGGGCTGCGCTAGTTGGAATGTGCACTGTGGGTCGGAAATAACATATTTGCTAGCTCAGACCAGTAGTAACAAGCTGGCAACAGAGTGCACTTGTCACGGGGAAGTAAAGATGGTACAGGGGCTGCTAGGAAGATCTTAAGGCTATGTTCACACTAGAAAAATGATTTTTCTTAAGAGAAAAATGATTTTTCTTAAGAGTGAAGGATTAGCGCACCTGCATTAAAAAACGCACCAATAACGCAGGTGCGTTTTTGGTGCGTTTTTTTTCAAGTTGGTCCCTTCGTTTTTTAATGCCTTTACAGCAATAAAGCACATTGAAAATGAAAAAAAAAAAATAGATAATATAGAGATAGATATATGATAGATAGATAGATAGAGGGATAGATAGATATAGATAGATAATAGATATTTAGGGGAATAGATAAATAGATAGATAAGATAGATAGATAAATAGATAGATAGATACGATAGAAAGATAGATAATAGATAGATAATATAGAAAGATAGATAGATAAATAGATGAATAGATAGAGGGATAGATAGATAGACAGATAGATGATAGATAGACAGAAGGATAGATAATATAGAAAGATAGATAATAGATAGATAATATAGAAAGATAGATAGATAATATAGAAAGATAGATAATAGATAGATAGATAGATAGATAGATATAGATAGATATTTAGGGGTATAGATAGATAGATAATAGAGGGATAGATAGATAGATAGATAGAGGGATAGATAGATAGATCGATAGCTAGAGGGATAGATAGATAGATAATAGAGGGATAGATAGATAGATAGATTGATAGATAGAGGGATAGATAGATAATAGATACATAGATAGATAATGGAGGGATAGATAAATAGATAGAGATAGATAGATAGATAGATAGATAGATAGATAGATAATAGAGGGATAGATATTCCAGCTTTATTTATGACGTTTCCCCCCACACACACTGCACTTCTCGCGGCCGGTAACGTGTTCACATCAGCGGCCGTGAGAAATGTCCTGGAGTCACCTCTGCACCTCGCGCAGGGAGCCGCATTCAGCACTCGCTCACTGACCCATGGAGAACTGTCATACGCGGCTGGAGCAGGGCTGGAAGCGCCATGGGACATCGCTGTGGATTATGACGGAGCTGTGTCTGGGAGGGGTTAATACACTGGAGAAAGAGGGGCTTTTGTCTTTTATTCAAAATAAAGGATTTTTCGGTGTGTGAGTGTTTCTTTACTTTCACGTTCAGATTAGTGACGGCGTGTCATAGACGCTGCCATCACTAATCTTGGACTTAGCGGCAGCTATTAGTTGCCGTTAACTCCATATTACCTGGATTTCCCCAGCATCACGGCATCTGGAAGAGCCGGGGACACTCCGGTTCTGCCGCATAATGGATGCGACAGTCCCGGGGCAGCTGCGGCTGATATTCTCAGCTGCGGGACGGGGAGGGGGCATTAACCCTGTCCCTCGCTCTCCCCAGCCTGTGAATACCGGGCCGCCGCTGTATGTTTACCCGGCTGGAAGGTAAAAATTCAGCGGAGCACACACTTTTTTTTTTTCTCTTCTTCCTCTTCCTGTCCTAGTGATATCACTTCCCTGCAAAACGCAGTGCAGGGAAGTACACTATGTCCCGAAAACGCGAAATAACGCGGGAATAATGCAGGTATAACGCAGGAATAATGCACATCACTTGCTACCTGCGCTATTCCTGCGCTATTTCATGATTACATTACAGTCAATGGAGTGAAATAACGCAGTTAGCAGCAGAAAAGAAGTGACATGCTCATTCTTTTTCTTAAGAAAATCTACTGAAAGAATTTTCTTAAGAAAAAAACGCAGTGTGCGCACAGCTAATTTTTTTCCCATAGGTGTGGCTGGGGAATGTCTGCAGAAAGGTTACAAGAATTTCTCAAGATATTTCTGCAGCAAAAACGGACCAAAAACGCAGGTAAAAAATGCAGTGTGTGAACATAGCCTAAAGGTCCAGTCACACTAAGCAACTTACCAGCGATCCCAACAACGATAGGGATCGCTGGTAAGTTGCTAGGAGGTTGCTGGTGAGATGTCACACTGAGACGCTCCAGCGATCCCACCAGCAACCTGACCTGGCAGGGATCGCTGGAGCGTCGCTACACAAGTTGCTGGTGAGCTCACCAGCAACCAGTGACCAGCCCCCAGCGCCGCGTGGAAGATGCTGCGCTTGGTAACTAAGGTAAATATCGGGTAACCAACCCGATATTTACCTTGGTTACCACCGCACGTGCAGAGAGCAGGGAGCAGCGCACACTGAGCGCTGGCTCCCTGCTCTCCTAGTTACAGCACACATCGGGTTAATTACCCGATGTGTCCTGCAGCTACATGTGCACAGAGCAGGGAGCAGCGCACAATGCTTAGCGCTGGCTCCTTGCTCTCCTAGTTACAGCACACATCGGGTTAATTACCCGATGTGTGCTGCAGCTAAATGTGCACAGAGCAGGGAGCAGCGCACAATGCTTAGCGCTGGCTCCTTGCTCTCCTAGTTACAGCACACATCGGGTTAATTAACCCGATGTGTGCTGCAGCTAAATGTGCACAGAGCAGGGAGCAGCGCACAATGCTTAGCGCTGGCTCCTTGCTCTCCTAGTTACAGCACACATCGGGTTAATTAACCCGATGTGTGCTGCAGCTACATGTGCACAGAGCAGGAGCCGGCACTGACAGTGAGAGCGGCGGAGGCTGGTAACAAAGGTAAATATCGGGTAACCAAGGACAGGACTTCTTGGTTACCCGATGTTTACATTGGTTACCAGCCTCCGCAGAAGCCGGCTCCTGCTGCCTGCACATTTAGTTGTTGCTGTCTCGCTGTCACACACAGCGATCTGTGCTTCACAGCGGGACAGCAACAACTAAAAAATGGCCCAGGACATTCAGCAACAACCAACGACCTCACAGCAGGGGCCAGGTTGTTTCTGGATGTCACACACAGCAACATCGCTAGCAACGTCACAAAAGTTGTTCGTTAGCAGCGATGTTGCTAGCGATGTTGCTTAGTGTGACGGGGCCTTAAGACTGGGGACCCTGTGCTGTCCCTTATCTCAACGGTAGACTTGATGGTAGTAAGAGCTTAGCCAACAACGTGGCCCTGTCTCCTAGCCTAGCCCTGATAATACCTTCCCCCACCCAGGGAGCGGGCTGGAAACTCAGTAGCCAAAACCTCCCTAATAATCACAGCTAGGAGTGTACACACAGCACTAAAAATAGACAGGAACAACAATATGTGTACAAGGGAGTAACGAAAAAGGGGGTAACATAACGCACAACAGGGAAATGCTCACACTACTCAGAAGCGCAACACACTATAAACAGGAGCAACAACAAGACCGTGTTCGCATGAGCTAATATCAGCATGGAAAGGAAGAAACGCATGATAGATATAGGAATGAGACAGCTGCACATGGCAATCAGCAACCTGATCATTTAGGTGCTGCTCACCAGTCTGCAGGGATTAACTCTTACAGAGATGGAGACCAGAACTAGCTGACGTCCAGCTCTGGCTGAACACTCCACCAGCCTCAGGTTGCTTATGTACCACCCCGGGCTCGGCTGCAACCGAGCCGCTCGGATCTGGGCTTGCTGGTGGGTGGCTCAAGCGTTTCCGGACCCGGTGGCCCTGTGGTCACTCCGATCTGAAAAGGGCTGGCATTTTGGGGGACGTAGGTTTACGGCCGGAGCCGTGGTTAAGTTCGTGACGCCACCCACGGGTTGTGGTGAAGGTGGACACCACCACTGCGGTTACGGGGCACCCGGGAGAGATGTTGCGCAGCAAGATGTTAATCCCTCCATGGGTAGGGATGGTGGCCCCGGGACCCGTTGGGGGACTAGTTGGGTGGAGCAGGGAGGTGCGCGGCCGAAGGGTACTGGTGTACTCACGATTAAAAATGCACACAAGTCTCTGGTAAACCAAGATGATGGTGGTCGGTGCCCGCAGCCGGCTGCAGTCTGGTCCCCCACCCGGTTGGTGGTTTCTGCCTTTCTCCTGCACCTTTTTAAGTGTTGATGGACTACCTGAACTTGCAATACAGGAGTCCGCTCCCCGGCTTGTGTATGTCGGAGGAGCCCTTTGCCCGCAGACGCTGGCCTGTGGGATCTCTCTGCCTGAGCGGTGGCTTTCTATTCCCCTCGTTGGGCTGTTGTCTTCAGTCAGGACTTTGGGTGGGAAAGGACCTATAGTCCTGTCCGCAATCAGTTAATTAACTCAGTCCAGTAGCTTCTGGACCTCGTTTCAGGGTCTGAATACCCTCCTTTGTGCTCCGTGCTTGTGGTTTCCAGTCGGTTCCCCGGGTCGGTACCGGCGGGCCACTAGCTTGTCCCGGTCCACCACGGTTCCACCGAGCCGTCTTCCTGGCTCCTGCAGGCAGAGGCCTTCGTATGCCTCCTAGCCAAAGGTGCCCATGATCCAACCCTGGCACCTGTCAGACTGCTGCAGACCTGCTACACAGGCCTGCTTCCGCTCTCCTTCACTCCTCACAACTCATCTACTAACTACCAACTGATTGTTTTCCCACCTCAGGCTCTCTGGACTCCTTGGTGGGTGGGACCAAATGCCTGGCTCCGCCCCCCTGGTGTGCCCATCAAGCCCTGAGGGGGGGTGACAAGGGTTTAAAGTGTTTGGCTGCTGACACCTTGTTAGGGACAGGTGCTGTGCAGTGCTCTAACTGTGACTACCTGGCTAGCCCAGGGCGTCACACTTATGAGACTCTGCAGTGTGAACGAAGCCTAACGCCACACTGCCAGCAGGTGTGCACAGAGCTGAATATCGCATGACAGTACTTTTGCGCCTTGGAAGAAAAATATCCGTGACGTCACTTGCGGGAGCAGCGCTGATCTCCTCACAACCGGTAATCCTTTTACAGGGCGCACTGACAGTGGGCTATGTTGCTAGGTCATTACTGCTGATTTGAGCTAGTGAGAGAACGCACAGTCTTTGTGCACATTGCACAGAGACTAGCTTAGACTCTGATTGTCACTGATGATGCTTCATTTCAAGGAGGGGGCTGAGGCTGTGACAGTGACCGCAGCCTTTGCCTCCTGATGACGCTTCGTTTGAGTATACCAGCATGCATTGAGATTCTCAAACTAAGCGTCATCAAAAAGAAAGAACAATAGTTAGATAGTGTAGATTGGAAAGGATAAGGAGGTAATTTTTAATTAAATTATGTTAGGAAATAGTTTACATTATGGCACTAAATAGGCAATTAGTATGAAAATTACCTTGTACTTTGGAGTAGTCCTTTAAGGCCTCATTCAGAAATCATTTTTTGAAGAATAGGTTCTTTTTATTTATTTTTTTCACATATAAAATAAATACTTATTATACTCTGTGTTTAATGTGTGTGTTCACGTTTTTTCTATTTTGTGAAACAATTGTCCCCCCAAAAAAACAAAAACTGAGAAATGTCTGTTTTTGACCCAATTTGTGCATTAAATTTACCCATTCAAGTTATTGAATCTGTCACAAAAATCAGCACTTGTATGCCATCATGTGTCATCCAATTGCTACCCATTTTTCCGCTGTGGAATGGGTAATAGAAGAAAAGGAAACTTATTTTTATATAAATTTTTCATAAAATTGGTAAAACTGGGTCAGAAATAGATGAAAATCAGATCCAGCACACTAATTTTTTTTTGTTTTATAAAAAAAACAGTTTTCAGACATTTCAAGGAGGCCGAGTGAATAGAATATGGTTGCAATAGAGCAATAACACCCACTGGGAATATTGTGACACTCTAATTTATGTTATTATGATGAAGAGCGATTTGGTATAATGGTGTATAACGCTAATTAATGGCTAAGCACAAAATGTCACTGCTCAGAAAGGAAAATGAAAGCTTTGCTTTACAATTCTCTAACACATTAGACGCCTCTGACTGTGAGCCAAATGCAAGCGCTGGAAAGCGACAATTTGACTTGTGATAAGCAATGTTTTTTGTGCCACATTTAACAACAGCTTTAACAATCTTAGGAAATACAAACTACTTCCAAAACTGGAGCTTAGTAGTTATGTTACAGTTAACCTACTAATTTGCCCAATAAGAAGCTAACATCAAACCCTTGGTGTTTCAAAGAAATCTAACATAAACATCATTTAGAACAAATGATATGTTACTATTTTCGGCAGATGTTGCCTGTTGCTTGTATATTTACTCTCATAATGTTCATGATTGTTAATATGTCATTGGGAGGCAATAGATCACATAATGCCATGGTATACCGGGAAAAATCATCTGAAGTATAACTCAGTCTCTTTGAGACTGGCAAATTGCAGAACAATTTGGCAGTTGCAAGGATTTGTCCCTTTAATGCTGACATCTCTTTTCACAAAGTTTTACCATTTTCTTCTGCTTTTAGAATTAAAAATTATGCCATCTGTATTTTCTTGGAAAGTAAAATAACATTTTTTGGTTGAAATTAAAGAATTTTCATACAAACAATCAAAGCAAAATAAAGCAAAATGGTAACATTATACAAGATACTGAATACATAGCAATATATGTATGTGCCGCCCCAGCAGCGGATCGAACCGCTCGGATCCGGGATAGTGTCAGTTTGTGGCTCGAGGGTCTCCGAACCCGGGGGCCTAGGGGCCACACTCTAAAGTAAAAGGAGGATATTTACAGGGAAGTTGTAGTTCGTGATGCCACCCATGGTGTGCGATAATTGGGAGTACCGCCGCTGCCGTTGGGAATACCTGGGGTGATGGAGTGGGGCAGCAAGGTGTCGTTACCATCCACAGGTAGGGATAGACCCTGGGACTCTGGATGGTCCTACTGGGTGCCGTGAAGGGGAAATCCCTCAGGTACTCATTCAGCCAATAAGCAGATGCTGACAACCGGGTAAACCAAGTCTCTGGGTGCCACTGCCTTTCAAGGGGAGCTTGTCCGGGTCCCGTCCCCTGCAGTGCTGCCTGGTTATCCGTGACCTGCCTCCTGGCACAAAGTTTAAATTCACCGTGGTGGACCAGTAGTCTGGAACTTGCTGGGCCCCTCTTGCCACTGTGGCTAAGTGTGGGAGCCTGCTCTCAGGGCTCACGCTTGGGATTTCAGTGGGCTGCTTGTATGGAAGGCTCTATCCCTCTCATTGCACTAGTGCCCCGATTCTGGAGCTAGTGTGAACAGTCCATAAAGGCTCCGCTCTCAGCAGGTTGATTGCCGAGTGGCCTGAAGCATCTCCCTGACCTAGGGTCCGTGTAGCCCACTGTGCCTTCGGTACCGGACCGGTGATAGGACCAGGCTGCTGACCGTCCTCTTTGACCGGTCCAGGCACCTTGTCTCAATCCCCTGTGACCGGGGGTCCGACTCTTCTAGGTCCAGACCACCATCTGCAACCTAGTCAGCTTCTTCTGGGAGCCACTACTCCCAACCTCCTCCACTGTACTACTCCACTGTTACACTCCTCACTCTTCATTCCTCACCTCCTCTTCCTGATGCCTAGGTGGGCGACCTTATTCTGCTCAAGCTGCCCACTGGTGTGTCTGGTGGGTGTGGTGCAGGGTGTATCTAGGATTTGATTTGCTGTTGGAGGCAGCACTGTAAGATGGGGACCCAGAACCATGAGGGATTTGAATACTGCACTAAAGAGAAAGAGCGTGCAGTACCCTGTGACGACCTGATAGTCCAGGGGCGTCACATGTAGACATTAACATATCAAGTGAGTAAACTAAAGGGAAGGGTGAGGAGGAAGGAAGTGATGAGATGAAGGGAAGAACACTTAATTGAGGATGAGAGGAAAAGATGAAAGGGTAAGAAACAACAGAGAACTTTTATAATAATTCAAGTATGTAAACATAAAGAAGATAAAATGCTGAATATAAAAAAGTCAAATTCCAGGCATACCGTACAACAAGTCTCAGTTTTCAAGGATTGTGAAGTTTAAATCCAACATTAAGGACATGGACCAGAGGCTATACAGAATTTTGTTTGTAAGAAAGCCAAGGTCTTTTTTAATGATATGCAGTGAATTCATTATTATAAATTGCATAATATTGTTCGAGATCATTATGTAGGGTAACTTTGTCAATCACCTCACTGATTGTGGGAATCAAAACTGTCTTCAGTATGATGCAATTAGATTTTTAGCTATCACGCATATGTGAATTATAGTTGGTCTAAAAATTGGATTGATGTGCTCCATGTCCAAGGATAAGACAGCCATTTGTGGTGTAAGGTGAATAGCAATGTGTGTTATATGGTTTATCAGAGTGGATATTCCTGACCAGAAAGTATGAAGGAGATCCCCTTGCTTCCACATTCTCTTCAACAAAGTGCCAATGGAATCAAGGATGCTCTATTTAAAAGCACTGGGGTATAATAACATCTTGTGATGGTTTTGTAGAATGATTCATGCAGTTACACAAGCAATTGAAGTATACATTGTTTTAAGGCAGCATTGCCATTGTTCCAAGGAGAAGGTCTTATTTTGATCTTTTTCCCATTTGACCATATACGAACTCTTATCGAATGAGTGGTCATTGTTAATATAATCATAAATATTCCTTGTTTTATAAATTGTCACACTGGCTGAGTTGCAGAACAAGAAACTAATAAGTTCTGGGAAAGAATTCTTGTTACAAATTAAGTCATTATGAGACCCTCTAAGTTTAACGAACCAGTTTAAAAGCTGTGTCAGGGATTCCAAATCTAAGTCTTATATCTAAAAAGTAAAATAACATTTTTTTGCTCTTTATAAAATCATGCTAAGTGTAAGAATAAAACTTGATTAAAAGACGTTGTCCACTACTTTAACGTTGATGGCTTATCCCTAGGATATGTCATCAATGTCTGAATGGCCGGGGTCTGACACCCAGCGCCCCAGCCGATCAGATGTTTTTGGTGCCAGTGGCAGCAGAAGGGGCCAGAAACGCTCAGTTCTGGATTTCCCAGTCTTCTGATAGTATCTGCAGCTGGGTACTGCAAAACTGCCTCACATTCAAATCAAAAGGAGGCGGATGTACAGTACCCAGCCATGTCCACTATCAGTTGACTGGACAGATCCAAAACTGAGCATTTCTGGCTGACTGCTGCTGGTGACTGCACCAAGAACAGCTGATGGGCGACTGTGCAGGGTGTTGGACCCCGGCCATTCAGACATTGATGACCTATCCCAGGGATAAGCCATCAACGTTAAAGTAGTTGACGACCTCTTTAATATTAAAAGATTTTTTATCTTTCAAACAATATTCTGCCATGACTGCAGTTTGTTATAAAGCAACCAACTGTGATGTACTCACCTTCCCTGATCCAAGTCCTGGTGTCCAGAATTGGTCGCGGAGCTGATGTCACGTTGTCAGCCAATGTTTGAGCTCAATAGTTTTGTCCTTGTAGAAAGAACTCCTTCATGAGTGCAACTGAGCTCACTGATGGTGTGACTTCAATGCTGCAGCCAATGCCAGACACCAGGAGCAGCAGTTGAAATGCATTGAGGGACTTGGGAAGGTGAGTACACCACATTGTGTTATTTTTTAACAAACTGCCGTCTGAACGGAAAACTGTCTGAATAGGGATCTCTTTTAAATAGTCTCATATATTGGTCACAGTGAGTATTAAAGAGCACCAATCAGCAGGTTTCCTATATAACCTAAAGCCAGTGCTATACTGGCACTATCATGCTGACTCTATGCATACCTATAGGTGTCAGCTAGGATGTATAGGTTTTGAAACACAAGCAAGTAAAGTTTTTAAAATGAACAGTATTTGATTGACATCAGCTGCAGCAGCTAATAGCTGGGATGAGTTTTGGTAGTGATTCCTGCCCCCTGCCTGTTGTTCCTCCCCTTAACTATTATTTATGCTAATTCCATTATAGAGGTATTTTACTAATCGTTGTGGCTATAAATGATGGTGGCTAGAAGGAACTTGCTGATGTCATACCTATGTGCCCAGAAGGGGCGAGGCCTCAGCCAACATAGCTGATACGAGGAAGCAACATTATTTTTCTGTTGGCTAAGGCCCCGCCCCTTCTGGTCACATGGGTATGACATCACCAAGGTCCTTGTAGCGACCATGATTTGTATTAATCAGCCGGATACCTTATCAATACAGAACAACCCACAATCAAAATACAGCACCGCAATATGGGTATAGGAGAAGGTAAAAACAGAAAATACTCCTAAAACATAACTTTTAATATAGTGAAATCTAAAAAAAAGACCATCGGTCACATAAAATTGTGATCATAAAAACAATCACATGTCACTGGGTCACGAAACTCAAGCATGTCCAATAACACGTGAGACACAGATTGAACAATTTCCCAGAGGCTATTGAACTATGGGTAATTTCTATAGCACTCTGTAATATACTCCAGAGTACCTCTTATGGGGAACCGCCCCTCAGCAGAAAACTGGGATTTTTTTGAGAGGAAGAAAAAAATCTTTTTGAAGTGAGAAAACAGTGAGAAACTATATACATCATTAATGACCATCAGACACCATTTTAAGATATGATCATCTGTTACATGATATATTGAAATCTCACCAAATCATTGATTTATCTACCGATCCATAGTACAGGACAGTCACATCATGGTTGACCCTTTCTGCTAATATAGTCACCACCTGCCCCCTGTTACTAGGGAGCAGTCACATAAGATGATTAAACTTATCTTGTCATCACATGAAGTGCAGATCCAAATTAATCACTCCCGACGCGTTTTGTCACCATTAATACTCATCAGGGAAGTTCTGGTACTGATAATCGCTGTATTCCTTCAGCATACCTATGTGACCAGAAGGGGCGAAGCCTCAGCCAACATAGCTGATACGAGGAAGCAACATTATTTTTATGTTGGCTAAGGCCCGCCCCTTCTGGTCACATGGGTATGACATCAGCTAGGTCCTTCTAGCCACCATGATTTGTAGCCACAACCTTCTATTATGGAATTAGCATAAATAAAAGATAGGGGGAGGACGGACAGGCAGGGGGCGGGAATCACTATCAAACCCCACCCCAGCTATTAGCTGCTGCAGCTGCTGTCAATCAAAAAACTGTTCATTTTACAAACTTTACATACTTGTGTTTCAAAACCTATACATCCTAGCTGACAGCTAACGGTATGTATAGAATCAGCATGATAGTGCCAGTATAGCACTGGCTTTAGGTTATATAAAAAAAATCCTGGTGATTGGTGGGCTTTAAAAATAGAACAAAAAGTTGTGGTGGAAGTATTAATTCTTTTGGGAAAATTTATCGAAGCTGGAGAATTTGAATGTCAAATGACCCGCTGATCAATACTAATAATCCATCTCATCTCTATATATGGATTTTGGCTGTATTTCAGAGTGAATCAGAAGATCAGAATGTATGAAGGAGAAAATATTCTATTTCAATTTGAAATGTAGAAAAAAAATAAAAAAAAAAAATAAGTTATAGTTTAGTCAATATTATACACCTATATAATCTATTATACAATACTATAAAACATCGGGCCTCAAGGTTGAGCTTCATCCCAATGTTCAGTCCAAATGTCCAATGTTTGAGAAAAGTTCTTTACGATTTGTAATTACCTTCACTGTGAAACAGGAACATCTTTCCAAGATTCGGAGAGGGGCAATATTGTTCTCGCCTTTTTTCTGCACATAATAAATAGAAGAGCAGAAAGTTCATAAAAGATGTTAACAAACTGATTCAATCAACTCTTTCATTGTGTAATTGTCAAGAATTGTGTGGCCGCTTTGTTGACCTGTGTTTTGCAATTAAAGCCAGCAGGAAGGGTAACAATATTGTTCTGTCCTATAAAACAATAACTGGAACTGTCTAACTTTGCTTTAAAAGAAATGTATGTACTTTTGTTATTGGTATAAATCTCTTAGTGACTAAATGCAAAGAGAAGGAAATGAAAGAACAAAATGTAAGTTGGCCTTTTGTAAAACCCCAATTAATCAGAAAAGTATCTGACAAGTATTCTCATTAAACTATGTTTACAGAAATCTCTGTGTGCTACTATTGAGACGTTTAGAATGACAATAATGGGCTTTTCAGAGTCTGTACAATGAAAATAAATGTAATCATTGTTGGCTTAGATGGTGCCTTAACTTTTGCCTAAATGTTGTACTATTCATCTATTGAACTTTTCCATAAAATGACAACAGCCCAGTTCTAACTCTTGGTGGTCCTTCAATGACAGAGCAAGTGATTTTGTTTTTCGTCTGAATTTCTAATTAGAAGTTCAATACTTTTGCATATAATTTGATGGATGATGTAATAGTAAAGTAAGTAAGAAAAGCGTCTGTTACCAGTTCTTATTCATATAGTGTTGCAAAGTGTAACTGGATTTTTCATTTGTAACCAAATCACTTTTTGCTTCAGGATAGTGTAGCTATGTTCAGGTGTTAGGTTCTACCTATGGCAAGGTACCAAAGTAGAGGTTTACGCTAAGATTTCTGCCACAAATGTTCCACGGATCTGTATGAAGATCAGCCCCATTGTCATTCAGTGGTGTCAATAATGTTTGTAGGCTACAACCATGAAAACATATGGCTTTGCATTGGAGCTGTAGACACAAAATAATAGGACATTTTCAACTACTTCTGGATCGCCCATAGATTGTATACATCCTGGCGGTTTATGTTCTACTCTATAATGACATTCTAAAGTGGCAATGCATAGTAAGAGCAACAAACATTTGTATTGCTCTTTCCTCACAATGGACTTAGGCTGCTTTCACACTACGTTTTTCTAACATGCGTCATGAACTTTTTTTTAATGCAAAAACGGATCCAGTGCAAATGCGTTTTCATTTCAATGCATTTGCAATGGACGCGCGTCAACATGCGTTCACCTGCGTTTGTGTGCGTTATAGTGAGGATCCAGCAACTTGCAGTTTTTTAACTTTTTTCAAAAACGCTACTTGTAGCGTTTTTGAGCTGCGTCCAACTTCTGCAAATTGCTGGATCCTGACTAAACAGCACGCAAACATGTGAACGCTGGCATGCTGATAGACAGGATCCTGCTTGCTCTACTGAGCATGCCCAGAAACCAGCCTCGTGTGATCAGTCCCTCACTCCCCCTCCCTCTCTCTCTCCACTGCCTGAGTAGCTGTGGAGGCTCGTAACTAAGGTAAACATCGGGTAACCGCGGGCTTAGTTACCCGATGTTTATGTTGGTTACGTGGGCAGGGAGCCGGCTCCTAGCAGCTGCAGACGCTCGTAACCAATGTAAATATCGGGTATCCAAGCAAGGTACCCGATGTTTACCTTGGTTACGAGCCTCCGCAGCTGTTAGATGTCGGCTCCCAGTCTTTCACATTCAGTTCCCCTCACTCCCAATCACATGACTCCAATGCCCGTCCATAAACTTAAAGTGACAGGATCCTGCAAAATAACACATGCGTTTGCATGCATTTTTTTGCTGTAAAAGCAGGATCCGCTTTTACAGCAAAAAAAGTTCATGACGCATGCTAAAAAAATGTAGTGTGAAAGCAGCCTTAAAGAGCAGCAGCTGCATGACATTGTACAGCTAAGGGATTGGGCAACTGACCTGGTCTGCAATTATAATGGTTGGGGGGCCATGGATAAGATATTTTTAACCTAAGATATTTCTAACCTAAGATATTTTTAACCTATCCTCTGGATAGGTGATAACCTTTGTGACAATGTTGCTCACTCTGCTGCTGGTTGAGCTACTGACAGGAGTGGTTTTCATTAAATTTTCATTTCATCAAAAACCACTCTTGGACTAAAGACCCAGTCACACACAACGACTTACAAGCGATACCGAAAAAATGCGACCTCACAGGGATCGCTAGTAAGTCGCTGGGAGGTCGCTGGTGAGATGTCACACAGTGAGACTGTTACGGGGGCTGTCTGATTATAAAAACCAAAGAGATATCAGACAGTCAGGGTCCACCATGCAAAGTCTCTGCTGCAGACTATGGCAGAGGATAAGGGGTATCTTGTACCACGAAAGCAGTACTGACACTGATACGTCTCAGTGACACTAGAGCCAATCACGGCGTTTACTGTTAAAGTCACAGTGACTACCGTATTTAGCATTAACGTAAAAGGGATATGTTAATGAATGAGGAAGAGTATATAAGTGTGCCGCTGTAAATAGTAGTAGTGTGGCGCCCTGGACAAGCCAGGACGTCACAGGTACTGCAACAACACACCCCACACCCCGGTTAGGCACATCAGTCACACACAAATCCTTGTTGCCTCCCTCCAGGGGCTGATGTCCACACCAGGTGGGGTGGAGCCACCCACTGAGGAGTTCACAGTCCTGGAGGCGGGAAAAGGAGGAGAACAGTTTTGGAGTAGAAAGGGAGAGGAGTAAAGTAGTAGTGGAGGAGCAAACTGACCGTGTCCGGGTATGTGACTCGGGTACCTACAGCAAGGTTGGCAGACGGTAGTGACCGTCTGCAGGAGGGGCCGATCGACACGGAACCGTGGGACCGGGGATGGGCGGTGGCCCACCGGTGCAGAACCAGGGAGCGAAGAGAAGCCAGCACCATTCGGCAGGGCCTACGGACCCCGACCAGGCTTGGAGTCGCCGTAAAACCAGTCAAATCCGTTAGCGACGGGAACCTCCGGGGTGTCCCAGCAGCAAGGAACCGATTGAAGGCAACCGCTCAACCGTGAAGGGAAATACAGTCACCGCCAAGGCTACAGTTCCCAGGGCCAGAGCCTGCGAGCAAAAGGCGCTCACTCGGCATCTATCCACGCTGGGGAGTGGGTTACCGGTGGGAAGCCATCGGGGCCGAAAACACACTACAGGTGCAGGGAAAGGCAGTCACCGCCAACCTACCGGGAGTGACCACTGCAGCCGTCTGTGGAACCCGTCCATCCAGCCGTTTTTTTTACCAGAGACTCCGTGTACGTTACTGGCCGAGTGAGTACCACAGTGCCGTCTGGCACCGCGCTGCCCCCGCGACCCTGCACCTCACCAAACCCTGCCATCCACTCCCCAGTCACCCCAACTGGGCCCCGGGACCACCCAAACCCCCTACCCATGGAGGGGAGAGAAATATCTCGGCTGCTCCCTGTCATCGCTCCCGGGATCCCCGTCCAGAGCAGCGGTGGTGTCCCAACCTCACGACAAACCGTGGGTGGCGTCACGAACCGACTTCCCCGATCCCAAAAACTACCCCCTTTCACTCACGGGCGAGGAGTGCCGCTCGAGTCCCCGGATCCGACCCACCGCTCGAGCCACCGAGCAGCGAGCAGCAGGCAGCAGGCTGCAGCAGCGCCGGACCCGAGCGCCAGCGAGAGCGCAACAGCAACGGCCCCCTCCCCGCCCGCGACAGTAGCACAAGTGCAGAGTGCAATACCTCTGTTAAACTCACAGAGGAATATAGTTAGGAAATAAAGCAATTCCTCCCTTACTCGGAGGGTGTGTGGTATGGTCTCTGTTAATGGTCACAGAGACAAAAGCAGTGAGTGTGAAATGGCACCTACCTAGGTCCATTCCTCTAGCGGTGCCAGGAGACGGGCAGCAGCGTAAGCCGCACAAAGCTCCTACCTGGGTTCGCTCCACTAGTGTGCGAGGACACGAACCACTAGATATGGCACCTGCCTAGGTCCGCTCCACTAGTGATGCAAAAGAGACGGACAGCAGCACAAGCCGCACAAAGCTCCTACCTGCGTTCGCTCCACTAGTGTGCGAGGACACGAACCACTAGATATGGCACCTGCCTAGGTCCGCTCCACTAGTGGTGCAAAAGAGACGGACAGCAGCACAAAGCCGCACAAAGCTCCTACCTATGTTCGCTCCCCTAGTGTGCGAGGATATGAACAACTGCCAGACGCAGTATAAGAAACGTTACCCTAGCGGCAACGTCCACCTACGAGTAGAATCACAAGGCCCAGCCTGACCATGTGCCTCAGGCACCTGCCTATGTCCACTCCAATAAGATGCAAGGATACGGACCGCAGTCGAAGCTGTAAGGTACAAGAACGCTACCCTGACGGTAGCACTCACCTAGCATAGACAGAGAGACGCCTAGAGGGACGTGCACAGAGCGTCTACTCTCATGCATGAACCAAGAGGACTGAGCGCCGAGCAGCGCGCGTTAGGGTCTTATATAGACTCTGTGCCTCATCCAAGATGGAGGACACCAGAGCCAATCCGCTGCCAGAACGACAGCAATGATGTCACGCTGGCCTATCACCGAGCAAGGCGCCACAAGCACATGACCAGCGACCAATCAGCTTAGAAGGTGTCAGAGACATGTGACCTCGTGTCACAAGCACATGACCAGCGGCCAATCAGCTTAGGAGGAGTCAGAGACAAGTGACCTCGTGTCAGCGATGATGTCATTCACACATGTGCAATGGGTCCAAGATAGGACTTAGTCTCCAGCGCTCGCACATATGCAGTAGCAAGAAATCCGAACATAGTCTCCAGTGCCACAGCAAAGGGGAAGGAGACACGCAGATACCCAGAAACGGGAATTGTAACACAGACCTTACCAACGATGCAGTAACGATACAGGTCGCAGTAGTGACCTGTATAACGATCTCAGCAGTCACTGTGACCCTGTCACACAGTGCCCAGCAGGACATCGCCTTTGAAGAAAATGGCCTGGACCATTCTGCAATGACTAGCGATCTCACAGCAGGGGCCTGATCGCTGGTAGATGTCACACATAACGAGATCGCTAACGAGATCGGTACTGCATCACAGAAACCTTGACTCAGCAGCGATCTTGCTAGCGATCTCGTTATGTGTGACGGTACCTTAATAGAAAACAAAATAGCCTTTTTCGGAATAAAGTAAATAACTTCAAGTAAATAGGTCCATCCATATCTCTACGGGGTTTGCCAGCACATAATATTCACGGGAGGTGTTACAACCTCCACACACAGAGCATGTGTGAGACAAATAGTCTCAATTTTAATATATGTACCACACCTATGGATAGGGCTATGTGAGCAGCAAGATCTGTCCATCTCTTTGGCTGTTCCTAAAACCTTGATGCGCTCTAAGAACTCTCTTTGTAATAACTGTAATGGAGCTTTCATGACAGAGGATAACCACCTCTACGAAACATACCTCCCATCGATTTCATGTCAAGCCACCTTCTTACAGTTCTTATTGTGAGAAATCAACTTTAGCATTTACTAGAGAACATTTCTCCATGTGGAGTGTGCCAAGCCGGCATAATGAGACTTATGGGTCATGCAATGTTCCTCAATTTTTTATATATGAAAATAACCTATATAGAAGGAAGAGGAATTGATCTCTGGCACTGCGTACTGGATGTGGCAATCTTAAAAAAGTCAATATTGACCCTTTAATGAGCCTCACTACATCACAGGATAAGAAGCAAAACTAGAAACTTCATTGGCAGACACATGTTTTGGGCTGTTGCCCCTCCTCAGTGTAAAGGGGATAACTGGGCAAACATTTTGACATTTTTTATTTAAAAATATACATTTTTTTTGACACATTTTAGCCTACAATAAGTATAAACACATTTATCTGCCGCCAGTTGTGAATGGTTTAAAAACAAATTAGTAGTCAGGAAAGTTGTTCATTTATGAGGCTATCAGGAAGACATTTGTCTTTAGCAAGTTCTTTAGCCCAGCTTTACTTCTTTATCATGTCACACTGTAGGTAATCTCTAGATAAGATTTGTTGGTGGAAAATCCGCTCAAATGAGCTGTTTCATCTGTTTTATCATGAACTCATGACTACAGGATGAAGTTTTCTCACTTTGTATTATGTCAGTTTTTCCTAGCAGCTGACATGAGCAATGTTGGTAAGTTCTAAGAAAGCAATTTATCAAAACTATAACACTATAAAGACTTTCCGCATAAACTTGTACTATTTTTTTTTGTTATATTTCTTGAGATAGTTTTTTTTTGTAGTAAACACATTGCAGAAGAACTTGTATTACATGATTCATTTAGATGACAAGTCAGAATAGTAAAGTATGAAAAAGTTAATACAAATGAGAGTTTTTGCAGAAAGGTGAGTTCCTACCAAAGATTTTTAAGACTATACACTGGGATCCCAGCAATAGAATGGAGATAACGTTCTACTCAGATCTTTATGTATTTCATGTTCACTTTATTGGAGAGTTACTGAACATGAGAGGCTACCATTTAGATCTCAATCTCCTCCTACCGCTTCATAGGCTTTAAAGGGAATATGTCAACAGAACTTCACCACCCAAACTATTTATATGTTTATGTAGCTTTTTCAAAGACAAGTCCATCAATATTTTTTACTTTTATTGTCTGTTCCTCTACTACTGAGAAATCAGTATTTGAAATTCTTTGCAAATGAGGCTGTAGAGCTCATATAGGTCTGAGGCCTATGTCACTACAAATCTATTTTCTACCGAAACCCACCTCTTCCTTCTTGATTGACAGCTTCTATGCTGTGTCACTTTAGGCAAAGGAGCCATCAGTCAAGCATCCAATGACCAGAGTCGCTTTTTAAGTGATGTCACTTGTGCGGGCATCTCTGGTCTCTGCACACCACCAGGAACTGTGACACCATGCACTGACAGTGCTCTCTGCACTATTCCCAGTTTTTACTGATCTGAGCCTACAACACAGAGCACACTGTCCTGTGCATATTGCAAATTAAACCCTTTCTGCCCCGGGCAATTTCCGTTTTTGTTTTTTGCTCCCCTTCTTCTGAGAGCCGTAACTTTTTTATTTTTCCATCAATCTTGCCATATGAGGACTTATTTTTGTGGGACAAGTTGTACTTTTAAATGAAACCATAAGTTTTACCATATGGTGTACTGGAAAATAACAAAAAAATTCTAAGTGTGGAAAAACTGCAAAAAAAGTGTGATGGCACAATAGTTTGTGGGATGTTTTATTCACGGTGTTCACTATATGGTAAAACTGATGTGTCACTGTGATGCCTGAGGTCGATGCAAGTTTGTAGACACCAAACATGTATAGGTTTACTTGTATCTAGGGGGTTCAAAAAAAATCACAAGCTTGTCCAATAAAAGTGGCATACGTTTTGCGCCATTTTCCGAAACCCGTAGCATTCTCATTTTTTGGGATCTATGGCTCAGTGATGGCTTATTTTTTGTGTCTTGAGCTGACGTTTCTAATGTTACCATTTTTGCGAAGATGCTACATTTTAATCGCCTGTTATTGCATTTTGTGCAAAACTTGCGGTGAACAAAAAACGTAATTTTGGCGTTTGTATTTTTTTTTTGCCACTACGCCATTTAGCAATCAGATTAATTGATTTTATATTTTGATAGATCGGGCATTTCTGAACGCGGCGATACCAAATATGTGTATATTTATTTTTTTTTTAACCCTTTCATTTTCAATGGGGTGAAAGGGGGGTGATTTGAACTTTTAGGTTTTTTTTATACTTTTTTTTTTACTTTTTTTTTATTTTACTAGTCCCCCTAGGGGGCTATAGCGATCAGCAATCCGATCGCTCTGCACTATCTGCTGATCACAGCTATACAGCTGTAAACAGCAGATACGGTCACTTCCTGCTTCACTGGCTTCCGGGCCGAGTGAAAACGGAAGTTACTCGTCATAGCTGCAGGCGTCATCACATGACCCTGTGCTACCATGGCAACCACCGAAAGTCACGTGATCACTCACGTGACTTCCGGTGGGGGCGGCGGTAAGTAAAAATCGTGACAGCGCGTATATACATCTCGCTGCCAGACTTTGGCAGCGAGATGTAAGGGGTTAATGTTACGGGTGGAATGCGATTCCACTCGTAACATGCAGGCACACATGTCAGCTGTTGAAAACAGCTGATATGTGCGCCGATCGCCGCATCCTGCCCGCAGCAGGGGGCGGGGCTTAACGGCACATGCTCCATGACGGAAAGATCCGTCAAAGGTCGTGAAGGGGTTAATAAGGCCAAGGGCCATACCAGCTGCTGGAAAGCATGTCACTGATGATGCTTTGTGTCAGGGAGCGTGCAGAGGCTGCAGTGCAAGGATCGCAGCCTCTGCCTCCTGATGACATTTAGTTTGAGTATACCAGCATGCACTCGGATTCTCAAACAAAGCATCATCAGACAGGAAATAGGAAAAAAAATAGAATAGCAGTTGCATAGTGTAGTCAGGGAAGGGTAGAGAATTTTTAATGCAGCCTTAGTAGAAACTAATTTAGATTTGGGCAAAAAATAGATAGGGATTTAGACTAAATTTCTTTACCCTTTGGACCACCTCTTTAACCTACTGCAAGTATTTATGGGTTCAAGCATGTATATTTGGTTTTCTCTGTACTGACAATCAGTCGGCCTGCTCCCAGACATCCATCCATATTATGGCCTTTTAGAGTGATATGCTGGATGAAATTCTACAAATTATCAAATGTAGTCTTAGGTTTAACCCATATAAAAATTAATTAAAGCCAAAGTACCATATGAATAAAAAATCAATTTTATTAAAGACTATGATAAAAGATGAGATGACAATCAGAACAGAAAGCAGAATATGCCTCACACCAGCAGAAGTGTGGTGCCCCTGAGGCTTCCGTCGCCACAGGAACATTGCACCCCATCCAGCGGTGTGATGTCCCATCCTGGGTAAGGAAAGGGGTGAACGCCGGTCCACAGGCAAATTTGCACAACACCATTGTTAGGTACACACAGGGACCAGGAACAGTGGCAGCAACCCTCCCATGCATCCCTGCTCCCATAGGGTGGTAGCTTAGCAACGGGGAAGGTGGGAGGAGCCACCCGAGAGCAGAGTAGTAAGGAAGGTCAGAGTTTAGGCAGTCTGAGGGAGAGAAGGAAGAGAAGGGAGAGAAGAGAGAGAAGGAAGGAGCGTGAGGAGGTCTGCGGGAGGCAGAGGAGAAGGAAAGACAGTAGGAAAGAGCTCTAGTCAGTCAGGAGTAAGAAGAAGAAAGCGACGCTTCCTGGTGAAGATCCTGGGACCCAGTAGGTCCAGGTGACACCAAGTAGAACAGAAGGGATTCCAGGGCCACAGACAGCTTTCAGGCTGGTGGCCTGTTCCACGAAGAGAACAGGTGGAGGGATCAGGCCGCATACAGCGGACGGTCCCTAGAAGCTGGAGGACGCAAAATCAGTTCCAAAGGCAAAAACCGAGGCCCAGGGCAGCTGCACGCGCTGTAGTGGAGGCCAAGCCAGGTCCATCCATAAAAGGCGAGGCTTAGAAGACGACCGAGAAAGAGACAAAATAGAGGAGTGTACCGGCTTTCGCCCTCAGATCTACGCAGGATCGGTGGAGGTCCCTGACAGTGGGTCTCAGCAGTCCAGAGGCACCAGTGTGCACCTACCAGGAACTGTGAGTAAACACCTTGAAATTGCACCCTCTGGAGTTGCCTCAGTTATTCCGCCGGCACTACATCAACACTCACAAGCACCAACTGTTGCCCCGGGGCACCGCGCCACCTGTGGGGAGCAGTAACACCATTGCTGCCGTTCCATCACCCCGGAGGCCTCATACAGCAGCGGCGGCTTAATAGCCGCAAACCACAGGTGGCGTCACGAAAATTATAAACTGTAATCACCCCCAAGTCACCAGCCATATTAATTGACCCCACCAGGGTACGGAGTCAGGCCCAGCCACCACTGACGTCCCCCGGACTAGTCCGGCCCGGAATCGGGTGTCCCATAGCCCTGGGGTGGGCGAGTCAACTTTGGCGTCACGAACAGGATAACGTGCCCAGCCCCCACCGGGTACTGTGCGCCTGAAGGACTGTGTTTAAAGACTGCTTTACTGTGAAAAACCGCCGCCATTACAGCTTGCAAAGCGCGGGAAGAAGGGGGGCGTTCCTGAAGAAATGGTGCGAAAGTAAGCTCCACCCCCTTGGTCTTGCCGGAGACGCGTGAAGCAGTGCCCACTATGCAGAGCAGCAGATGAAAAATGGCGCGCTAAGAATGCTGTCTAGAGGAAGAGAGAAGATGGCTCCTGCAAGCGGAGGCCAGGAGGAGCTCACCTGGATCAGGCCTGTGACTGCTGCTGAGCTGAAGGCTGAGGTCGGGAGGATGGCTGACAGGATGAAGGAGCAGAGCAGCGAATGCAAGATGGCAAAACAAGAAGCTATAAGTCTGCTGGTAAAGGCGGAGCGGGAAGTTACCAGCCTGCTGCTGAGCAACATCAAAAGTCTGCTACTGGAAGAAGCGACGAGTCTGCTGCTGGCAGATCGTGCAGAAGGAGACGCAGAGAGGATGGCGTCCACACGCAGCGATCCAGAGCTAGGCTCCGCTGACTGGTGGGGCTGGGAGATGGACCAGTGGTGTGAAAGGCTGGAGGCGAAGGTGATGCAGCAGATCTGGGAAGCACGCGCAGAGCTCAGAGAGATGGCTGGAATCGCCTGGGCCCATGAGAAGTGGACGGCGAGGCAAGTGACCGCCAGAACACTGGAGATGCTACTGAGGGGTGAGTCATTTAATGCCCCTGCCGGCGCGAGTGCCCCAACCCCCGCTGCCATACCCGCGGTCCCTGGAGAGATGCCCGGCACGGCGACGCCGATCCAGGCCGCAGCCACACCAGGTGCGGCCCGCCAAGATTTTGCCGCCGGAGCGACGCCCATCCACCCCGCAGCAGCGACGCCCAGCCCGGCCCATCCAGCTCAGGCCCCAGCAGCAATACCCCACTCGGCCAAGCAAGATCCCGCCACAACGGCGACGTTAATCCACGCCGCAGGTGCGACCCGCCAAGACCAGGCCGCAGCCACGCCAGGCCCGGCCCGCCAAGCCCAGGCCGCAGCCACGCCAGAAGCGGCCCGTCAAGAATCGGTCACAGCAGCGACTCCAATCCAGGCCGCCGCCATGCCAGGCGCGGCCAGCCAAGACCAGGCCACCGCCACGCAGGGCGCGGCCCGCCAAGACAAGGACGCAGCTCCGATACCATCACCCCGCAGCAGCCCCACAACAGCTGGAGAACAGGACCAAGGGAGTCAGGCCAGTCTGAGCACGGCCTATCTGCTGCCCAGGGCCCTGCCAAGTCGGGACTCTAGCACAGAGATGTAGATGTAACGAAAGAAAAGAAGAAGCTGAACTGTAAATAGACCCTGTCTACCCCTCGTCATTTCTGAAGATTTTCCCTTTTGTGCTGCCCTTGTTCTTTTTGAAGACGTCACCCATCCTGAATGTTCTGCCCCTTTGTTCTTTGCGAAGATGTCACCCCCTTGTTTGTGTACCGGGCCACTAGACTGGAATGTGGTCCCCTGTCATATGTGTTTATTTAAATGTCATGTTCTGACCAGGCCACTTGACTTAGTGGCTGGTCCATTTCAACCCCCCCCCCTAAGTTTAAAAGTTAAACAGACTACCAGGCTACTGGACTTGTTGTAGCCAAAATGTATAAAGTTGCACCTGTTGTGCCCCCTACCAGAATTCTGGTGGGAAGGTACCAAAGACTTTAAAGTTTTATTATTCTATGTTATGTAACATTCAAGAATATGCGCCTCCCATAAAGGGAAGAAAAGTTCGAAAGTTTTAATGTTTTATATGCATACAAAAATGTCTTTTGCAATTTCTTCCACATTTCTTGTTGTTTTTCAGCCCGAGGATGTGCTGGGATTCGCTGTGGGGGAGTATGGCGCCCCTGAGGCTTCCGTCACCACAGGAACATTGCACCCCATCCAGCGGTGTGATGTCCCATCCTGGGTAAGGAAAGGGGTGAACGCCGGTCCACAGGCAAATTTGCACAACACCATTGTTAGGTACACACAGGGACCAGGGACAGTGGCAGCAACCCTCCCATGCTGCAAGGTGGGAGGGGCCGTAAGACCCATCCCTGCTCCTATAGGGTGGTAGCTTAGCAACGGGGAAGGTGGGAGGAGCCACCCGAGAGCAGAGTAGTAAGGAAGGTCAGAGTTTAGGCAGTCTGAGGGAGAGAAGGGAGAGAAGGGAGAGAAGAGAGAGAAGGAAGAAGTGTGCGGGAGGCAGAGGAGAAGGAAAGACAGTAGGAAAGAGCTCTAGTCAGTCAGGAGCAAGAAGAAGAAAGCGACGCTTCATGGTGAAGATCCTGGGACCCAGTAGGTCCAGGTGACACCAAGTAGAACAGAAGGGATTCCAGGGCCACAGACAGCTTTCAGGCTAGTGGCCTGTTCCAGAAAGACAACAGGTGGAGGGATCAGGCCGCATACAGGGGACGGTCCCTAGAAGCTGGAGGACGCGAAATCAGTTCCAAAGGCAAAAACCGAGGCCCAGGGCAGCTGCACGCGCCCAGGGCTACAGCCCACAGCAGAACCTCTGGAAAGCGGGTAGAATACCAACTAGGCTAGCCCCCGGCCCGGAGGCTGTAGTGGAGGCCAAGCCAGGTCCATCCATAAAAGGCGAGGCTTAGAAGACGACCAAGAAAGAGACACAATAGAGGGGTGTACCGGCTTTCGCCCTCAGATCTACCCAGGATCGGTGGAGGTCCCTGACAGTGGGTCTCAGCAGTCCAGAGGCACCAGTGTGCACCTACCAGGAACTGTGAGTAAACACCTTGAAATTGCACCCTCTGGAGTTGCCTCAGTTATTCCGCCGGCACTACATCAACACTTACAAGCACCAACTGTTGCCCCGGGGCACCGCTCCACCTGTGGGGAGCAGTAACACCATTGCTGCCGTTCCATCACCCCGGAGGCCTCATACAGCAGCGGCGGCTTAATAGCCGCAAACCACAGGTGGCGTCACGAAAATTATAAACTGTAATCACCCCCAAGTCACCAGCCATATTAATTGACCTCACCAGGGTACGGAGTCGGGCCCAGCCACCACTGACGTCCCCCGGACTAGTCCAGCCCGGCATTGGGTGTCCCATAGCCCTGGGGTGGGCGAATCAGAAGTAGACAAAGTAAATCAGTAACTTGTATACAGTGAGTATATCATGTGTAATAGTAGGTCATATATGTTATATCATTAAAGATATATTAAAACAATTGCTAACTAGTAGTAAAGATTTACAAAGAACTTAGAAGAGTAACTGACTTGCCTTCATGGTCTCTGACACTGGAATGGCGCCAAGTCCCGACTCACATTTCAGCACAGATGCCTTTGTCAGAGGGCATCCTAAGGGGTAATTTGCACACTACGACATCGCAAGCCGATGCTGCGATGCCGAGCACGATAGTCCCCGGCCCCGTCGCAGCAGCGATATCTTGTGATTGCTGCCGTAGCGAACATTATCGCTACGGCAGCTTCACATGCACTTACCTGCCCTGCGACGTCGCTCTGGCCGGAGAACCGCCTCCTTCCTAAGGGGGCGGGTCGTGCGGCGTCACAGCGACATCACATTGCAGGCAGCCAATAGGAGCGGAGAGGTGGAGATGAACGGGACGTAAACATCCCGCCCACCTTCTTCCTTCCGCATTGCAGCCAGGACACAGGTAAGGTGATGTCCCTCGCTCCTACAGCTTCACACACAGCGATGTGTGCTGCCTGCTGGAACGAGGAACAACATCGTACCGCCGCTGCTGCGAAATTATGGAAATGTTGGACCCTACACCGATCATACGATAACGACGCTTTTGCGCTCGTTAATTGTATGTAAAAGGATTCACATACTGCGATGTCGACAGCGACGCCGGATGTGCGCGATGTCGTAGTGTGAAAAGGAGCCCTAACTGTTGACGCTCCCTGACGAATGCATATGCACCAAAATACATGTGTGCAATAATTTTTTATTCAAATTGTACTTTGGCTTTTGTTATTTTTTTATGGCTTATCCTTTATTATACATTGCTATTTGGGGAAAGTATTATTTGTATGGATATATGAAGAATTATTGGAATAAATTTACTCTTCTTGATTTGATTTACTTTAGGGGTACTTCTCACAGCGAGATCACTAGCAAGATCGCTGCTGAGTCACAGGTTTTGTGACGTACCAGTGACCTCATCAGCGATCTCGCTGTGTGTGACACTAAGCAGCGACCTGGCCCCTGCTTTGAAATTGCTGATCGTTACACACTGTTCTGGTTCATTTTTTGCTCGTTGGTCTCCCACAGTTCAGGACACATCGGCGTGTTTGACTGCGAGAAACCAACGAACACCGACTCTGTGTAAGCAGCGCACACTGGTAACCAGGGTAAATATCGGGTAACTAAGCAAAGCGCTTTGCTTGATTACCCGATATTTACCTTGGTTACCAGCATACACCGCTTACAGGCTCCAACGCTGGTTTCCTGCACATGTAGCCAGGGTAAATATCGGGTAACTAAGCAAAGCGCTTTGCTTAGTAACCCGATGTGTACGCTAGCTACGTGTGAAGAGAACCAGTGCTGGAACTGTAAGCGGTGTACGCTGGTAACCAGGGTAAATATCGGGTAACCAAGCAAAGTGCTTTGCTTAGTTACCCGATATTTACCCTGGTTACCAAGCGCAGCATCGCTGCACGAGTCGCTGGTGGCTGGTCGCTGGTGAGATCTGCCTGATTGACAGCTCACTAGTGACCCTGTAGCGACGTACCAGCGATCCTGACCAAGTCATGTCGTGGTCGGAATCGCTGGTACGTTGTTTAGTGAGACAGTTCCCTTACCCCCTTTTTCTGTGGTTGGAATTTGTGTAGTCTTATGTTTGTTGATTTTGTTGCAATTTGACAAAGATATCCTTATGTTGTTACACTGGTACATTCATTGTCTTATCCTTGGCATAAGAATTTTTATTTTGTCTGACAATTCACAGTAATAAAAGACTGAAACAGATAAACAGATGGTACACAACAGCATTCAGCTTTGAGTTTTATTTATTTTTTTCCTAAATAAAATGAAGAATTTTTCTTACCACTTCATAAATCTACATAGCAAGCCCCCAGCATCTGGAACACAGGTGTGCTGTGTACATGAAAGAGTTAAGGATACCATCAAAATTTAATGTAAGTATTCATTTAAGTAACATGCTATTCCCCAGAGAAACGATTATAAATATTAGTCAAATATTAATTACGGTAAATGTAAAAATGAGCCTGAACAAAATGACATGTAATGCAGATTGCTTTTTTGGTTTTTAATTGCAACTACTACTTGTAGAGTATCCCTTTATGATCTGCTCATTGGTGTAGACTTACCAACACTTTTGCACATAGACCTTGTAAATTTATCACATTTTAGTGCCCAATTTTGCATTGTATTTGAAAAATATTTAACCAATTAAAGATCAGGATTTTTTTGTGTTTGCGCTTTCAGCTTTACCTCTCTTTCTTCCTTGACTTTTTTTTTCTTTTCGGCAGCATAAATTTATGAGGGCTTATTTTTATACATGAGCCGAAGCTTTGAATAACACCATCTATTTTGCCATAGAATGGATTGAAAATTAAAAAAAAAAATTAATTGAGATGACATAGTGAAAAAATAAAATTCTACCATGCAGATTCTTCATGTCAGTACAATTATGGTGATTCCAAACATGCATTCATTTTTATTATATTTAAATGACTAAAAAATTTCTGAATATTGTAAAAAAAATATAAAACATTTCTGTCGCAATGTCTGATACTTGTAACATTTTACTTTTTGGGAGCGGGCTGATTGAGGGCTTATTTAATTCAACAGTCCATTCAAATGTCACTGTCAGAGATTGACAGCAGAGTTTTAGGCGAGCTTTGCACGTTGCGACATCGCAAGCCGATGCTGCGATGTCGCACACGATAGTCCCCGCCCCCGTCGCAGGTACAATATCTTGTGAAAGCTGGCGTAGCGAAAATTATCGCTACGCCAGCTTCACATGCACTCACCTGCCCTGCGACCGTCGCTCTGGCCGGCGACCCTCCTCCTTATTAAGGGGGCGGGTCGTGCGGCGTCACTGCAACGTCACATGGCAGGCGGCCAATAGGAGCGGAGGGGCAGAGATGAGCAAGATGTAAACATCCCGCCCACCTCCTTCCTTCCGCATACCCTACTGAAGCCGCGGTGACGCCGGTAGGAGATGTTCCTCGCTCCTGCGGCTTCACACACAGCGATGTGTGCTGCCGCAGGAGCGAGGAACAACATCGGACCGTCGTGTCAGCGTAATTATGGATTACGCCGACGCTGCACCGATGATACGATTACGACGCTTTTGCGCTCGTTAATCGTATCATCTAGGCTTTACACACTGCGATGTCGCATGCGATGCTGGATGTGCGTCACTTTCAATTTGACCCCACCGACATTGCACCTGCGATGTCGTAGTGTGCAAAGCCCGCCTAAATGGTAAGTAGCGTCTGCCAGAGCTCAGATGTTAGAGACAGATACCGGCTATGTAAGGCTATGTTCACATGTCCTGTAGTCATCCGTTAGTATAGAAATGTTGGGAAACTCTGCTGGATCCATTTTTTTAACATGGGAGTCTATGGACAATGCATGCGTTAACGGATTGCTATTTAGCCATCCTTTGCACTTGTAGTTGTAACAGATCCGTTGTGTTCTTAATGGATCCATTACAAATGGATGATAAATAGCAATCAGTTAACAGATCCGTTGTCCATGCACTCCACATGTTAAAAACGGATCTGACCGACATCTGTTATTTAACAATGGACAAAAAATATGTGTTGGCAGAGTTTTTTGCCAACACATCTCTAACGGATCCATAATAATGGAGGACTAAAAGACATGGTAACCCAGCCTAACATAGCTGGCATCATCCACATGTGAAGGGAGCTCAGTTCCTGCGCCCCCTCCACACATTGACATAAAGGGTAGCTATACTGTAAAGTAACTTGTCAGAGTAAGCTGTCAGGTATGTACACAAATGACACAATTTCTGGCCATTATAGGATTTGCATCCTACATTTATCTCCGTTTTTGTGTTGATTCTATCTCTAATTTTCAGTTGACTCTGAGCTGGTGGTAGGAGACTAGCTTCTATCATACACAGCTCAGCTCTCAGAGAGGGAATCCTGCTCTATGAGAGAATCAGCAGCTGCATGATGGACGGAATACAGCAGTCTGTATATTTATGTAAATCAAGTTCTGATGTAAAGTAAAAGATTTGTTAGAAATTTCGGATGAAGGCACTGCCAAAGCACATGCTAGGGCTGTCTGACTGCAACAAGTGGAGGGCTTTTTTATAGGCAGGTTTTTACAGTTATGTATTTTATTAATTGTATGTATACCTCTTATCCATTTTACTAACTTGGGCTCTACCAATTCAGTACATCATTAGTGTTACTATTGATTCAGACTTTTTCTGCAAATAGATTTGTGTGTAATATTTTTTCATTATCTAATCCTTAGTGTTTATGGGAATACATAATTTTTGCACATGGCACTGTGTGCCTATATTAAAATACATGTTTTACTATGATAAATATGTGATTTTTACATTTGGCACTTTGTATAATCAGCACCTTATTTATATAGAATTTACTAAAGTCTCTAATGATCTACTTACAGCTAAATCTAATGGTCACTACTCCCTGCTGATCCTCCTGGATCTCTCTGCTGCATTCGATACTGTGGATCACCAGCTCCTCCTCACTATGCTCCGCTCTATTGGGCTCAAGGAGACCGTTCTTTCTTGGTTCTCCTCTTACCTCTCTGACCGCTCATTCACTGTATCCTTTGCCGACTCCTCTTCCTCTCCTCTTCCCCTTACGGTCAGGGTTCCTCAGGGTTCAGTTCTAGTCCCCCTCCTTTTCTCTCTATACACTGCCCCTATTGGACAAACAATCAGCAGATTTGGTTTCCAGTAGCATCTCTATGCTGATGACACCCAATTGTACACATCTTCTCCTGACATCACCCCTGAACTATTACAAAATACTCCTGATTGTCTGTCCGCTGTCTCCAACATCATGTCCTCCCTCTATCTAAAACTCAACCTGTCAGCTGCATTGCTGAAACCATGAATGGCCAAATTTGAAAGTATTATGTTTTAGAACAAAAGACAAAGCTTCCTCTATGAAATTAATCATAAGGTTACCCTCACCTAATCCCTTAAGCAAACCTGTTATGGTATCAATTCCTAGTTGTTGCGGTATACGAGTGAACAGGCTTTCCACATCTAGGGATGCCCAACAGGTTTCCTGCCATTCAAAATGTTGCAGTTGTTCTACTAAATCGCCTGTATCCCTCACAAAGGAAGGGATTGTTATTAACAAGGCATGTAACAACCAGTCCAGGTATGCCAACAGGGGTTCAGTGAGGGAACCTGACACAGAAACAATGGGTCTCCCCGGTGGTTTAGACTCCGATTTGTGCACTTTAGGTAACCAGTACCAATGTGCTTTTGTTGGGAATAAGGGGAAGAGTTTTTCAGCCCTGCTTCTAGTAATAAAGCCTGCAGCAATCTGCCTATTCAAAAAACTTCGCAATTTCTCTTTGTATTTACTGGTTGGATCGTTTGCTAGTTTTTGGTAAACCAAACTATTATCTAATTGCCGTTTAGATTCTTCTAAATAATAATTAGTGGTCATAAGGACGGTGGATCCACCTTTGTCTGCCTTCCTTATTGTTACATCCCTTGTTAATAACAATCCCTTCCTTTGTGATGGTTTCAGCAATGCAGCGGGGTAGCAATGGGTACACCGGTGGCATGTACCCTTGCAAATCTTTTCCTCGCACATCTTGAGGTTACCTTAGTCTATAGTCAGAAAAATCCTTACATAAAACACATAAAAAAATATTTACGTTTCGTGGATGATATACTAATAATATGGGACGGTGACAGACAACAATTTGAATCCTTTGTTTCATACCTGAATTCTACCAATAATTATAACATGCTATTTACTCATTATTTTGGTGAAAAAAGCATAGAGTTTCTAGATGTCAAATTGACAGCCCAGGATGGGAAAATTATACGGCAACTTTATAGAAAACCAACTACAGTGAATATGCTGTTACATCATGATAATGCCCATCCTGGGCATGTTTTGAAATCAGTGCCCCTTGGTCAGCTTCTGAGGCTTAATAGGATAACAAATGACCCAGACATATTGAACATACAGACTCTAGATCTGAAACATCGTTTCAGGGAAAGAGGCTATCCCTTAAGCCTGATTGACTCAGCGCAATAACAAGCTGAGGAAAAAATCGAGCTTGAAAGAGAACCGTGTAGTGAGAATTCAGGTATGACACATGGAAAGAAACAAAGAAATAAACAATTGAAACGTTTTGGTTTTAATCTCAAATATGGACCCATGGACCAGATGATTAAAACCATCATAAATAAAAATTCGCACATTATTGAAGGTGTGAGTGAGCTCAGAGATATGGCCCTCAATAAACCACTTGTCACCTATAGAAGATGTAAGAACATTGGTGACATCTTGGTTAAGAAACGTTACATGCCTCCTAAGACTAGGTTACACCAGATTGGACCGATAGGTAATCACAGATGCGGCAATTGCTCATTCTACGGTTTTCACAAAACCGGCAGAGTGCTCGATATTGGAGGTAATGTACACATTGTAAAGCATCTGATTACCTGCAGGACCAAGATGGTTGTGTATATAATTTTCTGTCCCTGCCAATATTTTTATATTGGCAAAACCATACGACAGCTCTTTGTCAGGTTCAGAGAACACAGGAATTCTATTGCAAGCGGAACAGGAGCCACGAGATTAATTAATCATATTAAAGAAAATCATAATGCCGAATGTAACGTGTTATCTTTTGCAGGTCTAGAACTGGTGGAACCTGTGGCAAGGGGTGGTGACACCCATAGAATGTTACTCAGAAGAGAGGCTGAGTATATCATGAAATTTAATGCCACAGGTCCACTTGGGCTAAACGACAAAAATGACTTAAGTGTATTTTTAGGATGATGTCTGGATAATATGTAATATCTAACTGCTAAATTTGTTGCTATCTCTTTATAGATTATTTCTTGTATATATTGTTTTTAGTATATTTTAATTGTTTTGACATCAGTCACATGTTTCATGTGTATAAAACGGACATGATGTCATATGGATTTAGACCAGCTGAAGCACATTTGAAGTGCGAAACTGCCGTAGTCTGACGTGCCTGGCGAATACTCCTTCCCCGCCGGCCCCCACACATGTAACCTCCACGTTTGAATAAAAATCACCTTATGCACAGCAAAAACCTGGTGAGTGCCATCTCTCTTCCAATTTATATGGATTACCATTTCTGTGTGTGGCTCTACCATTACGCCCCAGCAGCATGCCCGCTGTCTTGGGGTTATATTTGACTCTGATCTCTCCTTCACTCCCCACATTCGTTCACTTGCTTGTTCTTGTCAATTCCACCTCAAAAACATCTCTAGAATTCGACCTTTTCTTACTGTTGACTCTGCAAAAACTCTTAGGCTATGTGTGCACTTTGCGTCGAGGTAGTTGCAGTTCAAAAAGCATCCTCTGGCAGAAAGGACAACGCTTTTGGCTTTAAAAATGCATGTAAAAGGCAAAGAAAGTAGCCTATGCACACCTTGCGGTTTTCATGAGTTTTTAGTGCTTTTCCAGTGCTTTTAGAAACGCTGCAGTTTTGTATTAAATTGAATGGATGTGAAACGCTGTCAAAATGGCAAAAACAATTAACATGTTGCTTCTTTAAACGCTGAGTTTTTGCCTAGATTTATGCAAATTAAATGCAGCGTTTTGAACAGCAAAGTGCGCACAAGAAAGCTCAATGTCCCATTGACTTTGCTTGAAAAGCATAACACAAGCATTTTGGCATGAAAACGCTGCAGTTGAAAAAGCAGCGGAAAAGCAGGTAAAAAAGCAAAGTGGGCCCATAGCCTTACTGTCGCTCTCATTCATTCTCGCCTGGATTATTGTTATTCTTTACTAATTGGTCTCCCTTTTCTAAACTCTCCCCTCTCCAATCCATTCTGAATTCTGCAGCCAAGATCATTTTCCTCTGCAATCCTTCACTGATGTCTCTGCTCTTTGCCAGTCATTGCACTGGTTGCCTATCCGCTACAGAATCCAACATAAACTTATCACTCTCACTCACAAAGCTCTCCACAGTTCCGCACCACCCTACATCTCCTTCCTCATCTCTATCTATCACCCCACCAATGCCCTCCACTCTGCTAATGACCTAAAGGCCCCGTCACACTAAGCAACATCGCTAGCAACATCGCTGCTAACGAACAACTTTTGTGACGTTGCTAGCGATGTTGCTGTGTGTGACATCCAGCAACAACCTGGCCCCTGCTGTGAGGTCGTTGGTTGTTGCTGAATGTCCTGGGCCATTTTTTAGTTGTTGCTGTCCCGCTGTGAAGCACAGATCGCTGTGTGTGACAGCAAGACAGCAACAACTAAATGTGCAGGCAGCAGGAGCCGGCTTCTGCGGAGGCTGGTAACCACAGTAAACATCGGGTAACCAAGAAGCCCTGTCCTTGGTTACCCGATATTTACCTTTGTTACCAGCCTCCGCCGCTCTCACTGTCAGTGCCGGCTCCTGCTCTGTGCACATGTAGCTGCAGGACAGATCGGGTTAATTAACCCGATGTGTGCTGTAGCTAAGAGAGCAGGGAGCCAGCGCTAAGCGGTGTGCGCTGCTCCCTGCTCTGTGCACATTTAGCTGCAGCACACATCGGGTAATTAACCCGATGTGTGCTGTAACTAGGAGAGCAGGGAGCCAGCGCTCAGTGTGCGCTGCTCCCTGCTCTCTGCACGTGTAGCTCCGTGCGCTGTTAACCAAGGTAAATATCGGGTTGGTTACCCGATATTTACCTTAGTTACCAAGCGCAGCATCTTCCACGCGGCGCTGGGGGCTGGTCACTGGTTGCTGGTGAGCTCACCAGCAACTTGTGTAGCGACGCTCCAGCGATCCCTGCCAGGTCAGGTTGCTGGTGGGATCGCTGGAGCGTCGCAGTGTGACATCTCACCAGCAACCTCCTAGCAACTTACCAGCGATCCCTATCGTTGTTGGGATCGCTGGTAAGTTGCTTAGTGTGACTGGACCTTAAGACTGACATCCTCAACAATTCGAACCTCCCACTCCCGTCTTCAAGATTTCTCACGAGCTGCACCTATGCTCTGGAACACACTACCAAGAGCAATCCGATTAATTCCCAACATCCACACCTTTAAGCGGAAGCGGGCCCTAAAAACGCATTTCTTTGGACTAGCCTATCACCTCACCGCCCTGATCTAATCTAGTCCCTTTCTGCCCTTCATAAAATTTACTTCCAATTCTTGTCCCCTGTACCTGTATAAATTCTCGCCGATGACGGATTCAAATGCAAACAAAGCCTTATTAATGATAAAGTGACCTCAAGCTTTCTGGCTAGTTCAAACGGGTGTTAACTAGTGTAAAATGTCAGCCTATTTAACAACACAATGCAGTAATAGACTTGTTAGGCAATTTAAATTGCAGAAACATTAAAAAATTATCCTTTTTTGAGACAGATGCCTGCATTGCATTGCTTAGTGCAAATGGAACAAAACATGACTTTTTACATAGGGTGTTGTAAAAATTGTCTGTAGAGTTTCGAGAGCTTTCATAAGTAAACAAGCGAAAGTTATAAGTATAACAAATCCCAAATATTTCCCATTATCTGGAAAGTAAAAAAGATGAAATTGCTTGTCAGCGTCGAAAGAAAAAAAATCTATTTTTTTTAATTCTGCAACAGATCTTCTATTCTCAAAACTAGTAAACAATAACAAAGGCTTTTTATCTCTTAAGTCTTCCAAAAATTATCACTTTTTTTAGGGAGCAGGACAGACTAGCTGTTTTGAAAGTGAAGAAGAAATGACTTTTTGTCAATTTTAGCCCTATTTTGAGAGATGTTTGATCTTTGTGTACCCACCAAAGAGCACATTTCTCATCCCCAATGCAGTCTGTGACTGAAAAACACAGTGTGTATCCAGGAGATGTCTGGGTGCCGTGAATGTGTTGTGACAGTGGAAGCAGCAGAAATTGTACAGAAGAGCATAGGACAGGTCAGGCAGGCAAGAAGATGTCTGGCATTGTAGAGTCAGTGACGGCAAAAAAAGCAGGAACAGTACACTCTAGCATTCTTAGGCCCCCTTCACACGTCTGTGATACACGTGCGTGTTTGGTCCGTTTCCGTATATACCGGAGACACGGCCAAACGTGCACCAATGTTATTTAATGTTTGAGGACACATGTGCGTTTTTCATTAAGGTCCGTGGGTCCGTGTGCGTGCTACGTTTGTGTCTCCGTTTTGCACGGATGCATGTACGTTTTCAGCACGCAACACGCAGCACGGACCCAATGAAAGTCAATGGGTCTGTGAGCACGTCCGAGTGACACGGACGCATCTCTGTTTGCTCCCTGTACGTTTTTTGCTTTTTTCATGTGATGTCAGTCTTTTTTCTTTTTCTGTTTCGTTCTCTCCCTCAGTCCGTCGGTCGGTCGGTCTCTATGTCTGTCGGTCTCTCTGTCTTATCTGTCCCTCTCGCTGTCTGTCGGTCAGTTTCCCCCCCTCTCTCATACTCATCATTCCCCGATCTCCGGCGCGGCACTGCACGGCTGTTCTCTAAACTCCGGCGGCTTTTCCTCTTTTGAAAAAGCCGGCCGCTCATTAAACAATCTCGTATTCCCTGCTTTCCCCGCCCACCGGCAAATATGATTGGTTGCAGTGAGACACGCCCACACGCTGAGTGACAGCTGTCTAACTGCAACCAATCACAGTCGTCGGTGGGCGTGTCACTATGGAGCAGAGAAATAAATAAATAATTAAAAAAAAACGGCGTGCGGTCCCCCCCAATTTTAGTACCAGCCAGATAAAGCCATATGGCTGCAGGCTGGTATTTTCAGGATGGGGAGCCCCACATTATGGGGAGCCCCCCACCCTAACAATATCAGTCAGCAGCCGCCCAGAATTGCCGCATACATTAGATGCTAGATGAGAAACTGTGGAAAGAAAAGCGCAATAGGGTCTTACCCCAAAAAGGGAGGAAGATATGTAATAAAAACACACTCACCTATAATGGTTGTGCCAGTCACAACCACTATACAGGCATATATAAGATCCAGGTCCAGGCAGCAGTCCCAAAGTTGGCTGATAACAGAGAGTGATAGAAGAAGGGTCTTAATTCCGCGCCAAGGACACAATGGATCCAGGAAGAGATTAATGCTTCTTTAATAACATGCACAAGTCTACGCGTTTCTGGAGACACAGCTCCCTTCATCAGGACATTGGCAAGAGAACATCAAATCAGAAGATTTGATGTTCTCTTGCCAATGTCCTGATGAAGGGAGCTGTGTCTCCAGAAACGCGTAGACTTGTGCATGTTATTAAAGAAGCATTAATCTCTTCCTGGATCCATTGTGTCCTTGGCGCGGAATTAAGACCCTTCTTCTATCACTCTCTGTTATCAGCATACATTAGATGCGACAGTATTGGGGCTGTACCCGGCTGTTCCCGATTTGCCCTGGTGCGTTGGCAAATCGGGGTAATAAGGAGTTAATGGCAGCCCATAGCTGCAATAAGTCCTAGATTAATCATGTCAGGCGTCTCCACGAGATACCCTCCATGATTAATCTGTAAATTACAGTAAATAAACACACACACCCGAAAAAATCCTTTATTAGAAATAAAAAACACTAACAAATTCCCTTGTTCAACAATTTAATAAGCCCCAAAAAGCCCTCCATGTCCGGCGTAATCCAGGATGCTGCAGCGTCGCTTCCAGCTCTGCTGCATGGAGGTGACCGGAGCAGCAGCAGACACCGCCGCTTCTGTCACCTCCACACAGCAAATGAAGACAGCCGCGCGATCAGCTGAGCTGTCACTGAGGTTACCTGGATCCAGCGGTGGATGCAGCGGTGGCCGCGGGTAGCCTCAGTGACAGCTCAGCTGATCGCGCTACTCACCTCATTTGCTGCGTGGAGGTGACAGGAGCGACGCTAGACCATCCTGGATTACGCCGGACATGGGAGGATTTTTGGGGCTTATTAAATTGTTGAACTAGGGAATTTGTTAGTGTTTTTTATTTCTAATAAAGGATTTTTTCGGGTGTGTGTGTTTATTTACAGTAACTTACAGATTAATCATGGAGGGTATCTCGTGGAGACGCCTGACATGATTAATCTAGGACTTATTATCAGCTATGGGCTGCCAATAACTCCTTATTACCCCGATTTGCCAACGCACCAGGGCAAATTGGGAAGAGCCGGGAACAGTTCCAGAACTGTCGCATCTAATGTATGCGGCCATTCTGGGCGGCTGCTGACTGATATTGTTAGGCTGGGGGGCTCCCCATAACGTGGAGCTCCCCATCCTGAGAATACCAGCCTTCAGCCGTATGGCTTTATCTGGCTGGTATTAAAATTGGGGGGGACCGCACGCCGTTTTTTTAGTTATTTATTTATTTATTTCTCTGCTCCATAGTGACAGGCCCACCGGCGGCTGTGATTGGTTGCAGTTAGACAGCTGTCACTCAGCGTGTGGGCGTGTCTCACTGCAACCAATCATATTTGCCGGTAGGCGGGGAAAGCAGGGAATACGAGATTGTTTAATGAGCGGCCGGCTTTTTCAAAAGAGGAAAAGCCGCCGGAGTTTAGAGAACAGCCGTGCAGCGCCACGCCGGGGATCGGGGAACGGTGAGTATGCAAGAGGGGTACTCCATTCAGTCACTCAGGGGATTAGCGGTCACCGGTGAGTCCGTCACGGGTGACCGCTAATCAGGACGCGGCACAGACAGAGCCGCGGTATGAGGATGAAGTCGGGTGAAGTTCACCCGAGTTCATTCTCAGCGCGCGACTCTGCTGTCAGCCGGCATGTATCAACGACATTTTACATCACACACGGACATTTCACACGGACAACACACACACACACACTTCAGTTAAGATTCACGTGCACACACGGCCATTCCACACGCACACACGGCTAGCATACGCAGTTCACACAGATGCCACACGGACCATAAAAACGGACACAAAAACGGAAAACGGACCGGAAAAACGGACGTAACACACGTGCGTGTTTTTTCACGGACGTGTGAAGGGTGCCTTAAACACAGTTTCAGATAATCATGAGATATATGACTTGTATGACCATACAGTGGCAATGGAAGCAACTGTGGCTCAAGCTACATGGTAGTGCATTAGTGCAGACAGATAAGGGGATGTCTGCCAGGGTAGGCTCAGCATTAGCAGGCCTCACAGCAGCAATACAGTCTAGCATTCTAAAACACAGTGATCAGGAAGCCAGGAGATGTGTGGCTATAATGATGTGCAGTAACAGTGCCAGCACCTGAGGACGCACAGTAGAGCATTCTGATAGGCAGACAAGGAAATATCTGGCAGTTTAGGGCTAACAATGGCAGCAATAGTACACTCTAGCATTCTAAAACACAGTGAGCCAGCAACTAAGAGATATATTGCTGGAGTGGCTGTGCAGTTTCAGAAGCCGCACTGTAGAGTATTAGGATGGTACAGGAAATAAGATGTCTAGCATCTACAATATAGATGACATTGTGACGCCCGTGAGGCTCCAATCACCATGGTCGAGTAAGGAGGGGGTCACAAATCGGTTTATGCACAAACACAGATACACTCTTAGGCTAGCGCCACACATCCGTGCCGCCGGCACGTGTTTGTCATTTTTTACACGTACCGGCGGCACGGAGACACGTACAGCAATGCTACCCTATGGTAGCAGGCACACACACGTAAAACCACACGGAACGTGTGTCCGTGTGCGTTTGTATGTGTGTGCGTTTTTCAACGCGCTGACATGTCAGTGTTTTCTCCCGCAGCACGGGTGTCACACGGCCCGCACCCGTACCACACGGGTGTAGTGTGGATGCGGTCCCGTGTGACACGCGCCGGAGAAAACACACATGTCAGTGAAAAAAAACCAAAACATTAACTCACCTTCTCCAGCTCTCCTGTCTCTGCCGCTGCTGCCTCTTGCTGCCGACCGCCGCTCATTATTCTCATAGAATATTCACTTCACTGCCTGGCAGCAGCAGCAGCGGGGAGACGGGAAGGCTGGAGACCGAGGATCAGCACCACGGACAGCAGCGCGGACATCAGGAAGGACCAGGTGAGTATAATAATTACCGGTTCTACGTGTGCTATCGCGGATAGCACACGTAGAACACACGTGTCACGCACGTACCAGAGACACGTACTTACCTGCACGCAACACGCAGGGAAAATACGTGTCTCTCGGCACGTGCGTGAATTTCACGTGAGTGTGGCAGAAGCCTTATTTAGCAACCAATACTCCATCAAACCAGGGTTTTGGTGGCTGTCTGGGAGGTGGGGTTTAGTTAGTGGGAGCACACTGTAGAACGTTAGTCAGTCCGGAAGTAGGAGTGGAGGAGTGAAGACCTGTGGTCTGGAGCTGGAGCAGCTCGGCCCAGGCACAGGAGAGAAGGGGTCCAAGAGCCCACGGGAAGTGCGGCCCTCATTCATGGTCTTGGTCCACAAACGGCATGCCAGAGTGGAGGGACTTGGCCGTAGAAGGGGACTGGCCCCTCAACAAGTGGAGAACTATAAGGCTCAGCTAGCAAACCAGAGGCTTCAGTTACTGCAAGTACTGAAGCTACATCCGCACACATGCAGTGAAAAGGTGACCACATAAGGCCAAGGGATAGCGCTTCAAGCCACCTGACTCGGGGCTCTGTGTGTGTAGGTGCAGGACAGGTGAGAGAGGTCAACGCAGGAAAATGACCAGGAAAGGAACACAGAAGGGTGCACCGGGTTGTGCCTCCAAACTATCCGGGATCGGCTGGAGACCATCACAGCAGGACTCAGCACTCTGGGGGCGACATTTGACTGGTCATGTAAACCAGGAACTTTCAACAATGAGTAAAATCTCGAGATTCCATCCCTGTGTTGCCCAGTTATTCACCTGCACCTCCGGCCCTGCACCCCGACATTGCAGACTACTACTCCCAACAGCCTTGGGGCCCAGCTCTACCTGTGGAGAGCTCCACAAACTCAGCTGCATCACTACCGACCCCATGGGAACTGAATAGCAGCGGCGGTACCTATCTTGCCACATACCACAGGTGGCGTCACAAACTATTATACCCTGTAAATAATCCCCACCGCTATCTTTCTTATAATGACTCTGCCAGGGTCATGAAACTGGGCTCTATCGCCGTGACATCCTCCGAGCAGAAACAGAGCCAGCCCGGCAACGAGTGCAACCAGGCCCCAGTGGGGTGTGTCAACTTGACATCACGAACAGGATTGTCGTGCCCGCTACAACAGGTATAGTGCGCCTAAAAACTGTGTAAAAAGGACTCTGCACTGGCTTCCATTGAAAAAGAAAAGGCATCATGTGCAATCAAAAGGGCTGGGTGCATTCACCCTCCGTGGGCTGGATTACAATACGGCGCGAAAAGCCGTGCCTGCCCCCTACACCTTCCCGGGAGGTGAAGGAAGAAAAAGTACCCACGCAGCAGACGGACCGAGTGTGAGCCATGGCAATCAGCGACCGGAGCAACCTGGAGTGCGGGGTGGAAGTGATAAGCTCCCCTGGCTTTCCAGAGGTGAACCTGGTAGTGCGGCCCACACTGCAGCTGGACTTTCTAGAGGAGGAGGTGGAAGAGCTCACCCGCCGCCTGATGGAGGTCCTGGTTAAGGTTCCTGAAGAACTGCTTGTGGGTCCCCTAGACGCCCTAGAGGCCCCTGCAACTGGCCCCTGTTATCTAACCTGGGACCAAATTCCCGTCAGTGGGGAGGGACGGATCTCCCCTTTACAACTGACAGCTGTACCCAGTGGGGAAGAAGGCTGCGGGAGTTTCAGCGACGACCTGACTGACACCTGTGGTGCAATGCCCTGCAGCGCCATAGAAGTCTTGTGCAAATCGCCAAGCTAGCGGTGGAGGAGGAGGAGCAACGGGCTTGGTAGGAGGCTATGGAGGTCCGAAATATGGCAGAAAAGCAGCGGCTCTGTAAGACAAGACCAGCAGAGTGGAGACAGTTGAGGCACGGGACTGTGGTGACGTTTGACCTGGAAAGAGGTGGGGGCTTTATTAGCGAGCCCGGGCTAGCAGTGGATATCTTTGCTTCCTGTTGAGATGAAGAGTCTCACCTGCAGAAAAATCACCCTGGCCGTGATCTGTACCCGGGCGACACTGTCACCTACACCAGGCAGAAAGGCGAGAGAGGGTGGTATGCCCTGGATGTGAGGGTTGATTGCCTGAAAAAGGAGCAGACAGCACCGGAGTGCCAACCCACAGCGCCAAACCGGGAACCTGCCACAGCCAAGGAACCAGAGACTGCATCCTGTGATCAGGAGACACAAACCCCTGTAATCAGATATAGCGTGACCTCAGCTAGGGAGCTGTGCACCTTGAGCGCAACAGAAACCTAACAGACTGTAAATTTAAAGTACTGCAGAAAGTATGTAAATTGTTAACCTAGCTTAAAAACAATAATAGTTTTCCTTTTCATGGACAATAGATATGTACAAATACGTAAAGTTAACCTGTTAATTTTTCTAAAGACTTTAATGATGTTAACGGTGAACATCTGAACTTATTGTATATAGTTTGCACTGGTTACAGTGCCCTCTAGCAAAATTATGAGACCACAAGTTAAAACCCGTTTGGCGTGGCCGAAAAACAGAAGAGTGATCAGGAACGCTCTGCCGTCACGCCCAGAGCCTACGTTGGGGGTTTGTTGGAGATAGGTCCCCCATATTGTTGTTTATAATTGCTGCTTTTACTGTTTGTACCTGGAGCAGGGGACAAAGGACACTCCCTCTGGACACCTGAAAGTGTTAATAGTGTTGAAACATTATTTTATTGCAGAGATTTATGATAAAAGTTTTATAATGTTTGCAATTTTAAAGAAATGGTGCATACGTTGTGTGACGCATGTAACGGATGCCTTGCAAATAGTGTGATAATAAAGCCAACGGATTCCTGTGCAATAACGCGTTGCGTTAAGTTTTCTAGCCGCGAGAGAGAAAGAGAGAGAGAGCCCCCATCATCACCGCACACGCAGGCACTACCGCACTCCTCATCATCACACACATCCCGGCACTACAGCCCCACATCACTGCACACACCCCAGCATTACCGCCCCTTCATCATCACACATCCCCCGGCACTACTGCACCCAGCATCACCTCACACCCCGATACTACAGCCCCCATCATCACTGCACACACCCCGGCACTACTGCACCCATCATCACCGCACACACCCCGGCACTACCGCCCCCATCATCACCGCACACACGCAGGCACTACCGCACCCATCATCACCGCACACACACAGGCATTACCTCAGTGACATCCCCGCTAACAGCGCGACTCCATTCAGTTTCTGCGTGGAGCTCACAGGAGCTGTGTTCTACTGCTGCTACTGTCAGCTTCATGTAGCAGGGCTGGATGCGACGTGGGACCTCGTGGATTACGCAGGACCTGGAGGGGTATTTGGGAATTTTAATGAAGTGGTAAAAGAGGGTGTTTTTTGTCTTTTATTCCAAATAAAGTATTTTTTCGGGTGTATGTGTTTATTTGCTTCTACTTACAGGTTAATCATGGAATGTGTCTCATAGATGCCTGCCATGATTAACCTGGGACTTAGTGGCAGCTATGGGCTGCCATTAACTCCTTATTACCCCGATTGCCACCGCACCAGGGCAATTCTGGATGAGCCAGGTAGAGTCCCGGGACTGTCGCAACCTAATGGATGTGGCAATTCCGGGCGGCTGCTGGCTGATATTATTAGGCTGGGGGGCTCCCCATAACATGGGGCTCCCCATCCTGAGAATGCCAGCGTTCAGCCGTGTGGCTTTATCTTGGCTGGAATCAAAATTAGGGGAGACCGCACGCCGTTTTTTTTCAATTATTTATTTATTGTACTGCACAATAAGTGGATACTCTTAGTTCATGCCCCATTGTATTGATTTAAAATTGAGTCTTTAATTGTGGTCCACGGGATCCTGGCATTATATTCCCATAACTTATGCTTGTAAATGTCCTTTCTTCTACGTGTTGTTACTTGATGAGATTGATAAATAAAATTTCTATTTTTGCACCAGTACTCCTAGTGCTTTTGTTTGTCTACAATATAGACCCGCCCACCAGAGGCTGTGATTAGTTGTAGTGAGACAGCTGTCACTCAGCGTGGGGGCGGGTCTGACTGCAACCAATCATAGGCGTTGGTGGGCGGGGGAAGCAGTGAATACTAGATGGAATAATGAGCGGCCGGCATTTTCAAAAGCAGGAGAAGCTGCCAGAGCAGTGTGACAGCTGTGCAGCGCCGCGCTCGTGATCGGTGAGTATGAGAGAGAGGGTGAGATGCGCAGTAGAACATGATGGAATCTGTCAGCGGATTCCGCCGCTTAGTGCATTGCAGTGGAATCCGCCCCCATAGACAATCATTAGACACCTTGGCGGATTCTAATGGAATCCGTCAAGGTGCGTTATTTGAACGACCCAAAAAACGCTACATGCAGCGTTCCCTCCGCCCGATGCTGCGTCAAACTAACGACTCAGCGTCATCAAGCGGATGGAACGCAGACACTTGAGTTACAGTGCGTCATCAATACAAGTCTATGGAGAATAGAGCAGTGCGTTAACGGACTGCGCTATTCCCCATAGCGGCAGATTGCGCTGAATGCAAGTATGAAAGTGTCCTTAACAGCATTCAAAATTTGCAAGTCTTAACACCTGTTGTATTTTTGTTTCTGTTCCAGCCTGCAGATGTGCTGGGATTTGCTGTGGGGGAGTGTGGGGCCCCTGAGGCTCCAGTCGCCACAGAGGTACTGCACCTCAGCCAGAGGTGTGGTATCCCATTCCCAGGTAAGGAGGTCACAAATCGGTATACACACAAACACAGATACACTCTTATTTAGCAAAACTCCATCAGACCAGGGTTTTGGCATCCGGCTGGGAGGTGGGGTTTAGTTAGTGGGAGCAAACTGTAGAATGTTAGTCAGTCAGGAAGTAGGAGTGCAGGAGTGAAGACCTGTGGTCTGGAGCTGGAGCAGCTCGACCTAGGCACAGGAGAGAAGGGGTCCAAGAGTCCACGGGAAGTGCGGCCTACACCCATGGTCTTGTTCCACAAATAACATGCCAGAGTGGAGGAACTTAGCCGTAGAAGGGAACCGGCCCCTCAACTAGTGGAGAACTATAAGGCTCAGCTAGCAAACCGGAGGCTGCAGTTACTGCAAGTACCAAAGCCACATCCTCACACATGCAGTGAAAAGGTGACCACATAGGGCCAAGGGATAGAGCTTCAAGCCACCTGACAGGGTCTGCGGACACTGGCTTGGGGCTCTGTGTGTGTAGGTGCGGGACAGGCGGCAGAGGTCAGCGCAGGAAGACGACCAAGAAAGGAACACTGAAGGGTGCACTGGGTTGTGCCTCCGAACTATCAGGGATTGGCTGGAGCTCATCACAGCAGGACTCAGCACTCTGGGAGCGATATTTGGCCGGTGATCTAAACCATGAACTTTCAACAGTGAGTAAAATCTTGAGATTGTATCCCTATGTTGCTCAGCTATTCGCCTGCGCCTCCGACCCTGCACCTTGCCATTACAGACTACTACACCCAACAGCCCTGGGGCAAAGCTCTACCTGTGGAGAGCTATATCAACTCAGCTGCATCACCACTGACCCTAAGGGAACTGAATAGCAGCGGCGGCACCCATCTTGCCGCATACCACAGGTGGCATCACAAACTATTATCCCCTGTAGATAATCCCCACTGTTATCTTTCTTATAACGACACCACCAGGGTCACGGAACCGGGCCCTCTTGCTGTGACATCCTCCAAGCAGAAACAGAACCGGCCTGGTAACAAGTGCCTCAGGTCCCAGTAGGGTGAGTCAACATCATAGACAGTGAGTAGATGCCTGGCTAAGTGTAAACCATTGTTACTGGTGGCTGCAGAACAGTGTGTAAAAGACAGAAAGAGTACAGACAGGCAGGCATATAGTATTGCTTTTGTAATCAGTGGCATCAGGCTCAGGAGAATTAAAGTCAGCACTGATCAATGTCTAAATCATTTTGGCAAATGTAAGGTTTTCCACACTTGACGTGGATAGATAATCTAGTCTACTTGGTTGTGGCAAAGCCACCGGCTGCTCTTAATAACCTCATAGACATTACATCAGAGGTTTAACATGACAATATGTCAGCAGCAAACTGGGTCAGTCTGTACACTTTATTACAGTACATAAATTCAGAGTTACCTTAAATATGCAGGTACCACAGTTCCTTATCTTACTTGAGTCTTTGGATTATTATTCACAGACTGACTACCACTCCTAACACTATGGCAGTAAAACATCATAATCCAATTTAGGCCTTGCTCTGTCACTATGTGAATGGGCTGTACATTCTGAAAGCCTCTAAAAGCAGAAAACGAGTCTGCTTGGTCAATTCTGATCTTTTGTACTAACTCATAGTCCTCCCCAATTGTCTACATTAGGCTACGGGATGTGATAGCTGTAAGGCATTACGAGAAGCCCGACTGGCTGCACGTGACGTCATTAACCAGTTTTGTAACTCTGCAGTAGCGTGTGAAATGGTGCCGACCATTTTTTTGGCCAACCATGAGAACCAAATTACTAACTTTATTTCAAATTTGCAGGGAACTGTGAATCTCAGGAAATTCAACACAAATTTGATTTTGTGTGAATCAATTCAATCATCTTCTGTGCTTCGACTTTGTGCATTTATCCAGTATAAGGTGACAACTATTACACTTTTGATATTGTTAGGTAACATATTTTATTATTTTGTTTGTGATGTATTTTAGGTTAAACACAAATATAATCTCATTTAGAAAAGCATGATCTACCCAAGAATATCATTACAAAAGAGAATATTCCAGAAAATTGGCTGCTGTAATTCCACCCGATCCTCATCTCAATACATTATATTCTTATCAAACAAATTCTCCTTTTTGCAGATTTCGTGCTAAAACAACATTTTCCATTTTACTCTGGAAATTCTTATCTGAGAAAGCTAAGCTTATGAACTGAACATAAAACAGGATTTGATTTTACTGCTAAACCCCATCTGTTTTATTTTGCATCTATCTTGTGCACTTTCACCAAATTATTATATTTATGGTATGTTTTATTCAGATAAAAAAGACTAGGCTCACAATCGTCCTTTGATCTGTTTGATCATAGAATAAACTTGTGAACTTGGGGACCAGCTGTGAGACGAGTAATGCTATGTCTGAGAGTTTCTAAATATAATGTCCCATCAAATGTCTCAGACGATTGAATACCCAGGTCTTGGCATCTCCATTAAGGTTCCTAAAGTAGCTAATGACATCGTTCTCCCTTTTTATACAAAGCATGACACTAAGTAGGGGTTCTTTACGATGTCTGGATGGGATTCTGCTGGTCATTCTAATTCCCTTTTCCAGCCCAAAACAGCTAGTTAATTTCTTAAGAACAGAGGTGAAACAGGGCCACATAACAGGATTTGGATAAAGATGTCTCAATTATATTTTTTACTCCAGTTGAAGCCCAATGAAAATCTGTAACAAAGCCCCCCTCCTTTCATCTGCCAATATAATATTGGTGTCTTCATATGTGACAACTTTTTAGGCTCCAACATGCTTAAAAGCATCCTGTCCCCAGGTTTTTCCCTTATGAGCTGCACCATTGAGCCCTTATATACAGCATTCTATTCTATTCTTCTATTAATATATTAATGCCCAGGCTGCGCTGTATAATGGAATAAACACCTTTATAATACTAACTTACGGGGTGGTCTGGTGCGATGGGTGTTGCTACTCTCAGTCCAGCGCCTCCTCCATCTTGTGGGATTACTGTTCTCCTTCCCAGCCCCATGTGCATTAATGGAGATGTCTCCATTGCGTTCCTGTGGTTGATGGCAAATCAAATGTGCATGCCGGTCTTTAACATTTTCTCACCTAATGGAGGCCTCTTTGTGAATCATACAGGACGCATCATGCACACAGAGCTGAGCAGAAGGACAGCAATGGCACAAGATGGAGGAGGTGCCACACTGAGACCAGTGACATCTATTGGACCGGACTGCACCCTATGTGCGTATTATAAAGGTGTTTTTTGTGTTATACTGAGCAGCCTGGGCTCCTACATACCGTATTCTAGAATGCTGTATATAAGGGCTTACTGGTGGTGGCTGTAGCTCATAAGGGAAAAACATGGTGACAGGTTCCCTTTAAGGATCCAGGTGCCAACTGCTATCTATGCACAACTCATAGCTATGACTCTGGTTCTCACACTATGATTTTCTGTCAATTTTACTGTTAGTATCGTTAGTTTTGGCGTAAATATTTTCAACTGCTAAACACATACATTCAATTTGAGGGGGGTACTAACAGATGCCTCTTAAAGGGGCTATCTACCCCTTTTACTCCTCTAACAAACACAGGTACATAGGCACCGCTAAGGGAATTAAATGTCTGCAATTCTTATGAGTCAGTGTGACCTAATAAGGATATTCAAAGACTGACTTGGTACATCTTAATATGGGTGTATGGACATGTGACTGCTGCAGCTAATCATTGGCTAAAATTGAGACATGTTCGTCAGTACTTTAGCAAGTGATTGGCCACAGCAGTCACATGTCCATCCCCACTAGAAAAGAAAGCAAGATACTTTTGGCATATTTTTTCTTTTTTTTTTTTTTTTTTTGCATAAAATGTATCTAAAAGGCTATAAAGCCCTTTCATAGGCTTGGTAACAAGATTAGTTAGCAAAGAGTAAAGGCCCCTTTACACACTGAAACTTTCTAGTGATCCCACCAGCGATCCCAACCTGGCCGGGATCGCTACAAAGTCTCTGGTGAGCTGTCAAACAGGTAAACCTGGCCAACGACGCAACAGCGATCCGGACCTGCTGAATGACCTAGCTAGTCATTGGGGACGTTGTAAAGCAGCTTTTTGAAAGGGAAGTCGCTAACGAAGTCGCTGTAAAGTCCCCTTTACACACTAAAACTTTGCTGCACAGCGGGAAACAAAGGACCAAAGAATGGTCCTGAACGATTTGTAGCGATCACAACTTCACAGCAGGGGCCAGGTCGCTGATGTGTTTCACACACTGCAATGTCGCTGGGGAGGTCGCTATAACGTCACAAAACCGGTGACGTTACAGCGATGTCGTTTGCGATGTTGCAGTGTGTAAAGCCACCTTAAACCAGAGGAATACACTCTCTCTGTTGGATTCTATAGATTCTATGATGATCATTATTTAAAATGCATGTTAGATATCTTAATGTGACCCTTCTCGCTGAGGCTAAAACATGACTATATATTTCTACTAAATTGTCACTCTAATGCATGCCTTCCGTTCGTTTCTTGATACCACCTTCACTGAGATTGATGCTTCATTCCATCTGCTCCAAAGTTGGCCAACACAGTGACATGGGGATTACAATGGGCAGTCTACACTACACTTCCTTGTGCTCCTTATGCTGTGGCATGGAGAAAGCATGGAAAACATGGTTTAGATGTAGCACTGCATAACCTATGCCATTGTGATGGTCATTTTACAAGCAGATGGCGTAGAATGTCGATCTGAGTGGAGGAGGAAGCAGGAGGTAAATGAAGGCGCCACGTACTATACTGTAATGTATAGTCATGTCTCAATATTATATTATTATCATCATTATTATTATTATTACTATTATTAATAATAATAATAATAATAAATTCCGGGTGGAAGGTTGCTTTACGTTACACAAGAGTATGGAAATTTTGAAATTTATTTTTTACAGTATAAAGCCAATTACCTTATTAAATAATTATAAGATCTTCGGTAAAATCCCAATGATAATCTTCATTCCTAAAATTGAGAGCGTACATTATTCAGGTTGTGTGAAATAAAGGTTGACAGTAGAGAATAGGAAGCGATCTACTATGTGTACATTGGGTCAATGATTGCAAAAGCAAAGATAAATAGAATCTCAATACCAAGTAGACAAGAGGATTATTTTAAATCCCAGGTTAAGATTGTTTGACCTTGAATGATGGCACCGCACTATATATTTACTATAAAGGAATAGAGGTGATTGCCTGTAAGACCCCAGATGAAATTCAACAGATTTCTTGAGAAAGGAAGTGTATTTTTAGGATAATATAAATGCTACTGTAATCACAGACATGAAACTGAAGAAATGTTAGATATAGCAAGGTCCACTCTGAACAGAATTAACACAAAGAATTCACTACGTGAGCAAACCCACTACAATGGCTGACCCCTCCACTTATCAGACACACACACATATATATATTTATATATACACATCCATACACAGACACACAGATATAAATATATATATATATATATATATATATATATATATATATATATATAAAAAGAGATATATTTCCGTATCTATCCATAGTCTATGACTATGTATATACAGTACAGACCAAAAGTTTAAACACACCTTTTCTCATTCAAAGAGTTTTCTTTATTTTCATGACTCTGAAAATTGTAGATTCACATTGAAGGCATCAAAGCTATGAATTAACACATGTGGAATGAAATACTTAAAAAAGTGTGAAACAACTGAAAATATGTCTTATATTCTAGGTTCTTTAAAGTAGCCACTTTTTGCTTTGATTACTGTTTTGCACACTCTTGGCATTCTCTTGATGAGCTTCAAGAGGTAGTCACCGGAAATGGTTCTCACTTCACAGGTGTGCCCTGTCAGGTTTAATAAGTGGGATTTCTTGCCTTATAAATGGAGTTGGGACCATCAGTTGAGTTGTGCAGAAGTCTGGTGGATACACAGCTGATGGTCCTACTGAATAGACTGTTAGAATTTGTATTATAGCAAGAAAAAAGCAGCTAAGTAAAGAAAAATGAGTGGCTATCATTACTTTAAAAAATGAAGGTCAGTCAGTCAGTCCGAAAAATTGGGAAAACTTTGAAAGTGTCCCCAAGTGCAGTGGCAAAAGCCATCAAATGCTACAAATAAACTGGCTCACATGAGTACCGCCCCAGGTAATGAAGACCAAGAGTCACCTCTGCTGCGGAGGATAGGTTTATCTGAGTCACCAGCCTCAGAAATCGCAGGTTAACAGCAGCTCAGATTAGAGACCAGGTCAATGCCACACAGAATTCTAGCAGCAGACACATCTCTAGAACAACTGTTAAGAGGAGACTTTGTGCAGCAGGCCTTCATGGTAAAATAGCTGCTAGGAAACCACTGCTAACGCCAGGCAACAAGTAGATGAGACTTGTTTGGGCTAAAGAATACAAAGAGTGGACATTAGACCAGTGGAAATCTGTGCTTTGGTCTGATGAGTCCAAATTTGAAATCTTTAGATCCAACCACCGTGTCTTTGTGCGACGCAGAAAAGGTAAACGGATGGACTCTACATGCCTGGTTCCCACTGTGAAGCATAGAGGAGGAGGTGTAATGGTGTGGGGGTGCTTTGCTGGTGACACTGTTAGGGATTTATTCAAAATTGAAGGCATACTGAACCAGCATGGCTACCACAGCATTTTGCAGCGGCATGCTATTCCATCCGGTTTGCGTTTAGTTGGCCCATCATTTATTTTTCAACAGGACAATGACCCCAAACACACGTCCAGGCTGTGTAAGGGCTATTTGACTAAGAAGGAGAGTGATGGGGTGCTATGCCAGATGACCTGGTCTCCACAGTCACCAGACCTGAACCCAATCGAGATGGTTTGAGGTGAGCTGGACTGCAGAGTGAAGGCAAAAGGGCCAACAAGTGCTAAGCATCTCTGGGAACTCCTTCAAGACTGTTGGAAGACTATTTCCGGAGACTACCTCTTGAAGCTCATCAAGAGAATGCCAAGAGTGTGCAAAGCAGTAATCAAAGCAAAAGGTGGATACTTTGAAGAACCTAGAATATAAGACATATTTTCAGTCGTTTCACAATTTTTTGCTATGTATTTCATTCCACATGTGTTAATTCATAGTTTTGATGCCTTCAATGTGAATCTACAATTTTCAGAGTCATAAAATTAAAGAAAACTCTTTGAATGAGAAGGTGTGTCCAAACTTTTGGTCTGTACTGTATATATATATATATATATATATATATATATATATATATATATATATGCCCAGGATAGTAACTGTCTCTGTCTCTCTCCCAGTCTCTGTCTGTCTCTTTCCCTGTTTGTCTCTGTCTGTCTGTGTGTATCTCTCTGTGTCTATATCTCTGTGTCTATCTCTCTGTCTGTCTCTGTATCAGTCTCTCTGTCTCTCTATCTCTGAGTCTGTCTGTGTTTTTCTGTCTCTCTCTATGTCTGTCTGTCTCTCTCTATCTCTGTGTCTGTCTCTCTATCTCTTTCCCCATCTGTCTCTTTTCCCGTCTGTCTCATTTCAGATCTGTCTCTTTCCCCATCTGTCTCTTTCCCAGATCTGTCTCTTTCCCAGGTCTGTCTCTTTGCCCATCTGTCTTTGTCTATCTCTCTGTCTGTCTCTCTTCTGTCTCTTTTTTGTCTGCCTGTCTCTGTGGCTGTCTGCCTATCTCTTTTTTTGTCTGCCTGTCTCTGTGGCTGTCTGCCTATCCCTTTTGCTGTCTGTCTCTCTCCCTGTCTGCCTGTCTCTGTCTGTCTCTATCTCTGTGTCTTTTTCCTTGTCTCTCTCTTTCCAGGTCTATCTCTTTCCAGGTCTGTCTCTTTCTAGGTCTATCTCTTTCCCTATCTGTCTTTTTCCCTGTCTGTTTTGGTCTGTCTCTCTGTGTGTCTCTTTCCCTGTCTACCTATCTCAGTCGTCTGTCTCTTTCCCTGTCTCTCTCTCCCCATCTATCTCTTTCCCCGTCTGTCTCTGTCTGTCTTTGCCTGTCTCTCTGTCTGTCTCTATCTCTCTCTCTTTCCCTGTCTGTCTCTCTCCCTGTCTCTTTCCCTGTCTTTTTCCCTGTCTCTTTCCCTGTCTCTTTCTCTGTCTCTTACTGTTTCCTTGTCTCTGTCTCTTTCCTTGTCTATTTCTCTTTCATTGTCTCTTTCCTTGTCTGTCTGTCTCTTTCCATGTCTCTTTCCCCATCTCTGTCTTTCCCTGTCTCTTTCCCTGTCTCTGTCTCTTTCCCTGCCTGTCTCTTTCCCTGTCTGTATCTTTCTACCTCTGTATTTTTGTCTGTCTGTCTCTCTCTCTGTCTCTTTCCCTGTCTCTGTCTCTGCCTGTCTGTCTCTTTCCATGTCTGTCTTTGTCTGTCTCTTTCTCTGTCTGTCTGTGCCTGTCTCTTTCACTGTCTGTGTCTGTCTGCTTCTGGCTCTTTGTCTGTCTGTCTCTCTCTCTGTCTCTTTCCCTGTCTCTCTGTCTGTCTCTTTCCCTGTCTGCCTCTTACTCTGTCTGTGCCTATTTCCGTCTGTCACTGTCTGTGTCTATCCGTCTCCCCACCAACTTCATATTACCTCACACATAAGCTTGTTATCCTATGAATGTCTTTCGTTCCTATAGCAACCAATCACAGCTGCTATTAATAACCTGTGGCTCGCAGCTCCATTGACTTTAATAGAGGCAGGTTTTTTGGTGAGTAACTGTAAAGCGCGGGGTTAAATTTTCCCATCAAAACATAGGCTATGACATTCCCTGAGTCACATGAGGTGTGTGTGCCAAATTTTGTGATTGTAAATGCGACGGTGCGGATTCCTTTTGCATACATACATACATACACACACACACACACACACATACACTCAGCTTTATACTGTATATGTGTATATATATATATATATATATATATATATACACGGTATATCACAAAAGAGAGTACATCTCTCACATTTTTGTAAATATTTTATTATATCTTTTTAGGGGACAACACTGAGGATATGACGCGTTGATACAATGTAAAGTAGTCAAGGTACAGCTTCTATATAGTGTAACTTTGATGTGCCTTCTATGTAACTCAACACACGGCCATTAATGTCTGAATTGATGGCAACAAAAGTGAGTACACTTCTAAGTAAACATAGCTAAATTGTGGCCATAGTGTCAATATTTTGTGTGGCCACCATTATTTTCAAGCACTGCCTTAACTCTCTTGGGCATGAAGTTTACTAGAGCTTCGCAGGAACCCCTGGAATCCTCTTCCATTTTCCATGATGACATCAAGCAGCTATTGGATGTGGATATTAGAGATCTTGCACTCCTCCACCTTCTGTTTGAGAATGTCTCACAGATGCTCAGTAGGGTTTAGGTCAGGAGACATGCTTGGCCAGTCCAGCATCTTTACCCTCAGTGTCTTTATCAAGGCAGTGGTCATCTTAGAGGTGTGTTTCAGGTCATTATTTTGTTTGAATACTGCCTTGCTGCCCAGTTTCTGAAGACGAGAGATCACGCTTTGCTTCAGTATATCACAGTGCATGTTGACATTTATGGTTTATTAAATGAACTGTAACTCCACACAGCCGGCAGCTCGTATGCAGCCCTAAACCATGACACTCCCACGACCATGCTTCACTGTAGACAGTACACACTTGGCTTTGTACTCCTCACCTGGTTGAGGCCACATATGCTTGACACCAGCCGAGCCAATTAAGTTTATCTTGGTCTCATCAGTCCTCAGGACATGGTTGCAGTAATCCATGTCTTTAGTCTGCTTGTCTTCAGCATGCTGTTTGCGGGCTTTTTTGTACATGATCTTTAGAAGAGGCTTTCTTATGGGATGACAATCATGCAGACCAATTTGATGCAGTGTGCGGCCTATGGCTTGAGCACTGACAGTCTGTGCTCCCACCCATTTAACCTATGCAGCAATACTGGCAGCACTTATAGATCTATTTTGAAAAGACAACCTCAGGATATGATGCTGAGCATGTGCACTCGACTCTTTTGGTCAACCTTTCTTTTGGTCTTTTGATTCTGAGTGAAACCTGTCTTGTTAAACCTCTGTATAGTCTTGGTCACCGTACTGTAACTCAGTTTAAGGCTTCTGCCACACTCACGTGAAATTCACGCACGTGCCGAGAGACACGTATTTTCCCTGCGTGTTGCGTGCAGGTAAGTACGTGTCTCTGGTACGTGCGTGACACGTGTGTTCTACGTGTGCTATCCGCGATAGCACACGTAGAACAGGTAATTATTATACTCACCTGGTCCTTCCTGCTGTCCGCGCTGCTGTCCGTGGTGCTGATCCTCGGTCTCCAGCCCTCCCGTCTCCCCGCTGCTGCTGCTGCCAGGCAGTGAAGTGAATATTCAATGAGAATAATGAGCGGCGGTCGGCAGCAAGAGGCAGCAGCTGCAGAGACAGGAGGGCTGGAGAAGGTGAGTTAATGTTTTGTTTTTTTTTCACTGACATGTGTGTTTTCTCCGGCGCGTGTCACACGGGACCGCATCCACACTACACCCGTGTGGTACGGGTGCGGGCCGTGTGACACCCGTGCTGCCGGAGAAAACACTGACATGTCAGCGCTTTGAAAATCGCACACACGTACAAACGCACACGGACACACGTTCCGTGTGGTTTTACGTGTGTGTGCCTGCTACCATAGGGTAGCATTGCTGAACATGTCTCCGTGCCGCCGGTACGTGTAAAAAATGCCAAACACGTACCGGAGGCACGGATGTGTGGCGCTAGCCTAAGGGAGTTGGCAATCTTCTTATAACCTAGGCCATCTTTATGTAGAGCAAAAGTTTTTTTTTTTTCCGATCCTCAGTGAATTATTTATCATGAGGTACCATATTGAACTTCCAGTGACCAGTATGAGAGTGTGTGAGTAATAACACCAAATTTAACACTAATGAATCACATAACACCTTAATGGGAAAATGACTAATTGGGAACAATTTGCCCATTTTCATTTAGGGGTACTTTGCACACTACGACATTGCAGGTGCGATGTCGGTGGGGTCATGTCGAAAGTGACGCACTCCCTGCGTCGCTCTCGACATCGTAGTGTGTAAATCCTAGATGATATGATTAACGAGCGCAAAATCGTCATAATCGTATCATCGGTGTAGCGTTGGCGAATTCCATAATTACGCTGATGCGAAGGTCCGATGTTGTTCCTCGCTCCTGCGGCAGCACACATCGCTGTGTGTGAAGTTGCAGGAGCGAGGAATATCTCCTACCTGCGTCACCGCGGCTCACACCAGCTATGCGGAAGGAAGGAGGTGGGCGGGATGTTTACATCCCGCTCATCTCCGCCCCTCCGCTCCTATTGGCCGCCTGCCGTGTGACGTCGCAGTGACGCCGCACGACCTGCCCCCTTAATAAGGAGGCGGTTTGCCGGCCAGAGCGACGTCGCACGACAGGTGAGTGCATGTGAAGCAGCCGTAGCGATAATATTCGCTACGGCAGCTATCACAATGATATCGCAGCTGCGACGGGGGCGGGGACTATCGCGCTCGGCATCGCAGCATCGGCTTGCGATGTCATAGTGTGCAAAGTACCCCTTAGCCTTTGCAAGCAACTCTTTTGATGCAGCTTTACGTCTTGATTAGCAATTAAACATTTCCTATATTTTGTTTCTTCAACTCCTTTGCAGATCTGTGACTCCATAATAACAGAAAATGTAACAATGCTGTGTAGAGAAATCTGCCAGTCATGTTCCTTTTTATATGTTTTATGACATGATTTGGGTGATTTGGCACAGAATACCTTCTTCAGGGATATAAGGATACCAAACAATGATACAAAATGTGAAAGGGAATGGGAGCATATTGAAAAATTAATCTGTTTCACTAGCATCTACAGATTAATTAGGGACTGGGACGTTATATAGCTAAATATGATATACATGGAGAAGCTGAGACTCCAGGCACTGATGAAGCTATAAATGACAGCAAAATATATTAGTAAGATAGATATGCACACTTTAAACATCATATTGAAAATCACTTAACCATTGTCCTTTGTTTCAATCTGGAACAGAAAGGTTCATACAATCTTTAGAAAAGAAATGCTGAAATTAGGTCAGAACGATATATACGGTAAAGCTCAACAGTAGTAGCAAGAACTAAATTTACAATTATATCATGGTAGACAAACAAACAGCTATATTGATACTTCATACTGTATACTGTATGTGGCTTCTTATATGACCTCAGGACCCCTTACCTCATACATGTATCATTGATCAGTTTCTAGAATGCATTGCGTATGTGTGATGACCCTGTACTATCAGGTCGTCACACGGTACTGTGCAAACTGCCCTTCTGTGCAGTATTCCAAGTCCCTCATGGTTCTGGGTCCCAATCTAAATAGTGTTGCCTCCAACAGCAAATCAAATCCTAGATACACCCTGCACCACACCCACCAGGCACACCAGTGGACGGCTTGAGTGGAATAGAGCCGCCCACCTGGGGGGTCAGGGAGGGGAGGTGAAGAGTGTAGTCAGTCGGAGTGTGTAGTTGTGGCACCCTGGACTAGCCAGGTTGGCACAAATGACACACAAACACCCCCACCCCCATTAGACAGGGACACCAGCCAAACACAAAACCCTTGTTGCCTCCCTCCAGTGTTCTATGTTCACACCAGGTGGGGCGGAGCCAAGCGGTTGGCCCCACCCACCGAGGAGTTCACAGGCCTGGAGGCGGGAAAAGTGACAGTCTAGTGTTGGAGTTTGAGGAGTGAGGAGTAAACACTTGGGTGTCTGGGTTTGTGGCCCAGTCACTGACAGCAAGGTTGGCAGACGGTGGTGGCCGTCTGCAGGAGTGGTGAAGCAATGCGGAACCATAGGACCGGGGTCAGGCGTTGGCCCGCCGGTACCGACCGGGGAGCGAAGTGAAGCCAGCACACACAGGCAGGGCCATCGGACCCCGACCAGGCTTGGAGCCTCCGACAATAGTCAAATCCGAATGTGACCGGAACCCCAGGGGTTTCCTAACAGCGAAAGTCCCGATTGAAGGCAACCGCACCACACTGTGAGGGTATACAGCTACCGCCTAAGGCTAGAGACCCAAGGGCCAGCGCCTGCGGGCAAACGGGCTCCTCCGGTACCCATACACCGGGGAGCGGACTACCGTTGGGGATCCATAGTAGTCAACTGAGAACATCAAGGTGCAGGGAAAGACAGCCGCCACCTGTCCGGGGAGAGGCACAGCAGCCGTCTGCAGGACCCGTCCATCCAGCCGTTTGGTTTACCGAGGACTTTGTACGTTTTCTTACTGAGTGAGTACACCCGTGCCATCTGGCACCGTGCCGCGCTGTCCCTGCAACTCTGCACCTCACCAACCCTGCCTCCCCGTCACATCACCGGGCCCCAGGACCACCAACCCCTACCCACGATGGGGGAAAACAACATCCCAGCTGCTCCCTACCATCGCTCCCGGGATTCCCGTCACCAGCAGCGGTGGTGCCCATCTTCACCACGACCCGTGGTTGGCGTCACAGACTAAATCCCCCAAACCAACCACCCCTTTCACTCACGGGCGAGGAGCGCCGCTCGAGTCCCCGGATCCGGCCCACCGCTCGAGCCACCAAGCAGCAGCAGCCGCAGCAGCACCAGACCCGAGCGTTAGCGAGAGCAAAGCAGCGGCGGCATCCTCCCCGCCTGCGACATAGTCAGAAAGTGAGAGTGAGAGGAGGTCGGGAGCGGTGGGTCATAGAGAAGCTGTCTAGGTTGCTGGCGGTAGTCTGGGCCTAGAAGAGTCGGACTGCCAGTCACGGGGGATTGTGGCAAGGTGCCTGGACCTGTCGAGGAGGACAGCCGGCAGCCAAGCACTATCACCTGTCCAGGACTGAAGGCATGATGGGGTACCCGGACCCTAGGTTGGGGAGTAGCTTCAGGCAACTCGACAATTCACCCGAGGAGAACAGAGTCTTTATGATCCGTTCCCACCCGCTCCAGAATCGGGGCATTAACGAAACAAAGGGGATAGAACTTTCCAATCTAAAATGGTCCAGAAAGTCCCAAGAGTGAGCCCTGAGAGGAAGCTCCCATACTTAGCCATAGTGGGGAGCAGGGCTCGACAAGTTCTATACTACTGGACCACCACGTTGAAGTTAAACTTAGTGCCAGGAGGCAGGTCACGGATCACCAGGCAACACTATAGGGGATGGGACCCGGACGAGCTCTTCTCAGCAGCAGCGGCACCCAGAGAGTTGGTTTACCCGGTTGTGAGCGTCTGCTTATTGACTGAGTGAGTATGAGAGTGACCCCTGCATCCCCACGGCATCCCACACCAAGTCCCGGGGTATTCCCCCTACCCGTGGAGGGCCATGACACCTTGCTTGAGGGACATATCCTGTATGATATAATTCAATATAACATCCTTTCACATGCATGTATAATCCTCTCTCCATAGCTGCATTTTAGCAGCGATTCTCGGTGTAGCATGGGGAACCCTATATTATCCTGTACTCCATTGTGAAACATATACTGTGCTGGCCAAAAGTATTGGCACCCCTGCAATTCTGTCAGATAATACTCAGTTTCTTCTTGAAAATGATTGCAATCACAAATTCTTTGGTATTATTATCTTCATTTAAGTTGTCTTCAATGAAGAAAAATAAAAAAAAATTGTCATAAAGCCAAATTGGATATAATTCCACACCAAACATAAAAAGGAGGTGGACAAAAGTATTGGCACTGTTTGAAAAATCATGTGATGCTTCTCTAATTTGTGTAATTAACAGCACCTATAACTTACCTGTGGCACCTAACAGGTGTTGGCAATAACTAAAGCACACTTGCAGCCAGTTGACATAGATTAAAATTGACTCAAACTCTATCCCGTGCCCTTGTGTGTACCACATTGAGCATGGAGAAAAGAAAGAAGCCTAAAAAACTGTCTGAGTCCATCTCCAAAGACCTGAAAGTTCCTGTGTCTACGGTGTGCTGTGTCATCAAGAAGTTTAAAGCCCATGGCACTGTGGCTAACCTCCCTAGATGAAGAAGGAAAAGAAAAATTGACGAGAGATTTCAACGCAAGATTGTGCGGATGGTGGATCTCTACTAACATCCAAACAAGTTCAAGCTGCCCTGTAGTCCGAGGGTACAACAGTGTCAACCCGTACTATCTGTCGGCGTCTGAATGAAAAGGGACTGTATGGTAGGATACCCAGGAAGACCCCACTTCTTACACCGAGACATAAAAAAGCCAGGCTGGAGTTTGCCAAAATGTACCTGAAAAAGCCTAAAACATTTTGGAAGAATCTTCTCAGGTCAGATGAGACAAAAGTAGAGCTTTTTGGGAAAAGCCATCAACATAGAGTTTACAGGAAAAAAAAGAGGCATTCAAAGAAAAGAACACGGTCCCTACAGTCAAATCATGGCGGAGGTTCCCTGATGTTTTGGCGTTGTTTTGCTGCCTCTGGCACTGGACTGCTTGACTGTGTGCATGGCATTATGAAATCTGAAGACTGCCAACAAATTTTGCAGCATAATGTAGGGCCCAGTGTGAGAAAGCTGGGTCTCCCTCAGAGGTCATGGGTCTTCCAGCAGGACAATGACCCAAAACATACTTCAAAAAGCACTAGAAAATGGCTTGAGAGAAAGCACTGGAGACTACTAAAGTGGCCAGCAATGAGTCCAGACCTGAATCCCATAGAACGCCTGTGGAGAGATCTCAAGATGGCAGTTTGGAGAAGGCACCCTTCAAATCTCAGGGACCTGGAGCAGTTTGCCAAAGAAGAATGGTCTAAAATTCCTGCAGAGCATTGGCTTTTTTTTTTTCATTACGGACTCTTTCTGCAGCGATTTGAAGTGCACGTGTTCTGTTGAAATTGCTGCAGAAAATTCTGCAGGTCAGAATGCTACGTGCGCACATAGCCTTAGTGTAGAATACGTCTTCCTGGCGATGTCGATGCAAGCGCTGGATTGGTCGCTAGGGCAACTATGTCAGTGACATGCGCAGTAGCCTTGCCCGTTTGTCTGTGAGCTCTAGTGGTTGTGTAATAAAGGGACATGCGCACTGATACTTAGAGCACTGTAGCCTGTGTAGATGTCCACTACAATGGACCTCTTACATTATGGTCTGGCCTATTTAATCCAGCAATTCAATGGCGCTGATCACTACCATATATGATACTGTAATCTTCCTTCCTACCTTTGTCCCCTGGGCCTCCTGATGATCCGACGATGGGCGGGGAAACGCGTCGAGGCCATGCATACTGCATAAGCTTGAGGGAAGTACCTTTATTTTGATTATTTATATTAACATGCTGTGAGCTCATTGTGGCAACAGCTGTTAAAGTATGTGTACCTAATTCACTATTGTCTAAGGCATTGTTCTTAAATGTGGTTGTGGCGCCCTTGACAAGCCAGGACGTCACAGGTACTGCAACAACACACCCCCACACCCCGGTTAGGAACACCTAAGTCAGACACAAATCCTTGTTGCCTTCCTCCAGGGGCTGATGTCCACACCAGGTGGGGCGGGGCCAGGCGGTTGGCTCCACCCACCGAGGAGTTCACAGTCCTGGAGGCGGGAAAAGGAAGGCAGTTGAGTTTTGGAGTTGAGTCAGGGAAGTGGTAGTAGAGGAACTGACTGGCCGTGTTTGGGTACGTGGCCTGGGCACAGAAACAGCAAGGTTGGCAGACGGTGGTGACCGTCTGCAGGAGAGGCCGATTGACGCACAACCGTAAGGACCGAGGACGGGCGGTGGCCCCCCGGTACCGGATCGGGGAGAGAAGAGAAGCCAGCACCATCCGGCAGGGCCTACGGACCACGACCAGGCTAGGAGTTGCCGTAAAACCGGTCAAATCCGTCAGCAACGGGAACCTCCGGGGTTTCCCAGCAGTAAAAGACCCGACTGAAGGCAACCGTCCAAACCGTGAGGGAGAGAAAGCTACCGCCAGAGCTAGAGCTCCCAGGGCCAGAGCCTGCGGGCAAACAGGGGCTCCCTTAGCCAACCTACCGCTGGGGAGCGGGCTACCGGTGGGAAGCCATCGGGGCCGAAAACACAACAAAGGTGCAGGGAGAGACAGTTACCGCCAACCTACCGGGAGTGACCGTCGCAGCTGTCTGTGGGACTCATCCATCCAGCCGTTTGTTTTACCAGAGACTCCGTGTGCGTTACTGGCTGAGTGAGTACCACCATGCCGTCTGGCACTGCGCTGCCCGCGACCCTGCACCTGGCCAAGCCCCCTAACCCACCATACAGCCACCAACTCCGGGCCCCGGGACTACCAAAATCCCCCTACCCACGGAGGGGAGAGAAACATCCCAGCTGCTCCCTGTCATCGCTCCCGGGATCCCCGTACAGAGCAGCGGTGGTGCACCAACCTCACCACACACTGTGGGTGGCGTCACAAACCGACATCCCAAACACCAACAAAACCACCCCTTTCACTCACGGGCGAGGAGCGCCGCTCGAGTCCCCAGATCCGGCCCAACGCTCGAGCCACCGAGCAGCAGCAGCGCCGGACCCGAGCGTGGTGAGCGCAGCGTCCCCTCCCCGCCCGCGACAACTTGGCATCATGAACAGGATCCTACCGTTCTACCGCCTGGTGGAAGTGCGCCTTGTGTCCCGCCGGAGGTGTCCGGCCGAAAATTTTCGAGAGCTGCCATATTGGGCGCGAAAAGTCCCCACTTGAGCGTCTTCCCAAGCAGTGGAGGCGCGAAAGCCGAAGCTCCGCCCCTGAAGAGGAGGTGCCGGAAAGACACCAAGGGGGGACGGAAACAAGATGTCGGCGCCCGACGAAGCCGCTGGGGGAGCGGTGGACGTAGTCGCACACGTGCCGGCAGATGGAAATGGGCCCAGCCGTGCTCTGGCCGCAGGAGTGGGGGGAGCCGCGGCCCCCGATTTTGCTCAGGTGATGCCGTTCTTCTTGCCCTATGTGCCCGGAGCTACCTGGCTTCCGCAGTACGACGGGAAACCTGATACCTTGCAGGTCATCCGGAAAAAGCTTAGCCCGCTTTTAGAACTGTACCCCCTGACTGAGAAGCAGCGTGCAGCGGTGGTGTTGGGGCAGCTAACTGGCGCAGCTGAGCAGGAGACGGAGACCTGGGACGAGGGGGACTGGTCCTCTGTGGCCACTATCTTCAAGAAGCTACAGGTTGCCTTTGAAATTTGCATCGGGGCTGAGCTGCGAATGCAGTTTTACCAATGCCGACAGCGGCCTACCGACAGTATCAGAGACTATGCCCTGCATCTACAAACTTCTCTCCAGACGTTGAAGCAGGTGGGCCCCATCAATGATGCTGATAGTAACAAAATGCTGGTAGAGAAATTCTTGCAGGGGATGAGATCCCCAGAGGACCACAAACAGCTGCGTCTGTGGGCCTTAGAGCACCCTGATGTGGACTTTGCTGTGTTGAAAGAACGGGCCATTAAGGCTCTGCAGCCCCTGGCATCCAAAGTCCCGGAAGCAGCCCCGTGGCCGGCTGAGACGGCTCCCATCGTGGTAGCTCCTTCTCCCCCAACGCCGGCAGCGCCTGTGAATTCTGGCGGAATGATGGAGGAGCTGGCTGCCCAGGTCCGTCGTATGGATGGAGACCTCGCCAACATCCTCGCCGCACTGCAGCCTCCAACGAGATCCAGGCCCCTGGGGGGGTTACAGCTCGCCAGTCGTCCCGAAGATGTTCCCTGGATGCAGCAGAGAAGGGCTACTGACCCGTGGTATGGACCTCCGATATGCTACAAGTGCAGCAAGCCCGGTCACTACTCCCGACGGTGTCCGTTAAACAAACTACCCCTGGGGTCAAGAGCCAATCCTCAGGAGTAGAACCCAGTGGCCCCCCCCGGCTGGCGGGACCGGTTCATCGGGGCCCGCCCCATCATCCCTCTGGCTGTGGACGGCGTCACGCTGATGGCGCTCCTGGACACTGGATCTCAGGTAACCACGATACCGTATACACTGTATCAATGTTATTGGGGGGAGGATGAACTTGCCCCTCCAGATAGCAGCATGACATTGATTGCCGCTGATGGCCTCCCTTTGACCCAAGTGGGGTACAAACATGTGGCTATGACTGTGGGGCGAACCAAGCTACAACACCAAGGGATGGTCGTGATAAGGAATAACCCCAGCGATCATGATCCAAAGGTGGTGCTAGGAACGAATGTAATGGAGCATTGCATGAGTGAGGTGCTGACCCTACTACAACAGCTGGCCGCCACCGCAGTGGGAGGTCGACAAAGGGCGGTGCAGCGAGAGATTCGGGCCTTGATGTACCGGCAGCAAGTGAACTCTGCGGGAGGGGAGATTGGGGGAGTGAGAGTGATGGACGTGGCCCCTTTAACTGTGCCTCCCCGGAGCGAAATGATGATCTGGTGTAGGGCAGCGACTATGTCCAGGACTATGTAGAAAAGAATTTGTGCCAGAGTCGGAAGCAGCAAGAGCAGTGCTTCAACAAAAAGGCGGCTGCAGGTCCCTTCTTGCCCGGAGATGTCGTCTTGAAGCGAAAGCGAAGGACCCACAAGCTAGACAACCAGTGGGAGGAGGCCCCGTATGTAATACAACCCACCAATTGGGAGAATGGAAAGGCCTACCAGATAAGCCGTGCCCAGGGGAAGACTTCGGCCACGGTTTCCCGAGATCACCTGAAGAGGTGTCCCCCACCATTGAGGACGGCAACTGAAGCCCCGGCCACCGAACCGGCTGAGGAGAAGGAGAAAGGGGTAATCCACACCATGATGGGCAATTTCCTGGCCGATTGGCCAACACAGAACAGCGCAGTGATCCTTCCTGTAATACTGTTCCCACAACCCGTGGAGGAAAAAGAGATGGAAGTGGCCGTTAATGCCCCAGCGCCCAGGGATGTGCCTGTACCCAGCTCCCTTATGCCTCTGCCTGCCCCACATGATAGCCGGGGGGAGGGACTAGCTATGCCCTCTACTCCACTGCCTACCACCACCAACCTTGGCCCCCATAGGTCCACATGTCCCAACCTAGGTCGACCCCCGCTTAGGTACAGGGAGACTAACATTTAGGGGTGTGATGTTCTTGTATCTTGTTAAATGTAACCGAATGATAAGAAGAAGCAATCAACCGAAGAAGTTTATCAGATTAACACCGTGATTGAACCGGCTGTTGCCGGCAACTAGTCCCCGTTGGGACTTTCTGCAACCGTTGCGTAAGGAACTGCTTACGGACAAGCCCGTGAACTTGCAGGGCAACCACAAACTCGTGGCGTGTAAATAGAAATATTGGCTTGTACCGTGACCGCCTCCGGAGAGGCTGATTTGGGAGGATGGGCCTGGAGGAAAGGGATGGCCCAGGCCCGCCACTACCGTAACCGGTGGCAACGCTCCGGGGGTCAGGGGTCCCCCATGGACGTGGGTCCCCTGAAAGAGACCGTACCCGCTCAGGCAATTTGGTTCTGGACTGGGGCAAGGGGTGCTGCCCATTTTCTTAGGGGCAGCATCAGGGCCAGGTTGTTTGGGCGGGGGGAAGAGCGGAAGCCGTACCGTTTAATAAAAATGTTTAGCAACGTTTAAGAAAGTGCCTCCCATTAAGGGAAGTTTATACAGAAATGCTTGTGTTTTATATGTTTTACCGTTTTCTATTTTTCCTAGTTGTGAAAATAAAACCGGTGATGGACGAGCAGCCCGCGGACGGTCTGCGCTTAACCAAGGGGGAATGTGGCACGCTGGACAAACCAGGACATCACAGGTACTGCAACAACACACCCCACACCCCGGTTAGGAACACCTAAGTCAGACACAAATCCTTGTTGCCTTTCTCCAGGGGCTGATGTCCACACCAGGTGGGGCGGGGCCAGGCGGTTAGCTCCACCCACCAAGGAGTTCACAGTCCTGGAGGCGGGAAAAGGAAGGCAGTTGAGTTTTGGAGTTGAGTCAGGGAAGAGGTAGTAGAGGAACTGACTAGCCGTGTCCGGGTACGTGGCCCGGGCACAGAAACAGCAAAGTTGGCAGACGGTGGTGACCGTCTGCAAGAGAGGCCGATTGACGCACAACCGTAAGGACTGGGGACGGGCCGGTACCGGATCGGGGAGTGAAGAGAAGCCAGCACCATCCGGCAGGGCCTACGGACCCCGACCAGGCTAGGAGTCGCCATAAAACCGGTCAAATCCGTCAGCAACGGGAACCTCCGGGGTTTCCCAGCAGTAAAAGACCTGACTGAAGGCAACCGTCCAAACCATGAGGAAGAGAAAGCTACCGCCAGAGCTAGAGCTCCCAGGGCCAGAGCCTGCGGGCAAGCAGGGGCTCCTTTAGCCAACCTACCGCTGGGGAGCAGGTTACCGGTGGGAAGCCATTGGGGCCGAAAACACAACAAAGATGCAGGGAGAGACAGTTACCGCCAACCTACTGGGAGTGACCGTCGCAGCTGTCTGTGGGACTCGTCCATCCAGCCGTTTGTTTTACCAGAGACTCCGTGTGCGTTACTGGCTGAGTGAGTACCACCGTACCGTCGGGCACTGTGCTGCCCCGCGACCCTGCACCCGGCCAAGCCCCACAACCCACCATACAGCCAACAACTCCGGGCCCCAGGACTACCAAAATCCCCCTACCCACGGAGGGGAGAGAAACATCCCAGCTGCTCCCTGTCATCGCTCCCAGGATCCCCGTACAAAGCAGCGGTGGTGCCCCAACCTCACCACACACCGTGGGTGGCGTCACAAACCGATATCCCAAACACCAACAAAACCACCCCTTTCACTCACGGGCGAGGAGCGCCGCTCGAGTCCCCGGATCCGGCCCGATGCTCGAGCCACCGAGCAGCAGCAGCGCCGGACCCAGCGTGGTGAGCGCAGCGTCCCCCCCCCGACATGGTCTACAGTGGATTATTATAATTCCTGTCAGATGTTATACTATTAGGTACATTATCAATTATTGATTGGTAGGGTTTTGTAGGGAGAGTGAGGGATAGCCAACGAGGAACGAGGGCACCCAGCTACGTTAGGGTGTCATACCCTCCGTTGATAGGCAGGGGTCAGATACAGTGACATATTAGGGTCACTGGAGTGTAGGTGTGTATCTTTGATTATTAATTTTCACACCATTATGACATCTGTCTATATACATTACAGATTCGGCTACCACTGATCTATATGACCTCCCCATCTTTTATATTTTTGATTAATCTTTTGAGTTTGTGGGTTTATTCACCTGGGCGATTTTTAATATTATTAATAAAAACGATTTTTAGATGGATTTGCATTGTTCACATGTAAATCTATTTAAACATTCCCATAAGTATTCATTTGTTGTTAATTGACCCCTGCATCCCCACTGCATCCCCACGGCATCCCACACCAAGTCCCGGGATATTCCCCCTACCCATGGAGGGCTACGACACCTCGCTGCCCCACTTCATCACCTCGGGTACTCTCAACGGCAGCGGCGGTATTCCCCAAATTACCGTACACCACGGATGGCGTCACGAACTATATATCAACTCCTCTGTAAATACCCCCTTCATTTGAGTTGCCGCACGACCCCAGGTCCGGAGACCCTCGAGCCACAGTGAACCTGGATCCGAGCAGCTGGGCTGCTCCCACGGGAGCAGCACATAATACATTTCTTTTTTAAATTATTCTGTATTCAAAGGGAACCTGTTTTGTGAAAATGCTATTAACCTGCAGATATAGGGATAATCTGCAGGTTAATAGTTTTGTGAACCTGCCCAATGCCCGCAGTTGTAGCCCTGATGCCGAGAGGAAATTAGCCTTATTGCTCCCGACACCATTCAACTTCCAGTCATCGGGGTGCATCAGAGTGGCGCTAGTGTGGCTTCAGCCATTGTTCTGGATATAGTGAGCTGTGGCTGTAATTGCACATCTGGTAGTAATTGACAGCTCACTCAGGATTAGTACCAGCTGTCGGTCAGTGTGGGGGAAGTGGTTAATTCCGCTACCCACTACACACTGAGTGCCGCCCTGTTGACTTGAAACCGAATGCTGCCGGGAGGACTAAAGTTAATTTTCTCTTAGCAGTTGGGCTCTAAGTGAGGGCATTGGGCAGGTTAACAACACTATTAACCTGCAGATTAACCCCATATATGCAGGTTAATAGCTTTTTTCACATGACAGGTTCCCTTTAATTTTACATTCCTCACATTCTCTATTATTCGTCTTTGCACATACTCAATGTATTAAGTTTATACTATACCTAATAATGAAGAGTTTAAAGTGTAAACCTCAGAGTGCTGCAGATTCCATTTTCTACTTTATTCTGCTTTTTTACTGAGTTTTTTTCTAAACATTTCTAATCACAAAAACAAACCAGATTTACACCCACCCTGATATACTGGAATAGACGTGGAGAGATTACGGGCAGGTTTCTTGGAGCAAAAAGGCCACAAACACTTTTGCGATAGCCCCTTGAGTGAAGTAAAACATTGAAAAGTTTCTTCTAAATCCCACTGAAGGCAGCGAGCCAAGAACTATATTAAACTCAAATTCTCTGGACTTGGCAATAAAGTGCTACCTTTAGGCACAAAGCATTTGCAAAACATATTCTTCTGAAATGTAGCCTCAAGCTGTGTGAATTCACGATTTTGTTTTCTTTATGGAAGGCACGACAATGAAAATCATTTGAAACCTGTTCATTTTTTGTTCTGGAATAAGCATGCACTATGCGGAGTAGCAGACCTTTATTTGAAGTCAATGTGTTTCTAATAATAAGATTAGTTTTTACTGTATTGTTCCTCAGGTGCAGACAACTTTGAGCGCTCTTGCAAAATGAAGAATTATAGGTCATTCCTGCTTTCTTTCATGTACTTACATTAAAATACAAATCAAACATTTCAGATATTATGCATTCTGTCTGTTTTACGTAACTCACATCTGAGAAGAACAAGGATGCCAAAAATAATTTTTGCTTCCGGCTAATAAGGATTAATCTTTTAGTTTGATATTCAGTATGTACAGTATAATATGTGGTTAGAAAGCTTGCTTATTCAAAACTTAATAATTATTGCTAAGTAATAACCGATTTCCGAAATCAATGAGTTATTTCAATATTTAGTCATTATCACCTTTCCACAGGATAGCCACGGAGACGTAGCTAGGGCTTCTGTGAAGCCCCACAGGTGTTGTATCAGTGCATACCTTCAGGGACTCCACGTAGCTGGTGCTGGTCACAGGTAGGGAATCTTCAGTTTTAATCGTGACGCCACTCTCAGATTTGCGGTCAGAGGGGACCGCCACTGCAGATTAGGAGGCACCTGGGGCTGATGGTGGGTGCAGTCGGGTGTAGTAGCCTCCTGAGAGTGAGGCAAGCCCCAGGGCCCTTTGTAAAGCTGTAGTACCACAAGTCGCAGAATGACCACACACAGGCAGAGTGTCTTTCAGGGTTTTTACTCACTTCAGGTGGCAGGGTGAGTAACCCGGGCGTAGCTGGGATGAACCAGGTGGGAACCAGGTATCCTTCCGGCTGACTGTATGAGGGTGACTACAAACTCGCCTTCCTTAGCCCTTGGTGGTTTGGGGTGACCCCGACTTTGAGTCCCTATGGGGGTCACCCAGGGAAGATGCTCCAAGCCTCTCTCCCCTTCTTGTTTTGCCGTGTGCTTGTTCCCCGGGCCAGGCCACTCCAGCCTCTTGCCTCCTGTGACCTATGGGCCCTACTTGCGGTTACGTGGCTGCGGCTTTTGGTTGTTGTGGTGTGGGCTGTAAGAGCCCCACACCGGCAGGTTTAGCAGGGAAAGGTGAATCTATCCTCGCTTCGGGATCTGCCGCCCGGTTGGGCCTGGTGCTCTCTAGAAGTCTCCTTACTTCCCACTCCGTGCACTCTCTAGCTGAAGCTGGCTTTCAGGCAGCACTTCTAGTTGACCGTTCTCCCCCGTCTGTAGCCACTGCGCGGGCGCTGTTAGACAGCATCAGCCCCACAGGTCTGCTCCTCACTGAGCCCTCTGGAGTTCTCTGCTCTAACTGACTCACTGCTCCTCCTCTCCTGTTCTTGCCTACGCCACCTAGCAACCAGACTCTCCACCACACCCCTTGAGAGGAGATGGAGGCTTTTTAACCCCCTGCCACTATTCCAGTGGAGGTATAGGCTTTGCCCCCTCCTGGGATCCCCAGGGGTCCTCTCATGGGTACATGTGTGAGACCTGATCACTATGCGCCTGTGTTCCACACCCCTGTCAGCCATCTGGATTACCTGTATTGTACTGTCCCCAGCATGGGTGCAGTACTCAGTGGTGCCTGACCAGGTCAGGGGCGCCACATTCCCCCTTAGTTATCACCAGCACGTCCTCGGGCTGCAAGACAACATTTTAAAATGCATAAAACATTAAAACATGTAAAACATTTAAAAGCACCAGGTATCAGACATCACCACCCTCCACCCACAAGTCCGTTAACCCACCCAAAACCCTCTCAGGAGGCAGGTCACCGGTCCTGTTGGTAACCAGGTCTGGGCCATCCGTTTCCCCAGACCTTTCCTCCAATCTTCCTCTCCCGTTGGCCGCGACTTCAGCCACTTCTGGCAGGATGTAGAGGCGGCTTTCATGGGCTGGTGGTTTCAGGGTATACCTGGCCTGGTGGATCCGCGCCGTCAGCCTCTTCTGGCAGGATGCAGAGGCGGCCTCCACAGTTGGTGCTGACCAGGTACCCTCTTTGTGGTGGTGAGCCAAGGCCCCATAAACAGGCGTGTTCTCTGGTCGCAGGTGAGCCAAGGCCCTTTTCTACGGACGGGCCCCCCTGGTTGCAGACGAGCCAAGCCCCTAAACAGGCTGGCCCTGGTGGTGGTGCCACTGGTGTAACTATTTACACTGCGAGAGTTTGTGGCTATAGCAAGTTCATAGCCTTAAAGTTTATTTCTCACAATAGTTTTTGTGGGCGCATTTCTTTAACGTTGCAAACAAAACTTTTCAAAACTGGTCAAAACAGTAACTTCTTACTTTACTTTACTTTTTACTCCTCTTTTTCACTAGGGCGAGGGCACGTAGGGCACTGGCACCTGTGACTTTCCTGCTCTTTGTCTCTGTCTTCATCTGTGGTTGCCTCATCTATAGGTTCTGTGTCTTTCCTTTCTTGGTCTGCATCTGATTCCTTTTCTGTATCTGTTTCTTTATCTCTGTCTTTTCTTTCTTGTCTTGCTTGTCTTTCTTGTCTTTCTTGTCTTTCTTGTCTTTCTTGTCTTTCTTGTCTTTCTTGTCTTTCTTGTCTTTCTTGTCTTTCTTGTGGCATGGGATGGCTGTAGGGTTTGCTGGTACGTAAGGCTACATCAAGTGCGTACAATCCCCTTTCACCTTGGTGCATGGTAAACTGTACCAAATCTCCCATTTTCAGATTTCTGCAAGGGTGTCCTCTTGGCAGATGAGCGTTCACATCTCTGCGGTTTACAAATATCCCTTCTTTTATTCCTGGTGCTACAATGAAGCCATAACCACTTTTCAAGTTGAAATCTTCCACTACGCCATAACACAGGGGTCCTCTAGCCTGGGCTTTGGACTCTCTCAACAAACGCTTCTCCTTTAGGTCTCTGGCGGTGACTGCTCTCTGTTCAGGAGACTGTGGTGCTGGAGCAAACTGTGTTCTTCTGCGCCGTGTCTTGCGGGCTGGATCCATGCTTGTGGGCTCCCAGGTGAAGCTCTTAGGCAGCTCTTCTTCTGCAGAGGGGGTCAGGTCCTCCTCGTCCCAGCGGGAGTATGGCAGCATTTCCGGCTCCGAATACACATCTGCTACTGGTGACACTGGAGTCGGAGTCAACCCTTCTGCTTCCTGGCCTCCTCTCCCCCTTAGTTCTTCCTGGCACTCCAGCTGTGGCAGTGCCGGGGATGGCTGCTCTTCGGCCGGCCCAGGTGAGGGACTCCTTGGTGTAGCTGCTGCAGGAGTTAGCAGGAGACTCTTTGGGGTATGCGGAGGGGGTATGTACTGGCTCACCAGCCATTGTGGAAATTTGGCCTCCAGGTCAGCCTTCATCTGCCAATATGCAGGGTCTTCACCCACCGTGGGCTGCCTATCAGGAACCTCTGTGGACCGGGGAGCGGTGTCTGCTCTGGCCTTACAGGCCGGGGTAAATGCTGAGGTAGCCTTTTCTTGGCGGGCCGCGCCTGGCATGGCGGCGGCCTGGTCTTGGCGGGCCGCGCCCTGTTTGGCGGCGGCCTGGTCTTGGCGGGCCGCGCCCTGTTTGGCGGCGGCCTGGTCTTGGCGGGCCGCGCCCGGCATGGCGGCGGCCTGGTCTTGGCGGGCCGCGCCCGGCATGGCGGCGGCCTGGTCTTGGCGGGCCGCGCCCGGCATGGCGGCGGCCTGGTCTTGGCGGGCCGGACTGGGCGTTGCTGCAGGGACCGGGTCTTGGTGGGCCGAGCAGGGCATCGCTGCGGCGGCCGGGGCTTGGCGGGCCGCACCTGGCGTGGCTGCGGCCTGGTTCAGCGTCGCCGCGCCGGGCGCCTCTTCAGGGACCGCGGACGTGGCAGCAGGGGTCGGGGCACTTGCGCTAGCCGGGGCATCACTTGACTCACCCACCGGTGGCAGCATCGGGGTCTGCGTCGTCGCCGTCCTGTCTGACACTCGGCATGCAGCTCTCCCTTCATAGGCCCGAACCGCCGCGGTCAGCTCCTGCAGTTCCATCCGTTCCTCCCGAATCTGCTCCACGACCCGGGTCTCCAGCCGGTTGCAAAACTGGGCCAGCTCTCGGTACCACCAGGCAGCGGAGCCTGGTTCTGGGTTCCTGCGGTCAGACGCCATTTCTTCTGCGCCGTCTTCTGCACGGTCTCCCAGCAGTGGACTCGTCGCTGCCTCCAGTAGTAAGCTGTCCAGCTTCTGCTCTGCCTCTTTCAGCAGCTCCTCTCCCAGCAGCAGGCTTGTGGCTTCCTTTCCTTCCCGCCGTCTCTCGACGCTTCCACTCTCATAGCTGGCAAGGTCAGAACTCTGCAGGGGATCTCTGGGTAGCCACACCTCTTCGTGGGCGGTAACTTCTTCCAGCGCGGGCTGCTGTTGTTTTTCAGCGCGCTTTTCATGGTGGCAATATGGCGGCGCTTCCAATTTTTCAAGCGGACCGCCCAGGCACATGGTCACCTGTCTGAACAGGTCTAGTCCTTATCCTGTTCGTGACGCCAGATGTGAAGCCCCACAGGTGTTGTATCAGTGCATACCTTCAGGGACTCCACGTAGCTGGTGCTGGTCACAGGTAGGGAATCTTCAGTTTTAATCGTGACGCCACTCTCAGATTTGCGGTCAGAGGGGACCGCCACTGCAGATTAGGAGGCACCTGGGGCTGATGGTGGGTGCAGTCGGGTGTAGTAGCCTCCTGAGAGTGAGGCAAGCCCCAGGGCCCTTTGTAAAGCTGTAGTACCACAAGTCGCAGAATGACCACACACAGGCAGAGTGTCTTTCAGGGTTTTTACTCACTTCAGGTGGCAGGGTGAGTAACCCGGGCGTAGCTGGGATGAACCAGGTGGGAACCAGGTATCCTTCCGGCTGACTGTATGAGGGTGACTACAAACTCGCCTTCCTTAGCCCTTGGTGGTTTGGGGTGACCCCGACTTTGAGTCCCTATGGGGGTCACCCAGGGAAGATGCTCCAAGCCTCTCTCCCCTTCTTGTTTTGCCGTGTGCTTGTTCCCCGGGCCAGGCCACTCCAGCCTCTTGCCTCCTGTGACCTATGGGCCCTACTTGCGGTTACGTGGCTGCGGCTTTTGGTTGTTGTGGTGTGGGCTGTAAGAGCCCCACACCGGCAGGTTTAGCAGGGAAAGGTGAATCTATCCTCGCTTCGGGATCTGCCGCCCGGTTGGGCCTGGTGCTCTCTAGAAGTCTCCTTACTTCCCACTCCGTGCACTCTCTAGCTGAAGCTGGCTTTCAGGCAGCACTTCTAGTTGACCGTTCTCCCCCGTCTGTAGCCACTGCGCGGGCGCTGTTAGACAGCATCAGCCCCACAGGTCTGCTCCTCACTGAGCCCTCTGGAGTTCTCTGCTCTAACTGACTCACTGCTCCTCCTCTCCTGTTCTTGCCTACGCCACCTAGCAACCAGACTCTCCACCACACCCCTTGAGAGGAGATGGAGGCTTTTTAACCCCCTGCCACTATTCCAGTGGAGGTATAGGCTTTGCCCCCTCCTGGGATCCCCAGGGGTCCTCTCATGGGTACATGTGTGAGACCTGATCACTATGCGCCTGTGTTCCACACCCCTGTCAGCCATCTGGATTACCTGTATTGTACTGTCCCCAGCATGGGTGCAGTACTCAGTGGTGCCTGACCAGGTCAGGGGCGCCACACTTCAACTCATGGGAGTGTGTGTGGGGGGGGGGGGTGACACATCTGAGAAGGCCCCTAAGCAGGTAATTGTGGTAATAAGTATGGTGGTGCACCCTAACTGTGGGTATAGGGGACCCTCAACAGGCGATTGGACTGTTATTGGAAATTAATCTCTATACAAAGACTGACACCTATATTACTGTTATATGGTGACCATATAGTGTTATATGCCAGTGATGAAGAACATACAAGAGATTACAGTACAGCCATAGATGGTGACTAAGGGCACTTTCACATTGCGTTTTCACTTACATTCACTGGTCCCTTGGGGGCATCCATCCGAACCCCCTCCCCTCCACCCGCAAAACGCCGATGGGGCCTTTGACTATAATGGAGCAGACGGAGTCAGCGTGTGCTCTGTCTCGCTCCATTTTCGAGTATGTAAGTTTTCTGCAGGCGCCCACCCAGATGTAGTCTACTAATTCTGGGTGTCCGCCTGCAAAAAACATATACTGCCACAAATGGTGCAAGACAGAGCACACGCTGACTCCGTCTGCTCCATTATTGCTGCATGAAATAAGTAGCCTGAGAACAGGGCCTGATGGCTGAATCTGAACAGCCACCAATTGCCAAAAACAAGACAGGTGGAAAAACCAACCAAATTGAGATGCACGGCAAGGTGGGGGTCAGCCACCAACCAATTCAGCAAAAAAAAACAAGAAAGCCAGCTCAACTCAAAATGGCATGTATTACAAAAATGTGCACTGCACTGAAAATTCCAAACTGTACTATTTAAAATTTGATTGGATAGTGCGGCACATGAACTCCAGAGTCCAATCACAATGCAGTTACATTGCGCATGCGCCAACGTCATCATTAATCCTTGTGTCCACACTCAAAGTTCATTGGATAAAGCGGCACATGATCGCCAAAGTACAACAAAATGTGGTTATATTGCGCATGTGCCGGTGTCATCATTAATCCTCGTGTCCAACAGATGGGGAAGCGGTTACATGTATAGAGTGGTCCAATCACAAGAGAGTCCCGTTACTGGCACATTGATGTCAGCTGCTGGCCTCTGATTGGCCAGTAGCATGTACTGTAGTGCAAGGACTCTACAGGTCTCTGCCACAACATACTTCAGCGGCATGTGTGTCCTTAGACACATGTCCAGCTGAATTAGATAGTGGGATCAGCAGGTCCCTCTCCAGCACAGGTCTGGTCGTGGTTGCATTCTCTAATACCACAATGATTATACCCCGGCCTACTTTTTATAAAAAATTCTAACTAGTTGGTTCTATGTTTTTTGTTATATTATCAAAATGAAATTTTAGATATTGTTTTTATTTTCACTTCTGATTCAGATAAGATTGAATATCTCTTACAAATATCTGTTTGTAAAAAATGGAGTTTTAATATTTTACTTCATAGAGCTGTCGCGATTCAGGAAACCTTTACTAGCTGGCTTGGTTCAATTTAATAAAAACAAACCGCACCTAACTAATCCTCCCCGTGTCTAGGGCTGCTGGTTTGGCGATTGTTTATAAACTGAAGTGGTGACGTCATGTTACAATCAACTGAGCTCAATGGCTCTGCCAATATAGACTGCACAAGCTTCCAATCTCAGTGATTGTAACACATATACATCTGTACTTTGGTATGCAAACATTGAACACAGTAATTTGGACATACATTACTACTAAGGAAATAAGTATAAAAATTGAGACCTAGCGCATAAAAAAGGGCCAGTTTAAGTGAGCCCAGCAGCCAGCGCCAAGCCGTATCTCTTTTGCTGCATCCCTATGTAAATGCCTTTAACCGGCCCGAAAGGCCTACAATTTTTAGTTTGCATACCTTAGCGTCTCAGAATGCAGCTGTATATTCGGAAGCATAAATTTTATGCTCAGATTGCACATGTTCACATGTGTCTCTACAAAAATGCCATCAGTTTTCTTATTTTAAGCTCAGTGATTGGTTACAGCAATGCTTATATGACGCCATTGCTGCAGCCAAACAAAAGAGAACAATAGAATGTGACATTGTTAGAGATACTGGTTAAAACTTGACCTGGTTAGGATAAGTAAAATGAGGCCTATTTTTTTTTACATCAAACTGAGCTGGCAAACAAAAGTTTTCTGACAGAGGACAACCACTTTAACATTTCTAATAAAAAATGATCTAATAACATTAAAGGGAACATGTTAGGTTAAATAACGCTATTAACCTGAAGATTTATGCAGGATAATAGCTTTAGGAAGGTGCCTGGCTAGCGTACTGAAAGTACTGCACCAACACACCTGTATGATGTTTAAGCCAGCAGCTCCTGGGAGAAATAAATTTCATTTTCTCCCAGGTGCTGCACTTTCAGTAAGGTAGTTAGTCACCCTCCTAATGCTCTTAAAATGCAAATTAACTCTATATCTCTGCAGATTAGTAGTGTTAGCTTACCTGGCGCTTCTATAATTACTCTTTCTTTTATTCTATTACAATATACACACCTGCACAGTTTTTCTCATATCAACAACAGCATTGCTCATAGGCCTTTGTTGCAGGATGAGCATAAGGGACAAAGGATTGCAATAATTTTTTTTTTTTATTCATGTATGTCTCTTTTTAGTTTTTCTCCTTCACAACAGCCGTACCTAAAGTGGGATTCTGAATATATATTGAACTAGAGAAAGTTAGTGACTTCCACAAAAATAAGACAGCAAATATGTTACTAAACTTCTAAACAATTGAATTGCACCTGTAAAGAAAAAGTGCCAAATTGTAAGATCAATCATTGAGATATTATAGCTTTGTTAAATATAAACAAAATACAATACAGTAGCAAAAGACACACCAGGGTAACATGTTCTGATAGCTTCAGAATATAACAAAGCATGAGCTGCCAGTGGTAACAGCTATAATATAATACTGGTAAAGTACAATAGTGATTACATACTTAAGTACATATGATATACACTATTACATATTAAAGCTACCTATACAGCGAATGACATGTCAAATAGTATGTAAATAAAAGTCCATATAATTCAATATCATGGAGACCAACAAAAATGGCATCCAGTCTAATGCATATTGTGGAAGAAAGCCTTCCTTTGGAGGTGCTGTTCTTGTTGCTCTCCTAAATTGTCTCTCTTTTTGGCTGACTGTAACCAGTGCATTTTTTGCGGCGGTACGTGCCGGTACAGCATACCAGAATATCTGAAGAGCGCTGAGGGCCAGCACCTCTGGCTCTATCCACATGGCTAATTTGTAAACTATACAAATCAGCCATGTGTGGAGCAGAGGCAAAAGCAGAGCAGCTACTGGAGCTGCAGGACCTGCGATGATGTCACGTACATGTGACTCGGGTGGGCGGAGACATGGAGTTTTGCCCAGCGGTAAAGAAGATGGAGAAGATGGAAGAGTGCAGGGTATGTGAGAGAGGGGTGCAGAGGGCGGCAGACTGTGCAGGGGGAAGAAGGATGCAGGGGGGGATAGAGTGAGATCAGGGTATGGAGAATTGAGAGACGAGGGGGATGGAGGATGGAGAGATCAGGGGGATCGAGGATGGAAGGAGCAGGGGCATGGACGATGGAGAGACCAGGGGCATGGAGAATGGAGGGAGCAGGGGGATGGAGGATGGAGGGAACAGGGGGATGGAGAATGGAGGGAGCAGGGTTCATTGAGTTTTGTTTCATCAAACTTGTGTTAGATGGATATAATAACGCTCTATTTCTCGGTCGGTGCGGCTCTGGCACGCAAAAGACCCTGAACAGACGTGGAGACAGAAACAAATCAGATGATAGAGCAGAACGTGGCCACCGGTTCTTCAACTATCGAACCTGCATCAGCTAGTGTTAATGATCCTGATGAATTTAATTGAAATTTGGCGTTTCTTATAGAATACAGCCTAGGTAAGTCGAACACCATATTTTGCAAGTGAAAAAAAACGATTATACAGTATTAGTCATTTTTTATTTTTCTTTTGAAATCTGAATTACATAGTTTTTGATTGAAATTAGCGTATAGAATAATAAATAATAATAAAACTGAATAATGAGAAACAGGGCCACACCGTCCATTGGACAAGTTGAGCAGTTTGCTCAGGCGGCACTATATTCAGGGTGAGCGGCAATGAGGCCGGGGGGCAGGAGCAGTACAGGTAAAGCGTGCACAGGATCTCCCTGCCAACTGACAGCACGACAGCACCCCCTCCCCGCCCGCTCCTCAATCTCGGCCACCGTCTGACAGATCCCCTCCCCCCACTCCTCGATCTTGGCCACCGGTGCCTGACAGCACCCCCCCCCACTTTACACACAGAGATAAATATTTGGCAGATCTGTGGTTGCAGTGGAATCATGGACATTTTGTTCCATTTGTACACAGCCACAAATCTGGCACTGATTGTCCACAATTTCACTGCAACCACAGATCTGCCGCAGATTTATCTCTGTGTGTAAAGTGGCCTTAACACTCCCTTTGAAAATTTCTCCTCATCTTCCTCCGTTTCTAACTTTATACACCTTCCTAAGCTTTCAAACTTGCGAGTTCTCCTTTCTATGCCCATGGGAATTCATTTAGTCTTACCTGCTGGTCTCAAACACAGAAATTTATAGGCATTCTACAATCATCAGAGTTCATACTTTCTTCCCTCTTTTATCCCATTCTTTTGCTATAGATTACAATAAAACTTTGCAAGAACCCCCACAAATTGTAACCTTGGAATATATCTCCATCTCTGATCTACAGAAGATGATGCTTGTTAAACTGGCGGGTATGGACCCACTGCTCCACAACTAGGCATACCCTAAAGGGGCATTACTAAGTACCTACAGGGTCTCCACCAGAGCCTCTGATGGTGAGGTTTGCCTGGGCTGCCGGTAGACACCAGGTACCATTCCTTGGCAGTCCTCAGTACTGCAGCAGCTGACCATTGAGTCAGTGATGCAAGTACAGGTGGGAAGGCAGGTGTTACGAACCGGCGCCGCCATAGCCGCAAGCAGCCTGCTGCGGTTCCTGTTGCGCCCAGGCACCGGCTGCCGTTCTTGGCCGTGCCTCGGGTCGTCCAGTTGGCTGTTCCTTCCACCACGTCTAAGTGTGGAGAGGCGGCTAGTGCGCATGCGTGCGCCGATTTACCCAAGCCAGAGTTGAAGCCGGGTGTTTTGCCTAGTGAGCATGCTCAGCCTGATTGTGTTATGTCTGAGACTAAAGCTGGTGTCACACTAAACGACAGCGACAACGACGTCGCTGTTACGTCACCATTTTCGGTGACGTAACAGCGACCTTGTAAGTCGCTGTTATGATCGCTGCTTAGCTGTCAAACACAGCAGAAGCAGCGACCATAAGGTCGCTGTGCTACATGTTCAGAGAGCAGGGAGCCGCGCTTAGCGCTGGCTCCTTGCTCTCCTGCAGCACACATCGGGTTAATTAACCCGATGTGTGCTGCAGCTACATGTCACAGTTCAGAGAGCAGGGAGCCGCGCTTAGCGCTGGCTCCTTGCTCTCCTGCAGCACACATCGGGTTAATTAACCCGATGTGTGCTGCAGCTACATGTCACAGTTCAGAGAGCAGGGAGCCGCGCTTAGCGCTGGCTCCTTGCTCTCCTGCAGCACACATCGGGTTAATTACCCGATGCGTACTGCAGCCACATGTCACAGTGCAGGAGCCGGCACTGGCAGCAAGAGCGGAGGCTGGTAACCAGCGTAAACATCGGGTAACCAGGGAAAGGTCTTCCCTTGGTTACCCGATGTTTACGCTGGTTACAGCTTACTGCAGCTGCCAGTGCCGGCTCCTGATCGCTTCATTTCGTCGCTCTCTCGCTGTCACACACAGCGATGTGTGTGTCACAGCGGGAGAGTGACGACCAAAAAATGAAGCTGGACATTCAGCAATGACCGGCGACCTCACAGCAGGGGCCAGGTCGTTGCTGGATGTCACACACAGCGACAGCGACGGGACGTCGCTGCAACGTCACAGAAAATGGTGACGTAGCAGCGACGTCGTCGTCGTTATGTGTGACACCAGCTTAAGTCCTCAGTTCAGGCTACTGAGCATGCTTCCACAATTAACCCTAACAGCCTCTTTGCACAGGTACTTGGACTTCGTGCTGTGTCTAAGTGCTGGGACGTGCCTACTGAGCATGCTCAAACTGATAGTCTGCTTTCTGAGCCTGTTGCTCAGGCTAATGGGCATGGTCAGGCACTTAGTGCACCAGAGGCTAGGTCCGGTAAGGACCTCACTGAGCATGTCCGTGAGGTGGCAGGCCCTAATAGGGCAGAGGGTGTCAGGTGTCCTGATGACGTGGCAACTCCGGACTGGCTCGCAGAGGCCCGCCCCTATGATCTGGCACCTCAGTATTGGTCGTCAGACGATGACTGGTGAAGTGTTTGGGAGGTGGCTGCCATGAGGTCATCAATGACGTGGCGGTTCCGGATAGGTTGCATGTGACGTCACTGATGACATGGCACTCTGCTATTGGACCTTGGTGGTTCCACCCTGGGTTTGGGGCGGACCCAGGTTATAAAAGGGGCTGGAGACAACATGGAGGTGCGCAGTCTTCACATTTGCTCAGTCAGAGCACACCTCCATGTTAGAGCCTCATTGCGGCATAAGCGTATGTTGGGAAGCGGTAGGTAGGGTTAGGCGAACGGTGCCTGTCACGCCAAGATTCGTGGCTCGGCACATCAGGGTCAGGCGCCATGCTTCCCTCCTGCCGTTCCAGTCTTGCTATAGCAGCCCAGTGGCGTTAACTGGGTTGCGGCTGCTGTGCTTCCTGTCCGATTGTGCCCCCTATGCACACGGACAACGCACCTGCTGCGCCACCTGTCCGATTGTGCCCCCTACGCACACGGACAACGCACCTGCTGTGCCACCTGTCCGATTGTGCCCCCTACGCACACGGACAACGCACCTGCTGCGCCACCTGTCCGGTTGTGCCCCCTACGCGCACGGACAGTGTACCCCAGGACCCCTGTGGAGTTAACAGGGTGTTCCTTATCCTCCTCGGCTTCCCGGTCAACGCTACTGGTGTACCCATCTGGCCTGACGTGTCCTACACACACGTGGCCAGTCGAGAGGTGGCCAGAAACGCTAATCGGAGGACCGCTCGGCCTGACGTGTCCTACACACGTGGCCGACAGGGTGCTTTCGTGGCGGTCTTCCGGTCAACGCTACCTGGTTACCACCCGGCCTGACGTGTTTCCTGCACACGTGGTTGGTGTAGCGCTAGGTGCACCAAAACGCTAATCGGGTTGTCGTCCGGTCTGACGTGTCCCAACACACGTGACCGGTTCCCAGAGTTCCTGGGTTATCTCAGAGCCATCCAGCTCTATAGTCTCCGCCTAACCCTCAGGTGCCAGCAGCTCCTTTGTCATCTGGAGCACGGTGGGCCCCGACTGGCGATTAGGATATATACCCCCTGGTCCTAATCTGCCGGTTCCCCCGTAACAGTAAGACTGCGCCAGGGTCTGGCTGGCATGGCGGAGATGGAGCAGCTGCGTCAGTTCATGCTGCAGCTTGATGCCAGAGTGAGGTCTCTGGAGAAGTCTGCTCTTGCTGCTGATATGGATGATGTGGTGGCTCAAGTGGCTGCAATGGTGTCAGTCACCAAGCCTACTCCAACCCTCCCTCACCTCTCGCTGCCCAACAAGTTTACGGGGAACAGCAAGGCATGTAGGGGATTCGTGAACCAGTGCTCAGTCCATCTAGAGCTGTTGGCTGCACGGTTTCCTACAGAGAGGTCGAAGGTGGGGTTTATCATCTCCTTGCTCTCTGATAGAGCACTGGAGTGGGCTACACCATTGTGGGAGAGGAATGACCCCGTAGTACAGGACTCTAAGGAGTTTTTGGAGTCCTTGCGACAAGTGTTCCTGGAGCCTCAGGTCACTCACGACTCGGCCCTACAGCTACTGACTTTGGAGCAGGGGCGTACCTCCTCAAGTCAATATGCTGTGAGTTTCCGGACACTTGCTGCAGAACTGGGGTGGTCAGAGAGGACTCTCATTCCACTGTTCTGGAGGGGATTAGCCTCGCACGTGAAGGACGCATTAGCGTCGCGTGAGGTACCAACTACCCTTGAGGGCCTCATGACTCTGGCTACCCGCATTGACCTGCGGACCTCCGAACGTCAGCTGGAGCGCAGGTCAGAGGGTCGTTCAGCCACTGTAGTGGTCTCTCCTACTGCACCTCCCTTAGAGGACATCTCTGTCCCTATGGACATCTCTAGGGTTGGTGTTGCTAGGTCTTCGAGTCGCAAGGGCATTTCCTGTTTCGCTTGTGGGCAGTATTGTCATTATGCCAACCGTTGCCCAAAGCGTCAGGATAAGCGACCACGATTGGTGACCATAGCTGGAAGTAGACTGGACTCTGCGTCATCCATTAGGGTGACGTTTCCCGCGTCCATTTCCTTTAAGGGGTCAACATGGTCCACAAGGGCAAGTGTGGACACAGGTGCTGGGGATAGTTTCATCTCCTCCTCTTTTGCCCGGCGGCATGCCATCCCGCTGGTGCAAATGCCAAGGCCAGTGAGAGTCCGTGTGGTGGATGGGTCCTTGTTGCCCAAGGTAATTCACCAGCGGACAGTGCCCATTACCCTTGCCATGTCATCTGGGCATAGGGAGACCATTTCATTTCTGGTTCTCCCTAAGGGTGCAGATGATATTCTGCTGGGTATTCCTTGGTTGAAGCGGCATTCCCCACATATCGACTGGTCGTCTGGGGTGATTACGCGGTGGAGCGAGTCTTGTAGCTCCCACTGCATGTCTCCATCTTCCGCCCGTCGCTCAGTGGTATCTGTGGCGACTATAGACCATTCGAGTGGGAGGGCCGCTAGAGGGGGGGGTACTGTTACGAACCGGCGCCGCCATAGCCGCAAGCAGCCTGCTGCGGTTCCTGTTGCGCCCAGGCACCGGCTGCCGTTCTTGGCCGTGCCTCGGGTCGTCCAGTTGGCTGTTCCTTCCACCACGTCTAAGTGTGGAGAGGCGGCTAGTGCGCATGCGTGCGCCGATTTACCCAAGCCAGAGTTGAAGCCGGGTGTTTTGCCTAGTGAACATGCTCAGCCTGATTGTGTTATGTCTGAGACTAAGTCCTCAGTTCAGGCTACTGAGCATGCTTCCACAATTAACCCTAACAGCCTCTTTGCACAGGTACTTGGACTTCGTGCTGTGTCTAAGTGCTGGGATGTGCCTACTGAGCATGCTCAAACTGATAGTCTGCTTTCTGAGCCTGTTGCTCAGGCTACTGGGCATGCTCAGGCACTTAGTGCACCAGAGGCTAGGTCCGGCAAGGACCTCACTGAGCATGTCCGTGAGGTGGCAGGCCCTAATAGGGCAGAGGGTGTCAGGTGTCCTGATGACGTGGCAACTCCGGACTGGCTCGCAGAGGCCCGCCCCTATGATCTGGCACCTCAGTATTGGTCGTCAGACGATGACTGGTGAAGTGTTTGGGGCGTGGCTGCCATGAGGTCATCAATGACGTGGCGGTTCCGGATAGGTTGCATGTGACGTCACTGATGACATGGCACTCTGCTATTGGACCTTGGTGGTTCCACCCTGGGTTTGGGGCGGACCCAGGTTATAAAAGGGGCTGGAGACAACATGGAGGTGCGCAGTCTTCACATTTGCTCAGTCAGAGCACACCTCCATGTTAGAGCCTCATTGCGGCATAAGCCTATGTTGGGAAGCGGTAGGTAGGGTTAGGCGAACGGTGCCTGACACGCCAAGATTCGTGGCTCGGCACATCAGGGTCAGGCGCCATGCTTCCCTCCTGCCGTTCCAGTCTTGCTATAGCAGCCCAGTGGCGTTAACTGGGTTGCGGCTGCTGTGCTTCCTGTCCGATTGTGCCCCCTATGCACACGGACAACGCACCTGCTGCGCCACCTGTCCGATTGTGCCCCCTACGCACACGGACAACGCACCTGCTGCGCCACCTGTCCGATTGTGCCCCCTACGCGCACGGACAGTGTACCCCAGGACCCCTGTGGAGTTAACAGGGTGTTCCTTATCCTCCTCGGCTTCCCGGTCAACGCTACTGGTGTACCCATCTGGCCTGACGTGTCCTACACACACGTGGCCAGTCGAGAGGTGGCCAGAAACGCTAATCGGAGGACCGCTCGGCCTGACGTGTCCTACACACGTGGCCGACAGGGTGCTTTCGTGGCGGTCTTCCGGTCAACGCTACCTGGTTACCACCCGGCCTGACGTGTTTCCTGCACACGTAGTTGGTGTAGCGCTAGGTGCACCAAAACGCTAATCGGGTTGTCGTCCGGTCTGACGTGTCCCAACACACGTGACCGGTTCCCAGAGTTCCTGGGTTATCTCAGAGCCATCCAGCTCTATAGTCTCCGCCTAACCCTCAGGTGCCAGCAGCTCCTTTGTCATCTGGAGCACGGTGGGCCCCGACTGGCGATTAGGATATATACCCCCTGGTCCTAATCTGCCGGTCCCCCCGTAACAGCAGGTTGGAGTTAGAGCAGCAAGCTTGAATTGATACTGGAGACTGACAGGATGGAGCCAAAGTATACAGCAGCAATCAGTACTGAAGACTGACAGTGTACCGCCCCGCGCTCGGCTGCAGCAGAGCCGCTCGGATCCGGGCTCATCGGTGGGTGGCTCGAGCACCTCCGGACCCAGGGTTACGTTGCTCTGAAAGGATGCTGGCGCTACGTAGGGGGTTGGTAGGTAGGTTTACGGCCGGGACTGTGGTTTGGGTTACGTTCGTGACGCCACCCATGGGTTGTGGTGAATGTAGACACCACCGCTGCTGTTTACTAGGCCCCCGGGGACGGTGTTGCACAGCCAGGTGTTGATCCCCTCCGTGGGTAGTGGGTTGATGGTCCCGGGGCCCGGTTGTGAGAGTGCGGGCGGATTGGTGTGGTGCAGGGCGGTGCGCGGCCCGAAGGCACAGTTGTACTTACTCTGACAGATACACCGGAGTCTCTGGTAAACCAAAAAGATGGTGGTCGGTGCCCGCAGCCGGCTGCGTCTGGTCCCCCACCTGGTTTGGTGGTCCCCGCCTTTCTCCTGCACCTTGTTTTGTAGCTGTGGACTGCCTGCGCTTCAGCAACGGGAGTCCGCTCCCCGGCTGTGTGGGTGTCGGGAGAGCCTGTTTGCCTGCAGACGCTGGCCCGTGGGATCTCTCTGCCTGAGTGCTGGCTTTCTATCCCCCTCGTTGGGCTGTTGTCTTCAGTCGGGACTTGGTTGGGAAAGGACCTAAGGTCCAGACCTCAATCAGTGAATTAACTTAGTCGGGTAGATTCGAGACTTTGTTTCAGGGTCTGAGTACCCCCATGTGTGCTCCGGTTTCCGTTCGGTTCCCCGGTTTGGTACCGGCAGGCCACTACCCTGTCCCGGACCCTTACGGTTCCACCAGGCCGTCTTCCTGGCTCCTGCAGGCGGTGACATCCGTCTGCCTCTTGGCCAAAGGGTGTCCATGCTACGACCCAGACCCTGTCAGACGTTACTCCTCTCCCTTTCACCTCCTAAACTCGTCTCTCCTCACTACTGAACTTGACTCCTCTGCACTCCCTGCCTCAGGCTCTCTGAACTCCTCGGTGGGCGTGGCCAATCACCTGGCTCTGCCCCCCTGGTGTGTCCATTAAGCTCTGAGGGAGGTGACCAAAGTTTTAGGTTGGCTGCTGTTACCTTTTTAGGGGAACGGGTGTTTGTGCAAGGGCCTGTCTGTGACTACCTGGCTAGTCCAGGGCGTCACAACAGCACGACAGGATAAGCTAGCGGGGCAGAGCATACTAGGAACCTAAATTCTCAGGCACCTCCCTACTGGGGAAGGTACTTTAAATACACAGAGACTCACAGCCAGAGGCTGGAGACACTTTAGGGTGTGCACGCTATCACTTTAGGAGTCCGGGAGTGCAAGCATGTCCCAAGGATCCTGCCAGGAGACCTGCGCAAAGTGTGCTTGCCCTGAGATGCAGAAAGCTTCATGGATGGAGCAGACAAGGAATATTGATGGCTGGCTGGCTGTGAGTATGTCAGTGTCCCTGCCAGGAGGACGCAGCTGGTAAGTGCAGGATTGCCGGCTTTACGATACTCAACAGAGGACTCCCTCCATTAATTCTAAGTTCCCTTAACGAGTATAAATAAATTAATTTACTAAACTAGACAGTTATAATATGTGTGAAAAGCATTTCTCTACATTCTTAAGGTATTACTTTATATTTCATGAATATTTTATGGACGGGGTGCATCCTAATAAATGACATATAATTTGTAGTAGGACCACACAACAGCATGTACAGCTCTGATATTTGCAGCACGTGCTCTCCATACTCCTGCATAAGAAATCATTAAAAGCTTATGCATTTTCATGTCATATTCTGATGCGGCCATGGACTATTTGTAGATGCCTGGAAGGTTAAACACCTGGCAGTCAGTGACCATTACCCATGAGCACATTGTTTAAACAGCTATGGATTACAGAGGTGCTGTTTTTTTGACATTATACTGCTGGTTTGGTAGGAGATCAAAGAAAAAGCCCAAATCTTCAAACACACCAAAGAAGAATACCACCGGAGTAGAAATCTGAGAGCATTGGAAATTGTTATTTTAAAATCATGATAATGAAGGCATTTTATGGAAAACATATTTGATGCTGCAGAAAATACAAAAGAATCCGGTAGAAACCCAGTCTTCTCAAAAACATGAATTGGGATGAAAAAAGTTGAGAAATTATTAATTATGGTGAACTATATACTGTATTTGGATGCAGCAATTCTTTCTACAATTTGTCATATAAATGGTTTAATGGCTTAATCTCCATTTACTGCAGAAATCTTATTTGACTAGAAATGTTTTGGAAAAGTTGGTCTGGGCTATGCAACTTTCTGCTGAATTTTTAGCATAAGCCAGTCATACTACAAACAACATTAATACTGGACAAAAAAAACATATTATTCTGATATCCACTTCGCAATTATTGTGTCACAAAGTGTTCCATCACTGGGTTGTGTTCCAGTTTCTTTGAGTGCTTCCCTGTTTGTGCCAGTTTTCCGGTGCTTAGTTTTGTGCATATATGTTGGCCACTTATTAACTGTTTTATTTATGAATAAGCACCATTCTGGAGCCCGAAACGCATACATTGGCAATTTTTATGGCATTTATACTTTTTAAAGGGAACCTGTCAGGTGCAATATGCACCCAGTACCATGAGCAGTTCTGGGTGTATATTGCTAATCCCTGCCTAACCGTCCCTGTATACACTAGCATAGATAAAGAGATCTTTAGAAACAGTATTTCTAAAGGTACTGTCACACATAACGAGATCGCTAGCGAGATCGCAGCTGAGTCACCGTTTGGTGACGCAGTAGCGATCCCGTTAGCGATCTCGTTATGTGTGACACCCACCAGCGATCAGGCCCCTGCTGTGAGATCGCTAATCGTTGCAGAATGGTCCAGGCCATTTTCTTCAAAGGCGATGTCCTGCTGTGCAGGACACATCGCTGTGTTTGACACTGTGTGACAGGGTCACAGTGACTGCTGAGATCGTTATACAGGTCACTACTGCGACCTGTATTGTTCCTGCATCGCTGGTAAGATCTGACTGTGTGACATCTCACCTGCGACCTCCCAGCGACTTACCTGCGATCCCTATCAGGTCGCATCGTTTTCAGGATCGCTGGTAAGTCGTTGTGTGTGACTGGGCCTTAAAGATCTTTTACCGTATGCTAATGAGCAAGGGGACTAGTCCCCTGGGTGTTAGTTCCCCGGCCAGTCGCCCCTATTAGCATGTTAGTGTGCTCCTGTGGGTGTGCTAACATGCTAATGAATACGCAGTGTCACAGGATGATCTCCCTCACCTCTCCACTGCCATCGCGTCTGACGCTGGATTTCATCTCAGTGCGCATGACCCCAGAATTTGGGTCATGCAAACTACTTCAGTTTGAAGCCAGGACGGATTTATAGTGTGCATGACCGGACCTTCAAGCTGACATCCAGTGTCGGACGTGATGGCAGTGGCGAGGTGAGTGAGATCATCCTGTGATGCTGCGGATTCATTAGCATGTTAGCATGCCTACAGGGACGTGCTTGGACTGGTGACCCCTGGGCACAGTTCCTGCGCCTGACATAATCAACATTACGTATATATACATTAGATTGTGATGTATTAACTTTCAAAATTCATGTCAAAATGGATGTATAATCCCTTATGATAGTTTAAACTTTATCTCCACCCACTCATCCTGATTGACAGCTCTTCAGTGTCCCTCCTGTACGAACACGTCAAGTAAGTATTGAATACGTCACCAATTTTCTAAGTAAATATATTTCTAATGTTGCTATTGACATGAATTTTTCACCAGATGTTGATAACAATGCATCCAATCCACACAGGAAAAGATTCAAACCTTAGATGTTCATAAATTTAAGGATGTTTAATAATGAGAAATTACACAGGAGAAAAGTATTGAAGATAGTTGCTGAAATATATTTAATACTTTATACAAAAGCCTTTGTTGGTGATGACCGATTCAAGATGCCTCCTGTATGGAGAAACTTGTCACACGCATTGCTCAGGTGTGATTTTGGTTCATACTTCGACACAAACACTTCAAATTCTAAAGGTTCCTTGGACTCCTTCTATGATTTCCTTCCATATATATTCTATTTGATTCAGGTCAGGTGATTGGCTGGGCCATTCTAGTAGCTTTATTTTATTTGCACAAAACCAATTGAGTGTTTCCTTTACTGTGTGTTTGGGATTTAATGTCTTGCTGTAATGTCAACCCTCATTTCATCTTCATCACCCTGGTAGATGGCAGCAGATTTTAATCAAAAATGTCTCGGTACATTTTTCTATTCATCCTTCCTTCAATTTTATGAAGTTTGTCAGTGCCGTATGCTGAAGAACAGCTCCACACCATGATGTACAGTATCCACCTCCAAACTTCATGGTTGGTATGGTGTTTTTTAGGGTGATATGCAGTACTTTTTATCCTTCAAACATGGTGTATATTATTATACATCCAAATTTTCGTCTCATTTTCCCGCATTTCACAGGCTTGTCCAAATGTTGTTGAGCAAACTTTAAACATGCTTGAACATGCTTTTTATTCAGCAATGGATATGAATTGATATGCTTGAACATGCTTTTTATTCAGCAATGGATATGAATTGATATGCTTGAACATGCTTTTTATTCAGCAATGGACTTGCATGGTGAGCGTGCATACAGGCTATGGAGTTTGAGGGCATTATTTATTGTTTTGTTTGAAACAATTGTCTTGCTGATTTCAGGTCTTTCTGTAGCTCTCTACAGGTGGTCCTGGGCTCTTGGACAACTCTTCTCTTTTCACTTCTCTGTCTTAAAACTTGGGGTGAGCACCTGGTCATGGCTGGTTTAAGGCTGTGAAGTTCTTGAGACAGCTCACTGATTTTACCCACTACAATATATTTCTGTTAAATACAGTCATATGAAAAAGTTTGGGCACTCCTATTAATGTTAACCTTTTTTCTTTATAACAAATTGGGTTTTTGGAACAGCTATTTCAGTTTCATATATCTAATAACTGATGGACTGAGTAATATTTCTGGATTGAAATGAAGTTTATTGTACTAAGAGAAAATGTGCAATCCGCATTTAAACAAAATTTGACCGGTGCAAAAGTATGGGCACACTTCTCAATTTCTTGATTTGAACACTCCTAACTACTTTTTACTGACTTACTAAAGCACTAATTTGGTTTTGTAACCTCATTGAGCTTTGAACTTCATAGGCAGGTGTATCCAATCATGAGAAAAGGTATTTAAGGTGGCCACTTGCAAGTTGTTCTCCTATTTGAATCTCCTATGAAGAGTGGCATCATGGGCTCCTCAAAACAACTCTCAAGTGATCTGAAAACAAAGATTACTCAACATAGTTGTTCAGGGGAAGTATACAAAAAGTTGTCTCAGAGATTTAAACTGTCAGTTTCCACTGTGAGGAACATAGTAAGGAAATGGAAGAACACAGGTACAGTTCTTGTTAAGCCCAGAAGTGGCAGGCCAAGAAAAATATCAGAAAGGCAGAGAAGATGAACAGTCAAGGACAATCCACAGACCACCTCCAAAGACCTGCAGCTTCATCTTGCTGCAGATGGTGTCAATGTGCATCGGTCAACAATACAGCGCACGTTGCACAAGGAGAAGCTGTATGGGAGAGTGATGCGAAAGAAGCCGTTTCTACAAGCACGCCACAAACAAAGTCGTCTGAGGTATGCAAAAGCACATTTGGACATGCCTGTTACATTTTGGAAGAAGGTCCTGTGGACTGATGAAACAAAGATTGAGTTGTTTGGTCATACAAAAAGGCGTTATGCATGGAGGCAAAAAAACACGGCATTCCAAGAAAAGCACTTGCTACCCACAGTAAAATTTGATGGCGGTTCCATCATGCTTTGGGGCTGTGTGGCCACTGCCGACACCGGGAATCTTGTTAAAGTTGAGGGTCGCATGGATTCAAGTCAGTATCAGCATATTCTTGACAATAATGTGCAAGAATCAGTGACGATGTTGAAGTTACGCAGGGGATGGATATTTCAGCAAGACAATGATCCTAAACACTGCTCCAAATCTACTCAGGCATTCATGCAGAGGAACAATTACAATGTTCTGGAATGGCCATCCCAGTCCCCAGACCTGAATATCATTGAACATCTGTGGGATGATTTGAAGCGTGCTGTCCATGCTCGGTGACCATCAAACTTAACTGAACTGGAATTGTTTTGTAAACCGGAATGGTCAAATATACCTTCATCCAGGAACTCATTAAAGGCTACAGGAAGCGACTAGAGGCTGTTATTTTTGCAAAAGGAGGATCTACAAAATATTAAGGTCACTTTTATGTTGAGGTACCCATACTTTTGCACCAGTCAAATTTTGTTTAAATGCGTATTGCGCATTTTCTGTTAGTGCAATAAACCTCATTTTAATCCAGAAATATTACTGAGTCCATCAGTTATTAGATATATGAAACTGAAATAGCTGTTGCAAAAACCCAAATTGTTATAAAGAAAAAAAGTTAACAGTAATAGGGGTGCCCAAACTTTTTCATATGACTGTACATCATGCAAAAAACACGCACAGGAGACTTATTTAAAAATATACAATTAATTTTATTTATGACGTGCATACAATTAAATTTAAAATACTCACTTTCCATATAGGGTGAAAATGTATGAGGTAGCAAGTCGGATTCAATCACACCCACCCACCAAGGAACTAGCAGGTACTATCCCATATTCACTCCATTTATCTCAAATACTACCTTAGGTTAAATGTCAATACCAATGTTAAATTCATGGAGACACACCATGGGATCAATTACTTGAATATCAATTGCATGGTATTTTGCATTACACACTTACCCATGGTGTATGGATAGGGATATTCAAACTGCCAGTCAGAGGTAGGTGAGGAGATGACCTAGTCCCGGATGCGCGTATTGCGTATGCTTCATCAGTGGGGTGCACCATGGTTAAGTGTGTAATGCAAAATACCATGCAATTGATAGTCAAGCAATTGATCCCATGGTGTGTCTCCATTAATTTAACATTGGCATTGACATTTAACCTATGGTAATATTTGAGATAAATGGAGTGGATATGGGATAGTACCTGCTAGTTCCTTGGTGGGTGGGTGTGATTGTATCCGACTTGCTACCTCATACTTTTTCAACCTACGTATATGGAAAGTGACTATTTTAAATTTAATTGTATGTACGTCATAAATAAAATGTATTGTCTATTTTTTAATAAGTCTCCTGTGTTTTTTGCACGATGTACCGTATTTTTCGGACTATAAGACGCACCGGACTATAAGACGCACCCTGGTTTTAGAGGAGGAAAATGGGAAAATAAAACTTTAAGCAAAAAATGTGGTCATGACACACTGTTATGGGGCGAGGATCTGCTGCTGACACTGTTATGGGGGTAATGTCCCAAATTCTCTACTAAGGTACCCCATCCTGGTAATGATCCTCCTGCCTTGTATATGATCCTGCTATAAACCCCCATCCAGCCTGTTCACATACCCCCCCCATCCAGCCTGTTCACATACCCCCCCCATCCAGCCTGTTCACATACCCCCCCATCCAGCCTGTTCACATACCCCCCCATCCAGCCTGTTCACATACCCCCCCATCCAGCCTGTTCACATACCCCCCCATCCAGCCTGTTCACATACCCCCCCATCCAGCCTGTTCACATACCCCCCATCCAGCCTGTTCACATACCCCCCCATCCAGCCTGTTCACATACCCCCCCATCAAGCCTGTTCACATACCCCCCCCATCAAGCCTGTTCACATACCCCCCCCATCCAGCCTGTTCACATACCCCCCCATCCAGCCTGTTCACATACCCCCCCCCATCCAGCCTGTTCACATACCCCCCCCATCCAGCCTGTTCACATACCCCCCCCTCCAGCCTGTTCACATACCCCCCCATCCAGCCTGTTCACATACCCCCCCATCCAGCCTGTTCACATACCCCCCCCCATCCAGCCTGTTCACATACCCCCCCCCATCCAGCCTGTTCACATACCCCCCCCCATCCAGCCTGTTCACATACCCCCCCCCCCATCCCTCCTGCTCATATACTCCCATCCTGCTATATGCCCCCATCGTGCTCATATACCATCCTGGTATATGGCCTGTATCCTATAGCACAGAGAAAAAAATAAACGTTTATACTCACCTTTTCCTCACTCCCTGCAGCACCGATCACATCTTCCTCTCTGGCACGCTGATCTGTGTGTGTGGAGCCGTTCCCCTGCTGCATCGCGATGTCTTCCTGTCTGTGCCGATCAGCTGACCGGCTCAGCACAGATCAGCTGACCAGCTCAGCACAGATCAGCTGACCGGCACAGACAGGAAGACATCGCGTGCAGCAGGGGGGCGGCTCCACACACGGGGACGGGTGAGTACACTGATTCACTGCACCCCGCGCTGGTAATGACGCGCGGGGGGCAGTGAATACAGCCGCACATGATCACTCCAGGCTGTAATTGCCAGGGGTGATCATGCGGCCGGCTCTTTGCTATGCGCGCGTCACCGCTCGTCCTCCCGCCCACCTGTCAGTGCCGGCTTCAGCGCTGAGAGATGGGCGGGAGGATGGGCGTGCATATGTAATGAGCGGGCACACGTGGTCACGGCAGGCGCTGCTGCTGCCTGCTCGTGCCCCCGATGACCTGCAGCACCCTCATTCCCAGCCGCAGCCCTATAGTCAGACCATAAGACGCACCCCCAACTTTCCCCCAACATTTGGGGGAAAAAAAGTGCGTCTTATGGTCCGAAAAATACGGTATTTATCTGAACATTAGGATTAGATTCTACAATATACTAATCTATACTGGGATTCTGATGTAACTAATTATGATGATCCTAAAGAATTATATGTATCCCTTGTTGTCTATGACCTATTTGATATGTTTCTGTTGTGGCACCTTGGCAATGAGACATCTTTTTATAGGACAGTTTAATATTTTTCACTACGTGGCAAGATCACTTTCTAATTACTGATAGATTTCAGATGGTATCATGACTCTCCATGGCTTTTTGCCCCTCGTTTTCTACATTAGTTCAATACTTTTTTCCCTGTGTCATTTCTCATTATTACATATACACTAGTGGCCAAAATTGAGGCAGCACCATCAAGATATATGAATTTTTAGCATTTTGCCACTACAAATCCAAATTTAATGAATGTTTTTCTTTCACAGTAAAGATTTTAACTTGAAATAACAAAATCTCATAAAGAAACACAATATTAGCAGGAGATTTGTTCATTTGTCAACAAATTGGACGTTATTGTCACTCAGATGACTGTGGGAGAAAAGCCATTAATTTGTCCTATTTTCATATCTAACACTAAAATGTTAATACTTAGTTGGATAGCAATTACCTGCAGCCTACCAACTGCATCTCTGGACATGCAGCCCCATACCATAACACTCAGAGGATGCTTCACAGTGGGTACTGTACACTCCGGCAAGCAATCCTCTCCAGGTCGTCATCGAACGTAGAGGACATCGTCGCTGCTAAAGATGGATATGCGTGTCTCATCGCTCCATAAAACATTTCTCCATTGTTCAATGGTCCATTTAGAATGTTCTTTGGCCCACTGCAGACGTTTCTGACACTGTGAAGCATTTCATAATGGCTTTTTATGTGGTATTCTGGCTCTTAACCCCACATTTACCAATCGTCGTTGAACCGTCCGATCAGACACTGTCACTCCAATGTTGACAAGCTCCTTGTTGATGTCAACAGCGGTTGATTTCCTGTTGTTTAGGGTGATTGTAACTATTCTTCTATCAGTCTGAGGAGTTGCAGCCTTCTTCATTCCTCTACCTGGTTTATTATTTATCGAACCAGTCTCTTGAGACCGCTTAGACACTTTGAGAACACTGGCCAGTGAGATCCCTTTTGTGCTGCAATTTCCCAGTAACTGTACCCTTCTTCTCTTAAAGTAACAGCTTTGGCTCTCTTCTTAGCTGACCACTACTGTCTAATACTTCTGGCCATTTAAAAATCTCAAACTATAACGAAAAAATGGTGAAAATCACTTCATATGTAATTATATCACACTGTAAAAATCGCAAAATTCATTAATTAATTATTAAATTAAATTGAAGTTTAATTTTTATTAGCTGGCTACCGTACAAGGATGCAGTCATTAATGCTGAATGTGAAATAAAAGTTAATCAAATAGGTGTCAACTTTATATTAGAAAATTCAGAGATAGTATAACAGAATAAAATCAGGTAATTGCTTACCTTTTGATGACAAACTGGCTTTAAAATAAAAAAAACTGCCTTTTAAATACACAATATCGGTCTTAAATCACACCCAGGTTACTATAAACAAACATAGAATACACATCGCAGAAGAGGGCGTGTGTTCAAGTAAATATGTCAGTGAAAACTTTCATTAAATATTGGTGATGCTGAAAAACTGCAGGTGGTGCCTCAATTTTGGCCACTAGTATAACTTAATTAATGGACAATCTATGATTTGATTTCTTTGCCTGTGTGGATTCGATAGATTGTTATCGGCATCTGGGGAAAAATTAATGTCAATAGCACCTATAGAAATATAATTACTTAGAAAATTGGTGACGTGTTCAATACTTATTTCACCAGCTGTATAGCATTTTCTGAGCTGGCTCAATTAAAGAGTATAGTAAAACAACTGACGCTGTGAATGAATGTGAACAATCTCATGGCAAACTATGATCACCATTCCTAAATCAGTTTCTCTCTGGCATTTCACTGCCACTCTAGAGGGAACAAAAGTTAGATCGTTGGCTACATAAAAACCCAACCAAACCGATAAAAATAACAAAGGTAATGAAAACGAAATGGTGTGGTTGTAAGAGCTTCTGTAAACCCACAAAAATGTATTTTTGTAACAAAACACAGTTATAGGCATAATATTCGTTATGTGTTAAAATTCAATCAGGATTTTCAGATTATTAGATTAGAAACAGAAATTTCACGGCTGCATGTAGTGTGGTTCTCATAAAATATTTATGATACAAATGTCAGATATTAATTACGCAATATAAAATCTAATAAAAGCTTATTGGAAGCTTTTAACAGTGATTATTACCATTAAAGGTAAAGTACAATAATTAATTTTAATAACAATTATTAACAAAATATGCTGGGAAATGTATGCTTCAGGCAGAATCCATGCACCTCCCTGCTCATAGATATATAAACTGCTCTCTGTTCATTATATATATGGTATAAAAAATGTAAATTAAATGTACCATTATCATTGCCCATTATATGTAAAATGTTACCTAGCTGCAGATTTATTTCAACTTTGTAACCTTTAAACGTAATCTGTCTGCAGGTTTTTGCTATTTAAGCTGAGGACAGCATGATGTAGGGGTTAAAAACAAAAAACAACTGTGCTCCTCTTATCTGTGTGTGTGTGTTATTATTTACACACTCACTGCAGCCACCTGTGCTCCAGCATCCTGCCTCTCCTCCTGTGGTCTCAGCTCTGACTTCCGGGTTGCGGTCCTCACACATGCACAGTAGAGGTCGCGTGCATGCACTCACGTAGACTTAAAGGGCCAGCACAGCTGTCCAGGATACGACTACTAATTAACCTTGGATATTTAAGACTTCTTATTCCCCATGGCCATTGCTTGTTCAACACGTCCTTGTAGCTTGTCTCTTGTACCAGTTGTTCAGGTCCCTCTATGCCTGTGCTTTGTGTAACTCTGTCTCTGCTTGCAGATCCTGAGTACCATCCTGAGCACACACTTCAGCCTGATCCTGTTAACCTGCACCAGTCTCTGCTCCTGGACCTCAGCCTGATCCCGTTAACCTGCATTAGTTTCTGTTCCTGGACCTCAGCCTAATCCCTGTGACCTGCACCAGTCTTCGGTTCTGGACTTCGGCCTGATCCCGTTAACCTGTGCCTGGTTGAGATTGGATCTTGTATCTATAATCTCTATCCAGTGACTCTTGCTGATCCCGGATTCTGTGCATCTAGGTCCTCTGTGGTTACACCCTACAGTCCCTGTATAGGGGTTCGCTCAAGGTGGCGTTGCAGGGGAGTCCAGTTCACGGTCCAGTGGGTCCACTCCCAGAACTATCCTTACAATTATGTGGCTGTCAGATGAGGTAGTAAAATCCGGCTGACAGATTGCCTTTCACATATAATTTGGCTTACATTGATTGTGCATTTGATAAACAGATTCTATTGCATTAGACACAATGATTTTATATCACGTTTGGAGCCATCATATAAAGTCTAATATCCATAATATAACATATCAGGTTATAATGTAAGTAGAGATGAGTGGATCCGAATTTTAAAGTTCAGTGTTCGTATTGAACACAGACTTTCCAAAAAATCACTGTCTGAGCTCGGAGATTGGGTGCTGTATGTATGCAAACCACTGCAGCGAGTATTGCTGTTGTTGGGTACACTTGGTGCTTGGCCCAGTGTGAGCTGCTTGCAGTGCTTGAACGACTCTAACTGGAGGCAAAATCATCGTTATTAGATGTATTGTGTACAAAAAATTTTTAAAGAATAAATAATCCCCCTCCCTCTCCCGGAAGTGATCTATTTATGGCTGGCTATATGTGGTCGGAGAGGCAAACTGCCCAATCAGTAACTTGCAATGGGGTTCAGGTCAAGTCCAGAACAGAATTTTATTGAAAGTCCGGCTGAACCCGCAGAACTCGAACTTCCACTGGTCTGCTCATCTCTAATTATAAGACATGACTGTAGTTATAATGATTTCATTAAATTATTAGAATGAATACTGTCATATTACATTATTTTTGGCCTTCTCAGGTTTATGTGTGCCCCTGGGCAATAGTCTCACAAATGGCTGCCATATGAGCCCACATTTGCTATACACTGGTAATGCCACTAGTGGCTCTATGGTGTTCAACACTTCTTTTTTGCAAAGTTATTTTTCTGCACTTTTGTTGTGTATGTATCTTTGTATGGTTTTTTAAGAGTATAAAATTATTTTACTTGTAACCTTTAAACTAAAAATAGGATGAATAGCAAAATTTAAAAATACAAATATACAAAGATGTATAAATATATTGCATATATATGACAAATATACAAAATCTTAGAAATTATTATTTTTCCCATGAATAGAGGATACATGTATCATTTTAAACTTCTTTTCTGAGATATTGTTCTGTTGTGACTACAATGCCTATAGGCATCATAAAGACGGTGCAAGCATATTATGCAATCTTGCACGTTATAACGCGAGTGGTTCTTTCTTCCTCCAATTACATAGGAGGTCATTTATCAGCTTGTCACTTAGGAGCTTTTTTCCAGTATGCTATTGTTTGGCGAGAGCCTATGAAAGGAAGAAACCCCTTTACTAGCCATCTACAGATAATGGAAAGCTTGTGTTAGGACAATGCATTGCCTGTAAACTGTCATTTATAGTGCATTCCTTTGATAAGATTGCCAATGTTCTGCATATTTTATATTCCGCTTTTAACCCAACTTTTTATATGATTACACAAAGCTAGATCTTCCTGGCCAGAAACACTACAATTGACCAGATAGTTTTCATCATGAAAAGTAAAACTGCAGATGAGGTTTTTTCATTCTTTTTTTTTTCCCTCTTTTCTCTCACTTCATGAATTCCATTTTTACTATTGTAAAGAGAATTCATAGACCGATTATAGTACACTTAGTGGCTGGAAATGAGCCATGTATTAACAGCAGAAGATCGCTAACACTAATGTTATCTTTGAGTAAATAATTTCTATTTAAACATTATGGATATCATGTTCCTCTTAACTGTTGAGATGCAGAAGCCACCTGAGCAATGGGAATATAATTGGTTATTCAAACAAAATTGTATATATTCTGTATACAAACATTGTGGAAATAAGTAAAAAATGTTTCAACATTACAGAAATGTGGTATCAATTGAAGCTCCTATGCCCTAATAAAAATCTGTGATATTTTCTGTGATTTTATTAAAGGGTTCACATCTACCAAGGGTTAAACTATTGCCGTCTTTTTATGTGACTCAGGGTCTTTGGGGACATTTCTGGCACCAGGGGCTGATTGCAGCTGATGCCTCTACACCTCCTATAGCTACATCCTTGACGTAATAAGATCATATTGGTGGAGTACATGATCTTTGCTCATCAATACAATAAGACCGCAGACGCTCTTAGAGCACCATAGTTCCTCTGGATCCTTTTTAAGATTTTTGTATGAAGAGAAATCTTATTACAACATTTAGGCAAAGTACCATGGTTTGCGCATATGATGTTTTTAAGTAAATAAACATTTATAATAATGTTTATATTTCAACGCTATGTCAATTGTATACAGATTGGTGAGAGGCTGAGTCCCCCACCTGTTACACAAAAATCCCACTTAAGAGATGCAAAGCTCAATTGGCAGGAGCACAAAGATTATGTCTGAGCTGTCTGAGCATACACACAGAAGGGTGTATGGATTCAATAGCATATATAATTTACAAATCCTATGCTTTGAATTCACCCCTCACTCTACGTTTTGGGAGCACTCAGATTGGCTCTTAACACCTACCTTGACATGCTTCAAAAGAACCTGAAGACCTACCTCTTCCGACAAGCCAACAACCTGCCCTTACCCTCAGTCCACTTTAGCGCCGCATTACCATCTCCTCCCTTACCTACTGTATCCTCACCCTTCCCTTGTAGACTGTGAGCCCTCACGGGCAGGGTCCTCTCTCCTGTACCAGTCTGTGCTTTGTTTTGTTTATGATTGTTGTACTTGTTTGTTATGTATACCCCTTTTCACATGTAAAGTGCTATGGAATAAACGGTGCTATAATAATAATAAATAATAATAATAATAATCACCTGAACAGTGCACCTCTTAGAGGGATTATTGAGCGATCGGTGGAGTTCTCAGAGACTGAATATCCAAAGATATGTTTGAAATTAAAAGAGCAGTAAAATATATATTAAAAAGGTTTTCATATAAACAGATTTACAGTGAGTATTGAAAGTGTCAGACACACCAGTGAGCTTCTGAGCTGGAATAGGGATGCCCACCTAGGGGTCAGGCAGACTGGTGGGAGGGAAGTAGAACAGAGTAGTGTTAGCCATTGAGAAGTGAGGAGCTGGGGGAGTGTGTGGCTCCCTGGGAGGTAGAAGTTGGGTCGCAGACAGTGGTCTGGGCCCGGAGTAGTCGGAGACCTAGTCGCAGAGTGTTGAGGCTGGGTGCCTAGACCTGATCTTGGAGGACATTCAGCAACTCGAGTCTAATCACTGGTCTGTGACCGAAATCATGGACCCTAGGTCGGGGAGTAGCTGCAGGCAAGCTGCAAATTAACCTGCAGAGGATAGTGACTTTATGGACTGTCTTCAAAAAGCTCAGAGATCAGGGCCACTAGCGCAACAAGGGGGATAGGGCTTTCCAACCCATGCAGCCCACAGAAATCCCAAGCGTGAGCCCTTGAGAGCGCAACTCCACTACCAACAAGTAGGGAGCGAGGCCTGAACAGCTTTATGCCAACGGGCCACCAGAACATTTCTAATTTGTGCACAGAGGCAGGCTCCGGACCACCTGGCAGTACTTTAGGGGACGGATACCCGGACGGACTCCCCCAAGAGGGCAGCGGCACCCAGAGACTTGGTTTACCTTGTTGGTGATGATGCAACCACAAAGCAGACTCTGGTCTGCTTTGTGGTCGCATCATCACCAACACTGTTTGAGTGAGTACATGGCCCTCCCCTGCTTCCAACCAGCGCTTTGCTCCCCTACACCAGCATCCCACCATCCAGAGTCCTGGGGCCTCCCCTACCCATAAAGGGAACGTCATCTGGCTGCCCCACTCCATCTCCCCTGGGTACTCCCATCGGCAGCGGCGGTACTCCCCTTAACGCAAACCACGTGTGGCGTCACAAACTCTTATCTCCTGTAAATACCCCCTTTTCATTTGAAGTGGCCGTGAGCCTCTGGTCCGGAGACCCTCGAGCCATAGCAGACCCCGAATCCAAGCGGTTCGACCGCTGCAGGGGTGGCACAGCTGAGCTCCAGAGAGGCAGTAGGGAGATGCAAGAAAGTTGCACAAAGTCAACTATCACTGCAGCCCTCCACCAGTTGGGTCTTTATAGCAGAGTGGCCGACGGAAGCCTCTCCTCAGTGCAAGAGATATAAAAGCCTGCATAGAGTTTGCAAAAAAACCCACATAAAGGACTCCCAGACTATGAGAAATAAGATTCTCTGGTCTGATGAGACAAATATAGAACTTTTTGGTGATAATTCTAAGTGGTATGTTTGGAGAAAACCAGGTACCTCAACACAGTGAAACATGGTGGTGGCAGCATCATACCAGGGGTATTTTTCATCTACAGGGACAGGACAACTGGTTGCAATTGAAGGACAGATGAATGTGGCCAAGTACAGAGATATCCTGGAAGAAAACGTCTTCCAGAGTGCTCTGGACCTCAGACTTGGCTGAAGGGTCACCCTCCAACAAGCCAATGACCCTAAGCACGCAGCTAAACTAACAAAGGAGTGGCTTCAGAACAACTCTGTGACGATTTTTGACGGTCCCAGCCAGGGCCCTGAACTAAACCCAATTGAGCATCTCTGGAGAGACTTGAAAATAGCTGTCCACCAATGTTCACCAAACTGACGGAACTGGAGAGGATCTGCAAGGAAGAATAGCAGAGGATACCAAAATCCAGGTGTGAAAAACTTGTTGCATCATTCCCAAAAAGACTCGTTGCTGTACTATCTCAAAACGGTGTTTCTACTCAATACTGAGCAAAGGGTTTGAATACTTATGAGCACGTGGTATTTCAGTTTTTCTTTTTTTATAAAATTTGAAAAAATTTCTACATATCTGTTTTTTTTCTGTCAAGATGGGGTGCAGAGTGTACATTAATGAGAAAAAAATGAACTTTTGTGAATTTACAAAATGGCTGCAATGAAACAAAGAATTAAAAATTTAAAGGGTCTGAATACTTTCCGTACCCACTGTACCTACTCTTTTAATAAAGAATTAAAAAATGTTCCCATACAAATATTGATCAATATAAGCAGAGATGACAACATTTTGTAAGTTTTGCCAAACTTTGAGCTACTGCAAAGCCTCTAATAGATCTTAAAAGACATAGATGGTACTCTGAGGTCTCCTTCGATCCAATGATCCAATGATCCAATGATCCAATTTCGTACATGCCTACTGTGCCAGGGTTTAATCACATATACTATGTATGGAAGAAGCCATGGCTTTTTGACAAGTGGTGGTACAAAAATTAGGACTTTTGGAGAGTAACAACATGTTTGCAAATTAAAGAATCAATGGATTGCCTTCTTTTAGCTGTCACAAATTAATTATTCCTTTTTTGTAGAATAGCAACATGTTTTATATTTGTATTCAAAGTGAGAAACACCAGGAACCAAACAGTCTGGCCAATTAAGAAGCAATGGAAAGCACTAGTCCATACAGTCCATATTTCTTTTTGACAGCAGTAAGATTCACACAAATTTAGTGGGAGAAAACTTGTATTTTTTCAAAGTGAAACAAGAGGATGCCATGGCTACAGTTAATTCAATAAGCTTGACTTTTTTAAAGCGGCATTAACATATTTGTTGCAAAAATTGTAAAACTTCTCCACCACTGTACAGTATGTCCTCTGAAAAACCAAGCACTTGTGATAAACCATCCAATTTTTACCCTTTTATTGGGATGAGCAACAGTTTTCTTGTTTGGATAGAAAAGAAGCAATGACTTTTTAAAAAATTCTACCTGTGTGAGTTGCAGTTGTAGGTTTCTTATCTTTAACTTATACAGGGTAAGGTTATTAACAGCAGTTCAGTATAGATATTTCACAAAATGGACAGCCATGGTTTTAATGGCTCCGACCGAGAGTACTGTTCACTTGTCTGGAGGAGCGAACTAGACCAACTGCTGAGTCTTCTCTGCTGCCACCGGAGGTAGCACAGAAACACATGCTGGTGAGCAAATGGCAGAGGGCAGCCCCAGGTCATCTGCTTTACCTTGGCAGCTAGTGCCACAGATACAGTACAGTCTCTGGTAGTAGTGACAGCAGTAGCAAGCAGAATCGTGGATTAATTTGGTATGGATGGATGGACGCATGGCAGCAGCCGATACTTACGGCACCTTTGGATAGACGGCCGGTGTAGAGGGTAGTAGCAGTAGCAGATTAGAAGTGCATTGAAATACAGACACAAATCATCAACATAATATAGCACAAGAACAGCAGCGATAGCAGCAATAAGCACCTGAGAACTTGCAAAGCAACTATCTCCCTGACCAGGCACCTCCCTAAAGGTTCCTTAAATACCTTAAACCTCTCAGCTTACCTGGGAGGCAATTCTGGGTCTGGGCAGGCTGGGACTTAAAGAAATGGGGCATGGCTGTGCACTCTACGGGCATTCCAGCTAGGCCTGTGAGGTGTGTGCAGGTGCTGGGAGACAGCAGCATGATCCAAGGATAGGGTGGAGATCGCAAGATGACCAGGCAGGTGGGAGGAGGGCAGGACAGTGCAGGGACACCGATCTGGGTGTTTCAGTATGGCTATTAATACCTGTCAGCAACAAAATAATTGAAAATATGACTTACAGTCTGGAGATGTCTGGCTGTATAGGACAGCAAGAGCAGTGCAGTATATACATGCAGTCAACAAGTCAACAAGCATAAGATTAGTGGCTATCTATTCGCATACTGGCAGCAGCAACACAGTGTACATGGAAAGGCAGCATAGGTGTCAGGCTATGTGCGTACGTAGCGTTCTGTCCATGCAGAAATTTCTGCAGCGATTTGAACAGCACACGTGCGCTTCAATTCGCTGCAGAAAAAGTCCATATGAAAAAAAAAAGCCGATTTCATGCGCTCTGAGTGCAGCCCCTCCCATAGACAGAGCGGGGGATGCATGCAGAGCGCACGGAATAAGTGACATGTCACTTCTTAGAACGCGCGCTTCGGGCAGCAGCCGAAGCGCTGCGCTCTAATATGCCATGTGCGCACGTCTGCTGCATAATCTTCATAGATTATGCTGGGGACGCAGGACGCATGCAGTTACACTGCGGTACAGATCGCAGTGTAACTGCATGCAAATATGCAACGTGCGCACATAGCCTTACTGTGTAGGGCCAGCAAAGGCAGCCCAAGAACCAGCAGTAGAACAGTATATGTGACGCCCTGGCAAAACCAGGTAGTCACAAATAGGCCCCTGCATAACACCTTCCCTCACTAGGAAACACACAGCCAACCATTAAACCCTAGTCACTCCCTTAGGGACAGATAGACACACCAGTGGGCTTGACTACGCGGTTGGTGCATGCCCACCCAGGGGTCTAGACAGCCCAGGGCGGAAAAAATAGCAGTTAAGCATTAGAGTTCAAGTTGAGAGGAGTGAGCTGGGGCTAATTGTAGTCCCAGCAGGAGAAAGAGTACAAGTTGAACGGTACCAGGGTAGGAGCCCTGGTGCCACTGGCTAGGAGGCAGGCGGTGGTCTCCATCAGCAGGAGACGGGAAGACGGCTCGGCAGAACCGAGGTGGACCGGGACAGGGTTGTAGCCCGCCGGTATCGACACGGGGAACTGACCCGGAAACCATAGAACAAAGGGGGGTACTCAGACCCTGAAGCCAGAAACCAGAATTAACTGGAGCTGGTTAATTAACTGATTGAGACCAGGACTAGAGGTTCTGTCCCACTCAAAGTCCCTCATAGAAGACAACAACCCAACGATTAGGGATAAGAGGTCACCGCCAAGGCCCATAGATCCCACGGGCCAGCGTCTGTGGGCACGGCTCCTTAGACCACATCCAGCCGGGAGCGGACTCCTACGTTTCATACTGGGAAGTCTTTTCTACGTAAAAAGTGCAGGAAAAGGATAGAGACCACCAGCCAGGTGGGGGACCCCGAACGCAACCGGCCACGGCATCGGCCACCACCACCTTGGTTTACCAGAGACTCGTGTGTTTTACTAAAAGTGAGTACACCCACACCCCCTGCAGTCGTCATTCCCCCTGCACCAGAGCTATCGGGTCCCGGGGCCACCATCCCTGCCCACGGAGGGGTTATCAACTTGCTGCACAACATCTCCCCCGGGTGCCCCGTAACAGCAGCAGTGGTGTCCCACCTCACCACATACCGTGGGTGGCGTCACGAACCTATTAAGGCCTAGCCCGTACATCTATGTCCCCAATTTTATTCGGCATGTCCGCGCAACCTCCGGGTCCGGAGGCCCTCGAGCCACCACTCCTGAAGGTCCGGATCCGAGCAGCGGCGGCTGCTGGCATGGGGGCGGCACTTATAGACAAAACATGATAGACAGACAGCATATATGTGGCTCTTTAGGGCCAGAAAGGTCAGCCTTGGAAGCAGGTTGACTGACCAAACATCTGGTCCATCATAGTGTATATTGTAGTCTCTGCTGCTTTGGTTACTTTTATTTGTGGCAGCATTGGCACAGGCAGAGTGCATTGATTCAGCAGATAGTGAAGAGGAATGAACAGGTGTCTCCTCAGCAAAAACCTTACCTAAAATATCATCCAAATTATCCTGATAAAACATTAAATGTGACTCCTTTTGGAAACCATAATAATGCCCTAATTTCTTTAACATGGTGAGGGTATAGAAGCATGGCTCTCTGATAATCATCTCTTTGCTTGAGGATAATGATATGTATATTGCCCACAAGCAATCAAGCATACAGATTGCCAGCCTGACCATGGTCATTGCTGGCTCATTTTCCACATCTGGATGTAATGGTTAGTTAACATAGCCAGTGTCATTGCTGTCATCAATTTCACACCGACTGTCAGCCTTATCCCCTGCCTGTGCATGGGAAAACTCAATGCCACCTTCCACATCCACATGCTGCTGCCTCCACATCCGGCCAAATGTGGTATTGTCCATGAGGTTTCCCAATAGTCCTAGTGCATCGAGGAATATATGGGAATTGTTTTTCTCCTTTGATCCCTTGTTGCATCCTTGTGAGTGTTTTATTTTCTAAAATAGAGGAAGGAGGATGCCATAGGTGTCCCTACTGACAAAAGATCTCAGTAGTGGACATGTGTCCCTCATCTGTTGCCAATGGATTTCAGTGTAACCCAAACTCCGGTTTACCCTCTGCATAATGAAATCAGACCCTGCTTTACTATGTTCATACACAATAGTTAATTCCATTGCATTGCAATGTCGCTAATCATGAGGTCGTCAGGCGGACACTATATTGATACTGATTCTTTCTTTCCAGAAAATCCCATTAACGGTTTCGGTGAGACCCTACTGTATGAAAACTGAGTAGTAAGTCAGCCACACATAAACATAGGGGTCATATATCTACCTTTTCCATTCATTTGATTTTGATGACCTAAACATATGAGCCATGCATATCATTGCACACAGAATGTGCCTTGGCACACAATCCCATTGTGCTAGATTCCAGAGCAACCTTTCTTGCATAGGATATATTGCACTTTTTGCTTTAAAGTTTTACTGGCTACATCTTATATTAGAGGGTTGTTGATGTTGTAATATAAAGTGTGACTATTTTTACTGGATCCAAAGAAAGTTCTTCCTATATTAAGTTTTTACTGTACTTCAATTTCCTTTTATATGGTACTTATCACACCAAAAACCACTACATAGAATAACCAAACTTCTCATGTTCCCCAACGGTTTTTGAGCTTTAAGTACAATACCAGGTGGTAACATATTGTAATTTCTGTCAGCTATAGTTCAAACTTCTATGGTTTATTATTGGCCAAAAGTATTTCAAGTGTTTCTTGAAAAACCTTGTAAAATCCTGTAGAGAACAAAAAGGTGTAAGTTTACTACCAAAATAGTTTTCCTCATACCACAGAATTTAAGCACTGATGACTCAAGGTCAAAATCTTAAAATATTACCGTCCTACTCTTTATTGTCCAAAGTCCATCCTTTTCATTTACATTGTAAATATGGATGTTTTCTAATTATGTACTGTATTTATAAGTTAATACGCAATATAATATTAAGGAAATATGGAAAAAATGAGCCGGAGCGTGAGTTGGTACACATGCATGTAATAAGCGCATGTTCACACTGGCCATGAGAGAAAGAAAACCCAAAATAAGAATAATATGAACATATACCCTACTGTAACTAAAATAAAAACATTGTGCATATATATATAAACATAGGGAACTTGGTAAACACTATTTTTGATGAAAAAAAAGCATAAAGCCATCCCGACGCGTCAAGGGGAACCTAAATGTGCAAAAATAGTGTTTACTAAGTCCCCTATGTTTATTTATATGCGTTATGCTTTTTTTTAGTTACAGTAGGGTATATGTCCATATTATTCTTATTTTGGGTTTGCAATATAATATTAGTTTGGTTGAAGATTTACGATTGAGTCTTAGAGAATTCTTTTAATATGTCAAAAATGAATTCTCACTAGTGCATCTATGTAGGCTACTTGATAGCTGTCAATGATTTTCCTCATATTTTAATAATTCATTAATATATTGATAAATATGATTTTGCTACTGTCCAGCTAAATTTAATTTCTGAATTTTCCACCCATAAAAAGATACTGTATATAACAAAATAAGACTTGACTGATATTATTGACTAAAGTAAACGACCACTTTGCGTCTATTTTAACAAATGTGTTGGGGACATAAATTTTATGGTATTTGCTAATATATAAGTATTACAGATTTTCCTCCTACTCTTGTTAATGCAGATTTACTCGTAGGTTGTACAGCTCGCCTGTCCACAAAATGGCTGCTGATGGAGGAGCATGTGACCATCCTCCTCCAATTGAAAAACAGCTTTCATTTTTTTTTTAACTGAAGAAAGCTGAGGGACAGGTTTGGTCACATGTCGCTCCACCAGGAGACAGGAGAGCTTTGAGGAAGGCTGTACTACAAGTACAGGAGAAAAACCCGTCATACATGTAGGTTAGTAAATGCAACAAAATCATGTCCCCCATGTATTTGTTAAAATTACAACTTAAAGGAGTTTCCCATGAACAAAGTTAATTTCAAAGATGATTTTAATCCATAGATCTTATAATAATAATAATTATTTCTACAAATGGATGTGTTTAAAAACTTCATCCTTGAAATCTCATATTGAGGATATACTATACTATGAATATTAAGGTTGTGAAACCTATGTTATGTAATGTTTTTTATTGATTTTTTTCAGCTCAGAGCTCTTAAAGGATTTGGTCTCTTAAAGGTGTTTCCATGAACAATCTTCCTTTTAAAAGTTAATTTTAATCAATAGATATTGTAATAATATTCTAATATATAAAGCTGAGTGTATGTACAGTATGTATGTACTGTATGTATGTACGTACGTACGTGTGTGTGTGTGTGTATGTATTTGTGTATGTCCGCTAAAGGAATTCGCATGGCCACATGTACAATCACAAAATTTTGAGGCGAAATTTTAACCCCGCGCTTTACAGTTATTCACCAAAAAAACTACCTCCATTAAAGTCAATGGAGCTGGGAGCCACAGTGCAGCTAGAATTTCAGAAGAATGCGCAGCCACGCCCTTAAATGGAATGTTGGTGTTTCACAATGCAGCTAGGGAAAGAGACAAACAGACAGAGACAGATGATAGACACAGACAGACAAAGAAACAGGGAAAGAGACAGACAGGGAAAGAGACAGACAGACAGGGAAAGAGACAGAAAAACAGGGAAAGAGACAAGCAGAGACAGCAGAGACAGACAAACAGAGACAAAGAGACAGACAGACAAAGAAAGAGACAGACACAGATAGACACAGACAGGGAAAGAGACCGACAGAGACAGACAGGGAAAGAGATAGAGAGACAGACAGAGAAAAAGACACAGACAGACACATAGAGACAGACAGACAAAGAGATAGAGAGAGACAGAGAGAGACAGACAGACACAGAGAAAGAGAGAGACAGATAGGGAGAGAAATAGGGAGACAGTTATTATCCCGGGCAGCACCAGGTGCTACAGCTAGTAATGTATACAATTGGATGTATTTTAAAAAAATGTTCCTCTGCTGAGAATCTTATATATGTGTCCCTGCTATGTACTGTGTAACGACCGTATCTGACCATACAGGGACATGGTCTGATCATACCACAGCTCCTTGGCTGGGGAGGAAGCAAAAGAGTATACACATAGCACAGCACGGGATCATATCTGATTCTTCTCTTGATGCTGTAAAGTCTGTATACAGTGGAACCTTGGATTAAGAGTAACTTGGTTTCAGAGCATTTTGCAAGACAAGCAAAGCTTTTTACAAATTTGTAACTTGGTTTAAGAGCAATGCTTTGCAAGAAGAGCAAATACTCACTCTGCACACTTCCGGTTCTGTCCATTTACCACACTCTGACCCGCTCTGAAGGTAACTTTCTGTACACATGTACTATATACTGTATACCATTGTACAGTACAGTATATACTATATAGCATGTCTATCAATTTCATTTGGGGATACAGTATTGTACTTTCTTTCTGATAACCAGTACAGCACATTGCTTGTACTGTATTTCCCGCACACCAATCATTCTATTGTAAGCTAACATGCAGTTTAATTTGATTTGTGTTTTTTTACTGTACTGCACAGTATTTTGTATTAGTGTACTGTAATAATTTTATATGAATACAGTACATTATTTTGTATTACTGTAATAAGTTTGTCGAAATACAGTAAATGTTTTTGGGTTGTGGAACGAATTGTCTGTGTTTCAATCATTTCCTATGGAAAAATTTGCTTTGCTATAAGGGTAACTTGGTTTAAGACCACACTACCGGAATGAGTTATGCTCGTAATTCAAGGTTCCACTGTACTTTATTACTTCCTCCCCTGCCCAGGAGCTGTGATATGATCAGACCATGTCCCTGCACAGTCAGACACGGGTATTACACAGCACATATCAGGGGCACATATATAAGATTATCTCAGCACAAGAACATTTTTTTTTTAAATACAACCAATTGTATAAACTATTTTTTTCTAATATAATAATATTTATTCACTTATATAGCGCTTTTAATTCTATGGCACACAGTACATAGGCAATACTGTCCCCATTGGGGCTCACAATTTAAATTCCCTATAAGTATGTTTTTAGAGTGTGGGAGGAAGCTGGAAAACTCAGAGAAAACCCACACAAACATGGGGAGAACATACAAACTCATTTCAGATGTTGTCTTTGGTGGGATTTGAACCCAAGACCACAGCACTCAAAGACTACAGTGCTAACAACTGAGCCACTGTGCTGCCCCAATGGGACCAATATCCTAACAGCTATTGTTAGAGGATTGTGAAAGGATAGCGAAATAATGTTTATTGATTAAAATCAACTTTTAAAGGAAGGTTGTTCTTTGGAAAACCCCTTTAAGGCCCTGTGCGCACGCTGTGAATTTACCCGCGGAATTGTAGCGGATTTCGTTGCAGAAATGCTGCAGAAAATGTTTATAACATTTCTGCAGTCCTTCTCCAGCAAAATCTATGGGAATTTAAAAAACGTTGTACGCACACTTCATTTTTTTTGTCCCTGCGGATTTACCCTCAGAATTTCCGCTGCGGAATTAATGTGCATGTCACTTCTTTTCTGCAGGTCCCTGCAGTTTTGCCATTAATTATTGGTAAAAAACCGCAGGGACCAACCTGCGGCAAAACCGCAGAAATTCTGCACCAAATCCGCACAAAACCGCACCAAAACGCGGCAAAACCACATGCATATTTCGTTGCGGTTTTGGTGCAGTTTTTTACCACAGGTGCAGGAGTCTTTCACAGGGTCCAGTTTTTCCTTAAGAAAAAGTCATTTTCTAGTGCGCACATGGCCTTAGAGATCAAATACTTTAAGATCTCTGAGCTGAAAAAAAAATCAAATAAAAAAATTACATATCATGTTTCCCAATCATAGTATAGTATATTCACAACATGACATTTCAAAGAAGACTAAGGGGTACTTTGCACGCTGCGACATCACAGGCCGATGCTGCGATGCTGAGCGCGATAGTACCCGCCCCCGTCGCAGCAGCGATATCCTTGTGATAGCTGCCGTAGCGAACATTATCGCTACGGAAGCTTCACATAGACTCACCTGTCCTGCGACCGTCGCTCTGGCCGGCGACCCGCCTCCTTGTTAAGGGGGCGGGTCGTGCGGCGTCATAGCGACGTCACACGCCACGCGGCCAATCGGAGCGGAGGGGCGGAGATGAGTGGAATGTAAACATCCCACCCATCTTCTTCCTTCCGCATATTCTACAGAAGCCGCAGTGACACCGGTAGGAGATGTTCCTCGCTCCTGCGGCTTCACACACAGTGATGTGTGCTGCCGCAGGAGCGAGGAACAACATCGGACTGTCGCATCAGCGTAATTATGGATTACGCCGACGCTGCAGCGATGATACGATTACGACGCTTTTGCGCTCATTAATCGTATCATCGAGCCTTTACACACTACGATGTCGCATGCGATGCCGGAAGTGCGTCACTTTTAATTTGACCCCACCGATATCGCAGCTGCGATGTCGTAGTGTGCAAAGTACCCCTAAGTCGCCGGAATAAACTAGATAGGACTCTGAATTGCATTACATTTCTATATGACTATTGCATTTTGCTGATATATTTGAAAAAGAAAGAAAAAAAAATGGGTCCTCCTGAATTGTGAACCATAAGTTTCCATCATTTCTATATTGTGTAGTGTAGAATTTCTGTGATAATTGTATGATATCCATAGAACAGTTACACCAGTACAAGGAGTCATCCTAAACTATTCCACATTATAACATAAGTGAGTGCAAGTGAAAGATTGCCAGTTATCACACTCTTACCAGGGAACAGTACAGATGAAAAGGATTTGTGAGATCAGGGGGCTAAAGTGGTATAAATTCACATAGATATGTCTATTGTATCGTTCTTTTGCTGAATTAGCAATGGGACATGCAGGAGGGAAAAAATTACGAGCACTGGGGGACATAAAAATGAAGGGTGTAACAAGAACTGAGAGCGAGCTTGACAACAATGATCAAGTTAAGAGACGTGAGAGAACAGAGAGATTACTGAGATGCTACAAGCACAATTTCTTGCTTATTCACATACAAAGAAGTCATTCAGATCTATGGCCATGGGAGATGACACAGAGATATCTAAAGTGTCAAAATCACCTTTTACAATATACCAGTACCTTCTACTTTCAGGCGATGATTTCACAAAATGAAGAAAATATTGGAAACAGGCAAGTAATATTGACTAATAGATTTGTAAGAAATAAAAGTGTGCATCAAAGATGTAAATGAATAAAGGCTGTGTCGCCAATAAGAAACTTGTAATGATTGCATTAGACACATATATTAGGTATTAAGGCTGCTTTACACGCAGCGACATCACTAGTGATGTCGCTGGTTAAAGTACCCGCACCTGTCGGTTGTGCGTCACGGGCAAATCGCTGCCCGTGGCGCACAACATCGCTAGGGCCCATCACACTAACTTACCTGCCTAGCGACGTTACTGTGGCCAGTGAACCGCCTCTTTTCTAAGGGGGCGGTTTGTGCGGCGTCACAGCTACATCACACGGCAGCCGTCCAATAGAAGCGGAGGTGCGGAGAGCAGCCAAAAGAAAGTGATGCCCACCTCACTGCCGGAGGACGCAGGTACGGTGTTGTTCGTCGTTCCTGGGGTGTCACACGTAGCCATGTGTGCTCAGGAATGACGAACAACCTGCGTCCTGCAACAGCAACGATATTTGGGATTAGAATGACGTGTCAACGATCAACGATTAGGTGAGTATTTTTGATCGTTAGTGGTCGTTCGTACGTTTCACACACAATGACGTCGCTAACGAGGCCGGATGTGCTTCATGAATTCCGTGACCCCAACGACATCTCGTTAGCGATGTCGTTGCATGTAAAGCCCCCTTTAGACATATAGACATATAGTTCTGATTAACATGACAACAGTATTATTACTATAAGATATGAAAAACACCAGAATTGTAGACAACATAAAGTATTTCAGAGGCCTTTAGGGGAATTTCTATTGGGCCACAGGAGCTTTAAATTACTCCTCTGGTAGAAATATTTTATAGCAGACTAAAGTTAAAGAAAATTTGTCAGCTCTTCAGACATGTCTGTTTTACAGAGATAAGCAACTCAATCCATGGATGATCAAGTTTGCTTCAAAATTCCTGAAATTTGAGGTTTCACGCACATTCGAAGATTTTGACATTCGATTTGCAGATTGAAGAAAACATGGCTCAAGCGTTCAAGCGTTAGAGAGTTGGATAATGTCATTTGGCATTGCCGAGTAGGCCTCCCCATAATGCCCTGCAGCTATGACGTCTAGCAGATTATTATTCCTTGTACTGTGGTGGTCAGTACCTGGGCTATCAGAGATCAACAGGTCCTAATGTAGCAGTTTATATAGTAGTCATTTTCCATGTCCAGAGTCACTGGGTAAGTCTTTTTCTTCTGTATATGGAAGTCTTATAGTCAGTGGGATCCTCTCTCTCTCCTGTAGAGTATAAGCTCTTATGGTCAGTAGGGTAATCTATCTCTCTCATCTGTAAAGAACAAGTTCTTATAATCAATAGGAATTCTCTCTTTCCTGTAGAGTATAAGCTCTTATGGTCCACAGGGTCTTATCTCTCTCTCCTGTATAGTGTAAGCTCTTATGGTCAGTGGGATCCTCTTTCTCATCTATAAAGTGTAAGCTCTTATGGCCAGCGGGATTCTCTCTCTCTCCTCCTTTCTCTCCTGGAAGCTGTTACAGCCAGCTGGGTTCTCTCTTCTGTTGAGTGTGTTTATGGTCAGTGGGGTCCTCTTTCTCTATCGCCTATAAAGTGTAAGTTCTTATGATTAGCAGATATCTCTCTCTCTCTCTCTTCTCCTTAACATGTATTTTCCAAGCAATTTCACATTTTCTAATATTAAGATTTGTACAAATGTATTCCCTGCAAATCAAATTTTAGGGGAAAATTTGCCAAACTCAACAAAATGTAATTTAAAAAGATCTGATCATTTTGCTTTTTTAGTAAATATCTCTTTTTTTAATTCTTTTTTACGCCTATTCTATGTTTTTCCTCCTAGAATGAATGTATTAACCCTTTACCACCGTACCTTTAAGTAACTGTACGTCCTTGGTCGCCTCTCTGCCATTACCATTGGCTCCGGCGGCGAGCCCATTGTAATGCCCGAACATGTCTGATGATCTAATCATCAGCTATGTGGGGCTAATAGGTGCAGGTAGATTGGAGATCCACCTCCACCTGTTAAACCTTTAGTTTGTGCTGTCAAAATCTAATGTGCGATTTAAATGAACAAGCCATGGGTCGCACTGTTCCCCACCACCATTGGCAGCTCTGTGACACAATGACGGGGTGCCAATGTGTTGCCATGGTAGCATGGGGCCAGCTGGTGACCCCTGATGCTACCATAACTCACTTCCTGTGAGAGTCAACAGAGTGCTGGCTCTCACAGGAACGCTGCATGTTTGCTGATCTGTTACTGAGCCCCAGATCCTGAAAAATGAGAACGCTACTGGTCTCAGAAAATGGCGCAAAAAGCGCAATTTTTTGGGTGCACAAAGTTCTGATTTTTTTTCATTCCTTAGATAAAAGTAAAAGTATACATGTTTGATATCTATGAACTTGTACCAACCAGTGGCATCACACTGACAAATCAGTTTTACCATATAGTGAACATAGTAAATAAAAAATAATAAAAAACAATCATGCAATTGCACTTTTTTTGCAATTTCACTGCACTTGGAATTTTATACCCCATTTTCCAGTACATTATATGGTAAAACTAATAGTTTCATTCAAAAGTGCAACTCGTTTCACAAAAAAACCCACATATGGCAATATTGACTGAAATATAAAAAAGATATGGCTCTCGGAAGAAGGGGGGGTGCGAAAATGAAAAATGGAAAATCGTCGGGGGGTGAAGGGGATAATAAATTGACAACTGTTCATTACAAGTTGAGTTGTATCTCTATTTGTTCCAATACTGACCGGTCAATGCTGCAAATGTCAGCCTATGTGTTGACCTACCATTTTGGCAACACCCCAGGTGAAAATAAATCATTAATTAGTTGAAGGAATTATAGAGGAACAATACAACATAGAATTGTAAGAAAATATGCTTTAGAATTATTATTTTCTGTTGAATACATTTTTATTACAAATACAGGAAATATGGTAGGTTTTTTTTACCTTTGTATAAACTGCAGAATTATTTTTTAGTAGTAAATTATACGTTTATAAGCTTAGTTAGCAAACTCTTTAAGCCAGGACTGTCTTGAGTCAATACAATTATCAGATCCACAGTAGGTTTACATCATGGTCTAGTAAATACTTACTGAAAAGTTATTTTTAAAGTACAGTTACAACTTAAAGTGGTTATCTAGGTTTTTGGGTTTTTTTACAAACGTCTGCAGTCATAGCACTCTATGAAGATTCTCCAGTGCTGTGACTCACTTGTACTGAGCAAGGATTGAAGCCGTGCACGTCTAGTTGGAATGTGGCCGGGAATATGCAGGTCACATACTTGTGGTCACATGACCGCCAACTCCCATTGACGATATCAAAGAATCCTAACAGCGTGTGCCATGCATGATGTGAGGGTTCAGAAGTCTATGATCACAAAAATTGACAATCCCTTTATGGAACAGATTTTAAGGTTAGCTACATCTGAAAACTTGGAAATAAATTACAAACCTTACAAAGTATAGAGGAAAATGTATTTGATTCCAACTTTATGTCTAATGCCAAGGAACACATTGTGGCAATCAGATAATGATTGTGGGTCCAGGCTCAGAAATGTTCATGAGGCTGTCGCGTGAAATCTGATTAAGGTCCCAAACACCTGGGTTATTAAGAAATGTGTAACTTGCACAAGCATACCAGTAACTTTTCTATTCTAAGTTTACAATGATGTGTTCTATATTTCCTTCATTAATTTCTAAACATTGTGAAATAACCTTACAGTACAGGCTGACATGGCGGTGGGGGGGCTGAGGTGTGCAAATTTGCCCAAGAAAGAAGCTAAAAATTGCACTGATAATGTTGGTCTTGACGTGTCCAAGACTAGAAAGGTAGAAAGACATTTGGTGACATCATAGTCAAGTGACCAAAGGAGAGAACCTGGAATGACCTCTAGTGTGTGTATATGGGTAAGTGTGTAATTTATGTACAATGCATATGTAAGATGTTATTTGTGTGTTTCTAGGTGTATAGCATGCAGTGTATATGTGTGTAACATGCAATGTGTATAATGCGTGCAGGGCCGGACTGGGACTAAAATTCAGCCCTGGCATTTGGAGGCACACAGGTCCTTTTGTTGTGTGGTGAATGTGTAATATCTTTGTGCACTTGTAGGTTGTGTAACACAGCCATATAATGTGTAGTGACTACTGCATCCAATATTCTGCTACTCGGGCCTATTTATTGCTCTTAGTTGCAGGAACTGGTGAAGCCGCTATTTTCCCTACAGTGCTGGGTCCCATAGATAATGAAGAGGATGTTGCTGTCCACAGTGCTGTGGCCTCGTTATATAGTTGATGGGCAGGAATGTAACTAATAAGATCCCCTGAACTAATATTAATGACCTATTCTACATATAGGTGATCAGGGAAGCTGTAGTTTTCACTGGTCATAATTTTGGGTACATAGAACTTACGGAATGTGGAATGACAATTTTGGGGGCTGATCCCACCATGAAAACCACTATGAAAAATACTCAACATGAATGAACATCTGCATCTATTGCTGTGCACAGGTTCAGGCTTTTGAGCAGGCGGTGTTGCTTGAGTTTAAGTTTAAAATACCGTGTGTGCACATATCCTTAGGCTTTTTGGTTTTAAAAACCCATTCCTGCATTGTTTGTTTTATTAACTCTCCCCAGGTCTGCTATTGTCTGCAGCACTGATGTCACATTGACCACACTGCAACCAATCAAGAAGCTCCGCTGCTAACTGATTGGCCACAGCACAGCTAATGTGATGTCAGAGATGCAGACAATTGTAGACACCGGATGCAACCGCAGTTTGTATTTTTTTTATAACAAAAAGGATGCATCAGCAATCAAGAGGATGTGAGAAGTCATCATCATGGAAGAGGTACTCCCATGAATACATCACTAGAACCAAATATTTGAGGAGGAGTTGGAGATATTCTGCTTAAAAAAAAATTGTAAACAAATGCTAAATTACACTGTTTTAGGAGCAGAAGCTGAGCAGAATCTTGCCAAATTCTCCTCATATTCTCCAAACAAAGTTTTGAGGATTTTCAAGCTTTAACAAAGCCATGAAACTTGTTTTGGATTGTCAAGTTCAGAACCACCAGTAGCACATGAATGCAGCAGCAGAACCACCACCAGAACATGAATGCAGGGCCAAAACCACCATCAGCAAATGAATGCAGCACCAGAACCACCACCAGCACATAAATGCAGCACCAGAACCATTGTCAGTACATGAATGCAGCACCAGAATCACTATCAGCACATGATTAGAATGTCAGAACCACCATAAGCACATTAGTAAATCACCATGCTTAGCCCCATGTACAATTGTATTGTATGAACCGACAACTCCCAGCTTGTCCTTAACAGTGGTAATGTGATGCTGGGAGTTGTTATTATCAATAATTATCAGACTCCGGACCATACAGGAACCATGGTACTGATAAGACGAAGACAGGATCACAAATAAGCATTTACATACAGGTACCTTATAGATTACATCTTTTCTAATCTGAATCATTCCCATCCCTTTAGTCTCCACATAGTACAGATGCCAAGATGAGATTTCATGCCCACAGCTCATCACTGAAGACCTCCCTCTTTGTTCTTCAGCAGTACTTCCAGACACAAATATAATATAATGCCCCATAAATATAAATATCTCCCATGCTGTATCCCTAAAAAAATAATAGCTGTGTTTCCTTCACAAAATATCTCCACCCACATACACACTGACCTTATCCAAAATATCACCTCACATTGCCCCTCTCCATAATATTCCCTTTACACTACTTCTCTATCAAAATATACCCCCACACTGCCGCTATCCATAATATACCCCCACGCTCCCTCTCTATATAGTATACCCCCACACTGCCTCTCCTAATAATATACCCCCACACTACCTCTATCCATCATGTACCCCACATGCTGCCTCTCTATATAATATATCCCCACACTGCCTCTCTTTATAATATAGCCTCACACTGCCTCTCTATATAATATACCCCCACATTGCCTCTCTGTATAATATACCCCCACGCATCCTCTCTATATAATATACCCCCACACTGCCTCTCTCCATATAATATACCCCCACGCAGCCTCTCTCCAAAATGTCCCCTACACTGCCTCTCTATATAATATACCCCCACAGCCTCTCTCTATAATATACCCCAACACTGCTGCTCTCCATAATGTCCCCTTACACTGTCTGTCTATATAATAAACTCCCTTCCTGCTTCTCTATATAATATACCCCCACACTGCCTTTCTATATAATATACCCCCACACTAGCTCTCTCCATAATGTTCCCCTACACTGCCTCTCTATATAATATACTTCCACGCAGCCTCACTATATAATATACCCCCACACTGCTTCTCTATATAATATACCCCCAAACTGCCTCTCTCCATAATGTCCCAATACAGTGCCTCTCTATATAATATAACCCCACTGCCTTTCTATATTATATAGTACCCCCCACACTGTCTCTCTTCATAATGCCCCCCACACTGCCCCTATCCAAAATATTGCCCCCCCCCACACACACACACTGCCATTTTGTAAAATATCTGCCCCTGACACACACACACTGCAACTCTTGATAACGTACTGTCCCCACTGCCTTTCACAAAGCTGTGTCCCATTCAAAAATGTTCCTCTGTTATGTGCCCTAACCCCTCTTTACTCATTCACAGGGATTACACATCTCATCTTTTCCTCCTCAAGCTTACTGCTGCCCAACATGTCTCTATGGCACCCGCAGCAGTGTGATGACATCAACAAGGTGCTGATCTCATCACGCTGCTGCATGTCATAGCCCGAGGCCCAGTACTATCATTGGTCAAATGTATTTACGTCTGAGAGACGCAAACATATTTGAAAAAGAAGGCGGGAGCTGCGGTCACCACCACTCTCCTCAGCAGTGTACACACAGTGCAGCATTTGTTTGCCTTGCGCACACTATTGCACTGCACAGCAGGGCCAGGGTGGCACAGTACAATGCACTGCCTCCTGCTGCTTTCAGCGATGCAACTGCATGCAAGGCAAATTAATGCTGCGTGGCGTGCACACTGCTGAGGAGAACGGCAATGACTGTAGATTGAGTAGCCTACTACATGGACCAACCCTACTGGCATTTGTCAGAATTGCACAATGGCCAGTCAAGCCCTGACTGTGTATGTAACATCAAATGTATGCTTATGTGTGTGTATTTATGTAATATGGAGTGTGTAATATACAATGTATATATCCCTTTGTGATAATTTTTTTAACAACTTGCAGTAGTAAGTTCTCACCACACATGTATATTACACTGCATGTCTCCTTTCAGTGGAAATTTTTTCACTGCTAATGTAGCATTTATAGAACTCAAGCAGTAGGAGGTCTGTTGCAAAAATCACATAGTAAATTGCTCTACATACATCATGTACGAGACACTGAGACTGTCCTGTAAAAATCACATAGAAGACATCAACACTACTGTACATACATCATAAAGAAGACACTGCAACTGTTTTATCATCACATAGGAGACACTGAGTTTGATGTCTATACATCACATAGGAAACACTGGGTCTGGAGCATATACATCACAGAGCAGACACTGGGACTGCAGCATATACAACTCATAGAAGATGACGAGGCTGCAGTGCATGCAACACATAGGAGATGCTGAGGGTGGACTATATAAATCACATAGGAGATGCTGGAACTGGAGCATATAGATCACATAAGAGAAGCTGAAGTTGCAGAATATACATCATATAGGAGATGCTGGGGCTGGAACATATACATTACATGGGAGACGATGGAGCTGAAGTTTATAAATAACAAAGCAAATGCTGGGGCTTAAGCATATATAGCACACAGGAGACACTGGGGCATAAACATCTCATAGGAGATGCCAGAGCTAGAGCATATACACTACATAGGAGAGGCTGGAGCACATTCATCACATAGGAGATGCTAGACCTGGAGCATATACATTATGTAGGAGATGTTGGCACATATACAACCCTCGGCATCGGAGATGCTTGGGCTAGAGCATATACGTTACATAGCAGATGCTGGTGCTGCAGCATGAACAACACATAGAAGACACTGGGGCTGTAGCATACACCTCACGTAGGAGACACGAGGCTGCAGCATACACATCATAGAAGATACTTAGGCTGCAGTGCTGTCAGTCGAACTGGAGTGTAGTAGGTACTTACTCCACCCAAAATGTATGTCCTAACTTTGTCACTGGCCAGTTACAGGACTCCTTCACTATATGAGCTGAAGCGTTTTAGTATTGCATGTTGCATGAACGTGCTCACAGTATAAGAAAGAATTAAAGGGACCAACCCAAGCACTTCGGGGGCTGGAATAAGGAACATTTTTTTGGCCTTAAACGGCCTATTGGCCGGAGGTTCTGCAACCCCGCTCTTATTGGACATAATAAACTATTAGTGATCATCACCATCATTCTTCATCTGGCATGTCTAAAGAAGTTTTTATATAAGCCAATTTCTGACTGCTGAAGGAGCATCGACTGACTATATTCAAGTCGTTCTGCGATTGTTTACTTGAACCTAATCAATCAGCGCTCGTTTAACGCTCAGAAATCAGCTTATCTAAACCTTAAATGTTTCTGCGCGACATGTTAGAATTTGGGTCCTCTCTTTGTCTAAAAGCGACATTACTTATAGAGTTATTTATTGTTATTACAATTATATAATGTTAGTTGCTGTGGATAGTAGTAACACATGAAACACAGGAGCAGAACATTTTACACAAGGTGAGCCGGGTCATACAACTCTGTACATATGTCTTCCACTTAGTTCATTATTTAGAATGCTACATAGAACTTTGCAACCTTTCCTGACCACAAGAAATGAGTTTGCCAGGATTAAACACAGGTGTACACACAGCAAGGAAGTGAAAATGTGACTGTGAGTTGTGTGACGACAGTTTTGTCTCCTTGATACATTTATCTGGTATCACATTCACTCATCTGGTGCTTGAAATCTACTTTCTGTTTGATATTATACTGATATGTGTCACAAAGAAACATATCCCCTTCGTGATATAATATATGTATTACTGCACTGTAGTAAAATTCCAAATATTTACAAATTGAGCAATGGTCAATCATTTATTTCCTATTTATTGAGCAAATGTGGACCGCATGTGAGGTATTCTTCTAGTTTTTCACAATGTAAGAGGACTACAGATTAAATAAGTGAAGACACATGCATGGCTTTATTTAACCTGTATCATGCTCCCATTACATTAACGAGAACAGAAAGTTATTATTGCCATAATTCCATTAATTATTTCTAGAACTATTACAAGATCATTTGATATTTTATACCAGGTCAATTGATTATAAAATCTCTCACTTATTTTTTATTTTTTTCATTTTTATCTTCTCCTTTTTCTACCTTTTTTTTATTTTTTAACCCTATAAGGAAACTAGTCCATAAGGAAACTTAACCCCACGTCAAACTCCATGGCACCCAAATGCATCTCAAGGCTCTGGCCAACTGGTCCAGGAAGCCATTATCTATCCCCCATGAGATGGCTGGATTGTCATTGTAAATAAGCACTTGTACCTTGCCCCTCCCCCCACCTCATTGTAGATTGTAAGCTCTCACGAGCAGGGTTGCCATTTTTCCCTTTAAATATTGTATCTTCTATAATTGTTACTTGTTTGTATATGTTTATGTATATGATATGTATATGTATATGAGCCTCCTGAATTGTAAAGCGCTGCAGAATATGTTGGCGCTATAGAAATAAAGATTATTATTATTATTATTATTATTATTATTATTATTATTAGTCCACACTTTTATGCTGCCCTATTTGAGAGGCTTTCTATGATTTACTTGTTCCACATTTTTTCACATTTAAAGGGAATCTGTCACCAGGTTTTTGCCACCTAATCTGAGAGCAGCATAACATAGGGGCAGAGACCCTGATTTCAGCGGTGTGTCACTTCTATGATGGTGCAGAAATTTTCTTTCTTCCAAACGAAGAGAATGCCCCCTTATTCTTGTCACAGTCCTTGGTAATAATAATAATTGTATTCATTTATATAGCGCTATTCCACAGCACTTTACATACATTGGCAACACTGTCCCCATTGGGGCTCACAATCTAGAGCACCTAATTGTATGTCTTTGGAGTACAAAGAGTTCAAACAGATCATGGGAGAGATCTCTGTATGGCCCTCTGATATACTTGTACATATTTATTAGGTCTCCCCTAAGTCTTCTCTGAGTCTTGATCTGACTTGCAAACCAAACTGACCAACTCTATAACTAGAGTATGTGTTTCGAAAGGACAGCACAATGATGTTATCCGTATTGCATCCGTGTTCTGCTCCTTTCAAGCATGGAATCTCGGTATTCTATCTCGGTATTCATTTGAAGCATGGACTTGTGGATTCAAGATTAAAGGGAAAAGCTGGAGTTGTAACAATCAGGGTTGTGTTGGCTATATTGTGACCCATGAGCCCGGTGATATTTGTCCTGATGCTGACTGGTGCTGCCTCAGTTGTCTGGGTATGCACCTGATGAAAGGGGCAGTTCATCCTTGAAATGCGTAGTGCCATTAAACAATTACTATTCCCTAATGGGCTCATCTCTAGGATTGCTGCCAGGGTTCACTCACGCTTCTTCCTAAATTTGTTCCTCTATTGTCTAAGCAGAATTGTTTTTGAGTATACTGATATCCCAAATGATGAAAGGTTGAAAAGGATGCCGCATTCTCTGTTGATTGTCTGGGTATATCCCTACAGCTTCTTCTTGGCACTGCAGAATAAAAAACCCTAAAAAGAAACTGTCATCAGAAAATGGTACAATCCGATTGTTAGTTTAAATGAATTTTATATTGACCACTAGACCTACCGTAATATTAGATTTCTATATTTCCTATATTAAATTTAATGTGAACAGCTGACTTTTTAGCACATAATTATCCTTACAGGTAGGATGACAATGAGATACCTTCTAAGTAAAGTAGATAATACTTGATCAACCATTTGCAATTGATAATGTCACTGCTCAATACCTTCCCCTCCTTTCTCAATGACCTTTGCCCAGATCAGGACATGCCTACAAAAATATTCTATGCAAGTCAATTAGTTAGTGGCAGCCAATTCCTGCCTAAGTTTATATAGCTGATGAAAAACAGGAAGTAAGAGTCTATGTAAGCATAGTTCCAGTGTGAAAGTTGCAACATTTCAGATTTTAAAGGGGTTGTCCACTACTTTTACATTGGTGACCTATCCTTAGGATAGGTCATCAATGTCTGATCAGCTGGGGTCTGATACCCTGCAGCCCGCTGATCAGTTATTCTTGTTCCCGGAGGAGGCAGCAGACAGCAAGAAATGCTCAGATTGGAGGGGGTTCCGGGTGTTGGACTCTGTCCGATCAGACATTGATGACTTATCCTAAAGATAGGCCATTAATGTAAAAGTAGTGGACAACTCCATTAATAATATAATGATATGGAAAATAAAATGCATTGCTAAAAATTTTAAAAATTGTAAACTCGGTTTAAGAAATATGCCATTCATTGGAGGCCATTTAGGAGTCAATGAATATCAAAGTGTCTGGCTTTATTATCTATATTTATAGGAGTAATGAACCTGACACAATGGAATACTGTTCAGCACTCTATTTTAACATCAACTGTGTTTGTAAAGGAAAAAGCCTCTACAATGCCTCAGGATGCCTCAAACGCAAACAGAGGAACAATTTGATTCCATAGACCGCTATGATTGCTCCACATAACTACCTGTTATGGCTCTATTGCATATCTATTTTGGTTCCATATACTGTAACTTGGAGCTTGTACAAAGTCATATCATGTAATATCACTCTTTCCATGAGAAGTTGAAAAATTTAGGGATTTATAAAAAATTGTTTTCAATTGCATAAAACTTTACTTTTTTTTTTAAGAAATATAAGTATATTATAACCTGGAAAAAAGTGTTATCCTTATTTCTCCCTTGTCAACATGTGATATAGTTGAATAAATAAATTACCAGCAAGAATGATGTGTGGTGAGCTGTCAGGTCGAGCAGCTGTGCTTTCTTGTTTAACTTTTACCACTCATGGTGATAGGTAAAGTCAAACTACAGTATAAACCAATAAGACTTAACGGCTGTTCATTGTGGGATTAAATGAGTCCCAGCTCCGACACCTGATTTATACTTCTCTCCTAACATGGCACAATGATGTCTTAATTACCCAGAGAGTTACACACAGCACAACTTATGTTACTCAAAAGAAACACAACCTTGGGAATAGTTATACCATTTCTCTTGTCTGAATTTTTGTGATTTTCCCCCCTAACTCATGCAGTACCATAAAGATTTACAAACTATCCTTGGGTGTTCTCCATGACAGACATAAATCCTCAGGTAGAAAGAAAATGAATTGTTAAACCCAGCGATTAAGAACAAAGTGATCCCATGCAAGAAAAGCTTTTGGACCTCTTGCCATCTGATAACTCATCAAAGTATTCTTCCAAGTCCACCAGTGAAATTCACTATATTAGTCCTTTACATATTTATATGTTTATTCAGACAATTCAGCAAGGATCCATGTTTAGCGTGAAGTGTTGGAGCTGCAGCATGCTCCTCTTCCTCTTCCCAGACCTTGAGTTTGCTTTGGACCTGGACTCTGAGATGTTGGTATTGATTACTGTCTTTCTCTTCAATGAGCCGATCATCTTTTCTTATACTGAACCACACAACTGTGCTGAGATGTCACGATGAGTAGGTGAACGCCTTAGAGGTAGCGTCAGAGGTCTTAGCATGGGAAAAGTATTGAAAAACAAATGATGCACCCAGAAGGCAGGGGAAGAGCAGGTGTCCAGTTAATTGGAGACTAGCTACCATAGCAATACGCAATCCTAAAAGTGCAGCAATGGTTGGTATCCTACAATCCGGTTGCCTATATATGAGATATCCTCGTTTTTAAGATTTTTAAGTTGGGGCCACAAATGATGCTACTAAAAGCAGCCCTGTTGTTTTGGTGAGGTGCTGATTCAGTTGTCTATCTCTAACAATCGGACTCTAAAGCATTCTTCCCGATGCAATTCACTGGCTATCTCCCTCAATATCTTTTTACAATGAGATAGCCCAGTACCATCACCCCATACAAATGGCTCCAGAACTCTCTTCTCCCAACAGCAATTTTAAGCTCTCTCCACAGGTTTTCAATGGGATTTAGATCCAGACTGTTTTCTGGCCACTTCAGAACTCTCTATCACTTTGTTTCCATTCATTTGTGGGGGCTTCTTGAAGTATGTTTTGGGGTCATTGTTCTGCTGGAAGACCCATTACCTAGGACACAAACCCAGCATTCTGACATTAGGCTCTACATTGTGACCTAAAATCCTTAAGTAGTTTTCAGATTTTATGATGCCTTGCACATACTGTAGATAAGGCATCCAGTGTCACAGGCAGCAAAAAAAAACCAAAACATCTTTGAGTCACCACCATATTTGACTGTTTGCACTTGTAGGTCTTGGCAAGAAGTAGAATAATGTGCTTTACAAAAAAAGATCTATTTTGGTCTCATCTGTCCATAAGAGGCTGTCCCAGAAGGAATTTGGCTAACTCATCTACATTTTGGCAAACTGCAGTCTAGCTTTTTTATGTCTCTGTGTCAACAGTTTGGTCCTCTTGTGTCTGCTGCCATAGCATTTTATTTCATTCAATGTCGATAGATAATTCATGCAGACACTGATGCACCCTGAGCCTGCAGGAAGTTTCAATTTCTTTGGAACGTCATTGAGGCTGCTTATCCACCATCTGGGCTATCATGTATCACATCTTTTCATCAATTTTGTTTGCCATCCCTGTCCAGGGAGATTAGCTACATAGTTGTAAACTTATTGCTTATGTTGTACACCATGGACAAAGGAACATCAAAATCTCTGAAAATGGACTTGTAACCTTACGATTGTTGATATTTTCAACAATTATTGGTTCTCAAGTGCTCAGAGAGTTCTCCTCTCCACCTTCTGTTCTCCATGCTTAGTGTGGCACACACAGACATACAATGCAAAGATTGAGTCAATTTCTCCCCCTTTTATCTGGTTTCAGGTGTGATTTCACCTGTTACTTGCCAAAGGTGAGATTGAACAAGCATCATATGCTTGAGAAAAAAGTAGTTAATGCACAATTTTGGAAAGGTGACAACAATTTTATCCAGCCGATTTTTGGGGTTTTGTGTGAAAATTTGTCCAATTTCCCTTTGGTTTTCTATGTTTATTTTTGTGTTGTTGCAATACACAGGAAATAAACATGTGTATTACAAAAAATGTGTTGTAATTGCAATCATTTTCTGGGAGAAATACTTCATTTTCTGGAACAATTTCAAAAGTGCCAACACTTTCGGCCATCACTGTAAAGTAGACAAAATAAAATTTCAGGCTAATTATAAGGTGTACTCTACACACAATCAGCAACCTCACAGAACAAATTAATCAAAATTCAGTCAATTATAAAATGATTAGGATTTTTACTTAATTTAAAAACAATGAGCTGGAGCATAAGATATTAGATGTTCAATAGGAGAAAGTTCACACTGTTGCCATTTCACAGACAAAACTCAGAAGAAAAATATAAAATGAGCATATAACCTATATTCAGTAGAGATGAGTTAACCTATTAAGGATCAGTTCGGTTTGTGTTCTTCAACTTTACCGCTGTTCCTCGCCGAACATATTCGAACACCACTGAATTCAATAGGAGGCAAAACATTTATGTTAGTAAGGGCTATAGTGGGCTGTTGGTAGTAAGGGTTCGGTGCGCAAAAGAAAAAAATATGGAAAAATGCTGGAGCATTATACTTACTGAGTTCCCCACGCGGCTGTCACACTACTTCTGGGGCCACTCATTATCCCTTGTGTATATGCACTGCTTCCCCTGCCCACCAACTGTGATAGTGTCTATGATTGGTGCAGTCAGAATCCCGGTGACCTTGATTGGTTGCCTTCACAGTAGCTATGTGTCTGCCTAAGTGAAGTGTAACTATAAATAAAAAAAATTGTGTAGGGTCCCCCCTATATTGATACCCAGCCCAGATAAAGCCTAAAAGCTTCAGGTTGCAGGCCCCAGCTGTGTGCGATATCTTAGCTGTGTAGCAAAATATGAGTTGCATAGCGTGAGCACAGAACATGACCGCCTGCTACAGCAGCAGGCAGAGATTGACTAATCCACAGCTGTGAGCGATGATGTCACTGAGGTTATGCGCAGTCACAGCTGGAGGTTCCCACGGTAAGTAATAAAAATGCCTTAAAACTTTCTCTCTCATTATTCTGGCATTTGGGAAATATAAATAATTTTGGTAATCCTAATTGACCTAAAATGGGTGAGGGTTTTTTTTTATTTCATGTCAGATAGTGAGAAAAACATGCATATGTGTCTTTTTTGATAGTGTATGTAAACTTCTGGTTTCAACTGTGTTAGATGCACTAAATCTGGCACTGTACTTGGCTTTTCCCATGCCTTAGTGTGGTTGCAAATGGGGTAAGAACTGTGAATTGCTAGATGGCACCACGTCCTGGTATTCGTAATGGGTGGGTGTCTATCAGACACCACATTACTAATCCAGTAAAAATATAAGGAAGCACCCTGACTACAGCCCTCATTCACCAATTTATTAAAAAATGTAATTAAAAAAAGGTCAGCCGTCATCTATAGGGATGTCCCATGAAGTTCCCCAAAAGCAAATCTGAAAGACATAAAAAGAGAAAATGATTAAAGAATTAAAGGCAAACGACACTGTCATTCACCAATTTATTTCCCTGCAAAAACCCAAATCTAAGGTCCGGTATAATCCAAAAGGGAATCCCATGATGTTCCAAGACTTAAGACTGCTTTACACACAATGAAATCGCTAGCGATATTGATAGCGATGTGACACGCCAGATCGCAGATCGCACATAGGTCGTTTTTTGTAGCACCGGTCATAAAACGACCTATGTGCGATCTCGTCAAATCGTACCTACGATCTGGCGTGTCATATCGCCAATGAGATCGCTAGCTATATCGTTGTGTGTAAAGCAGCCTTAACTGTCTCAGCCAATGTAGAACAGATCATTCCTCATTGGCAAGGAGAGCAGTCATTACAGGGTCACACACTACTGTGAGAACTACTGCACTGAACTGAGATGATCTTATGAGATCAGCCCAGGTCACTACAGTAGGTCGCACAGTAGCCATATTTGCTATTGTCATTACTGTGATTGGCAGGCGTAGTGAAAAAAAAAATTATGTGCGATCCGCTGCCTAGTTGTCATAGCCAGCGCAGGTAAAGGACACAGGTGGGGACTAGAATTCTCAGGCTGGGATGATTTATTTTTATTAGGCGCTCCCCAGGCTAAAAAATATCCGCCTAATGGCCACTTTACACGCTACGATATATCTAACGATATGTCGTCGGGGTCACGTCGTTAGTGACGCACATCCGGCCTCGTTTGACATATCCTAGCATGTAACACAAATGAGCGACTGTAAACAAGCAATAATACTCACCTTATCGTTGCTCGTTGACACGTCGCTCATTTTCAAAAAATCAAACGTCCTTCTGTGCTCCGGTTGTTCATCGTTCCCGAGGCAGCACACGTTGCTCCGTGTGACACCCCGGGAATGATGAACTGAAGCTTACCTGCGGCCGCCGGCAATGCAGAAGGAAGGAGGTGGGTGGGATGTTTACGTCCCGCTCATCTCCGCCCCTCCGCTTCTATTGGCCGTCCGCTGTGTGACGTCGCTGTGATGCCGAACGTCCCTTTTCCTTCAGGAAGAGGATGTTCGCCGCCCATAGCGAGGTCGTTCAGGAGGTAAGTACATGTAACGGGTGTTACCGAGTTTGTGCGACACGGGCAACAAATTGCCCGTATCGCACAAACGATGGGGGCGGGAGTGATCACACATGCGAATGCACAATAAATTGATACGTGTAAAGTGGCTTTAAGCCCCGCCACAATTGACAAATTCAATAGATGAACCAATTGTGGCGTTTTACCAGGCTCATCCCTCTTGCCATGGTGTGGTGGCAATCAGGGTAATATATGGGATTGATGTCAGCTTTGATTTATTAAAAATCACAGCTGCCATCAAGACCTGGGTTGGTAATGGGGAGGTGTTTATGAGACACCCTCCCCCATTACCAACCTTGTAAGTAAAAAAAAAAAGATAATACACACTTTATTTAAAATAATAATAATATTAGGGGCTGCTGACAAGTCTTTGCCTTTATCCCAAAAGAAATGAGATAGGATGATGAAACTTTACATTTATTCCACATACTCTCCACTAATGTCAACATACTTCTTACATTGGTACTCCAAGTTCTGTAAGTCTACCAAAAAGAAAGACTTCAGTTGTGCCTCAAACCAGGCATCCATAGCAGCCATGGCATCAGAAATGGTGTGAAATTTGGTACCCTTGAGGTGTTTCTGCAGCTTTGGAAACAGATGATAATTAGGGTGAGCTAGATCTGGTGAATAAGGTGGGTGGTCAACCAGCTGGAAGCCTAGCTCTGCCAGTTTTGCTGTGGTTGCTTGTGCAGTGTGAGCGGAGGCGTTGTCTTGCAGGAACAAAATTCCTTTGAACAGCTTGCCACACCTTTTGGCCTTCAGAGCTGCCTTTAATTGGTCCAAAAGTTCAATGTAATACCTTGCATTGATGGCGGAACCCTTTTGAAGGTAGTCCACTAGCAGCACACCCTCCTTATCTAGAACACAGACGCCATCACCTTAGTTAATGATTTTTGCACTCTGAACTTCTTTGGATGAGGAGAACCACTGTGCCTCCAGTCTTTTGACTGCTTTTTATTTTCAGGGTCATACAAATAAATCCAGGTATCATCCATAGTGACTAGTCGATCCAGGACGCTCTTATCAGTCCGGAAACGATGACAAATCGACCAGAAAGTTTTCACTCGCGTGCTTCTCTAATCAGTTGTCAAACATTTGGGGACCCACTTTGCAGATAGCCTCCTCATGTCCAAATAGTCATGGATAATGGCACAAACACGTTCACGGAAAATCCCCATGATGTCTGCTATGGCTTTAGATGAAATTCTCCAGTATGAGATTGTGCACAGCATCGATGATCTCCGGAGCAACAACCACTTTCGGTTGTCCAGGATGTTCTTCATCAGTGGTGCTGAAGTGGCCCGTTTTAAATTTGGCAACCCAGTTCTTTACTGTGGAATATGAAGGGCATTGATCCCCCAATGTCTGCGACATATCACCATGAATATCCTTCGCAGACTTTTCTCGCAGAAACAAGAATTTTATAACTCCTCTGCTCTCAGTTGCAGTGAATATCGCATTAGACTCCGCCATTTTTTTTTCCCACGTGCGTAGAACACTGTTGCCATAAGCAACAAACATAAAATTTTGAAAACATATATTAGACACATAAGGCTTTCATGTGATGTAACATTTGTTACCATAGAAACAAAACAAGATCACAAAGCCAAAGACCTATCAGCAGCCCCTCATAATAATAATAATAATAATAATAATAATAAAAACACACCTTATTTCACTAATTTATTAACCGCCAAAACACACCCGATGATACCGACTCTGCTACATCCAGGAGCTGCAGTGATGGACAACATGAATGATCACTGTACTCCTGGGACACATTGAGGGCAGCAGGAGACCTGGCTGCTAGAAGCAGTGAGGTTAGTCAGGTCACCGGAGTTCACTGCCAGGTTCCCACGGTACCATGTGTGACCAGCGGTGAACCTGCTTCCAGATTGCCGGATTGCAGGAAATGCCGCACAGCAGTTTGGCAATCAGACAGTCCAAGAATCCAGCAATCCGGCAGTGGGTTTAATGGAGTTCCCTGAGAACAGCAGGGAAGCCTCCAAGTATGCACTCTGGTGACCTGACTGCCGGATTGCCAAAATGCTGTACAGAAATGTCGTGCAATCTGACAGTCCGGCAATCCCACAGCAGGTTCAACTGAGTTCACTGATAGCAGTGGGGGAACTCCCTATTGTAATCTCCGGTGATGTGATTGCCAGATTACCAAATTGTTGGACACAGTGGCACAGCAGTCCCAGAAACCTTAAAGGAGCCCTTAATGGAGCCTTTAAGGTTCCTGAAGTTCCCAGCTGTTGGGACACTTACTAGAGTTTGCAGCCCCAAGATGTCCCAGCAGCTGGGAACTCTAGGAACTTTAATGATTCCTTTAAAGCCTCTCTGTAAGTTACCAGCTTGACAGCAGCTGCGAGACCGGGTGCCTGTGAGCTCTGGTTACAAAAGCTATTAGCCACTGGGTCTCCCGGGAGCTGTGAGGCCGGAAAACCTTAAAGGAGCCTTTAAGGGAGTCTTTAAGTTTCTTGGAGTTCCCAGCTGTTGGGACCTGTGCTTTTGTTATTTTTATTTATATGGTTGGTAAATGGAGAGATCTTATAGACAACTCTCCATTACCAACCCAGGGCTTGCTGGAAGCTGTGATTTTAATTACCCGATAAGGGGGGCTTTGGGCTGCTATTTTTTGGCTCGGGAGTGCCCAATCACCATGGACCTTCACAGCTTCAGAATACCAGTCTCCAGCTGTCTGCTTTATCTGCGCTGATCCTCAAATATGGACAGGCCAACATCTTTTTTTTAATTATTTATTTAAATAATTAATACAAAATATTGTGGGGAGCCTCTATTTTTGATAACCAGGAAAGATAGCACACAGCTGTGGGCTGAAGCCCCAGCTGTCTACTTTACCTGCATTGGTTATCACAAATTGGCAGGGGACTGCACATAAGAGTGGCGTAATACTCTGACAACATTGTTCCTAGGAGTGAACTGTGTTTCAGAGATGCATCCAGGCATCTTCCCCATGCTGTTCCTATTCATTTTCAGGACTTTTCTATCTAGTTTAGTATTTTTTTAGCACCACCAGACATCCTGAGAGGGTTCCCTGGAAAATTATTTAAATTTCCCATTAACTTGCATTAGATTAGTTATTTGTGACAAATAGTACAAAATATTTGAGACGAAATATCCAAACCCAAATATTTTACTATTCAACCATCACTAGTAAATATCAATATATTATAATATTAAATATAATAATATTAAATATAATTAATTAAATAATAATAATAATAATAAGTATTCACTAGATATATGACCCCAAAAAAAATATTTAAATTAACTGGATACAAATTTATCCGGGTTAAGACCATAGTATTTTTATGAAATTACCAGATTATGTTATGAATAAATGACAAGAACAGTTGTACTGAAATTCCCTGGTTTACTGTATTCTAAACTGCCCTATACACCGAGAGGTGCTAGTTTCCATACAGAATATTGTAATAGAAACTCCAGAGTGCATAAAGATATCAGTATCCATACAGCTTAGCAATAAAATCCCAAATGCCACATACTCATTAAACTACTCTGAAGTACTCGCTTTTCTTCAATATATCATACTTGAGTGTTACTCATAAAGGATTTGAAGTCCCTGAGCATATGTGTCCATTTCAACCATTAAAGTGCTTTCAGGTGCTTGGCATGGCTATTTCAAGATTTTCTGTTTAAAAAAAAAAACATGGCCCAAAATGCTCATGCCCCCTAGTTCTGGATACACTCATATGCATTTATAGACGTTTCGTATAAGTCATTTCTCTGCTAAGCATGTGGGAAGGATCTGGCACCTCCTTTTTTATAAATGTGACATGTTTTCACATTCTCAGTTGACAAATTGACTAAAATGAGCTTTTTTACACCTATTATGACCAGACATGATGAGAAAATCATATGTAAACCACAGGTGTTCAACCAAAATTGTAAAAAGAAAAAAAGATCAATAGATGACTATTAAAATCTGTGAAAAAGACCAGGAAACAAAGTAGGCAATATCTGCATGACACCTTCATATTTTAAGTTCCAGGAGTCGAGAAGATTGATCTTTTACAGAAGCCTAAATGCACAAAGCTTTAGCAACTTCATGTATCTACTGTATATAGATTGTGTAGGTTACAGGACAAAATTAAAATAAAGAAAAGTAATTGTATAACCTGCAACAATCATCTGGTAATGATGTGGGAAGAATTATTCTCTGGGGTACATGGTCTTCAGCAGAAGGAGGCATCAGAAATGGCCAAGAATTCAAAGCTTACAGCAGGCTTACTGTATGTGTGCCGCCCCCGCGTCAGCAGCCTGCCGCCGCTGCTCGGATCCGGATCCGCGGTGGCTCGAGAGGTCTCCGAACCCGGGGGCCGGGGTCACATGGTTATTCGGAATAAAGGGGGTTATTTACAGGGGATTGTATGGACAGTTCATGACGCCACCCGTGGTGCGTGGTAAGATGGAGTCCCACCGCTGCAATGAGGAGTACCCGGTGGCGATGGTGTGGGCAGCCAGATGTTAACCCCTCTATGGGTAGAGGGAATGCTCCGGGACTCGGTGTAGGTGACAGGAAGGTGCTGTTGGGACGGTTAGGGATCACTTTAGTACTCACTCAGTCCAATAATGCTGATACCGACAACCGTGGTAAACCAAAATTCGTAGTACCGCTGCAGCAGGGAGGGAGCATGCCTGGATCCCATGCCCGTTGGTGTTGCTTATTAGCCTGTGGCCTTTTCCGTGGCACCTCACTTCTAACTGTTCCCTCTAGCATAGAACTATTGGGTCCCGCTCACCAGTATGGCTAACTGGGTGAGCTTGCTCTCAGGGTTCACACTTGGGATTTTCTGGTCTATGTAGTGGGAAAGTCCTATCCTCCTCGTTGCGTTAGTACCCCGATTTTGGAGCGGGTGGAGAACAGATCTTGAAGGCTCCGTCCTCGTCGGGTAAATTGTCAAGACGCTTGAAGGTCCTTCTCGACCTAGGGTCCACGTACCCCATCGTGCCATGGCCCCTGCCTGGTGTTGAAACAAGGCTACCGCCTGTCCTCCTTGACAGTCTGTGCCCCTTGTCACGATCCCCCTGCGACCGGGGTCCAGCTCTTACCAGGCCCAGATCAAAGTCTGCCACCTAGTACACCAAGGAGCCCAACCTCTCCTCTTGAGAGTCACTTCACAACTGACTTGTGACCTCTCCTCTTGAGAGTCACTCCTCAACTGACTGTCTCCTGACACTCCTGACCTCCCCTTACCAACCCCCCCAAGTGGGCGACCCTATTCCCTTCAGGTCGTCCACTGGTGTGTCTGGTGGGTGTGGTGCAGAGTGTTCCTAGGATTTTGATTAGCCTGTTCTTAGCAACACCAAAGGTCAGAGACCTGTAACCAAGGAGGAGGTGGATACTGTGCAGAAGTGCAGATTGCACAATACCCTGTGACGACCTGATAGGCCAGGGCGTCACATATGTATGGAGCGATTCAATGGTTAATATGGCATTATTTCAATACAATGGGGTATATTTACCAATAATGGATAATTTTTTGCTTGTGCAAATTTACACTAGACCAACTGAAAATGTGCCTGGTTTCTCTTTGTGGCTCAAGCTGTTTCATAAATCCAGCATATCTTTAGACTTTCTAGTCCAAGTTTATACCACCTTTTAGCTCACTTTTTGCCAGAAAATTGCTCCAAAGTGCTGCTACTTTTCGGTAAACTGTGTTGCACATTAGGGCACCCTGCTTTCTGCAAAGCTGCAACCCACTGGAAAAAAAAAATCTAAAACATATGATGAAAACTGATAAAATAATTTTTTGTTGCAAATTGCACCAACATTTTGACACATTTAGCTTGATAATTCTACTCTAACAATGTGGTATTTATTTTGGCATTAGCACATTAGTTTTTAAATTGATTTCAGCAGCACTTTATAGCTGCTATTTAGTTATTTGTTAAAAGAGGTTATTTTACTGTGTATGTATACGAGTAGCTGTGCTTTTTGGGCACCATAAATAGAGACACTGACAATTAGACACTGCATGATTTATGGACTTTATAATATTATTAACTCTTTGTTAGCAATTCTTTTCTATAGCTACAGTTGAAACTAGAAGTTTACATACATCATCTAAAAACACACATCTGCATGTTTTTCCTACTATCTGACATGAAATCAAAATAAGCATTTCCCATTTTAGGTCAATTAGGAACCAAAATTATTTATATTTGCTAAATGCCAGAATAATGAGAGAGAATGTGTTAAGGCATTTTTATTACTTTAGGCAAAGTAAACAATCTGCATCCACTAATAGTACTATGTCTTTAAACAATATGATACAGCCCATATGATGATGTCACGTCTTTGGAAGCTTCTGTTTATTGGCAATATTTGTGTTAATTAGAGACACACCTGTGGATGTATTTTAATGCACACTTGAAACACACTGCTTCTTTGTGTAGCTTCATGGGAAAGTCAAAAGAAATCAGCCAAGATCTCAGGAAGAGAATTGTGGACTTGCACAAGTCTGGTCTATCCTTGGGTGCAATTTCCAGATACCTGAAGGTGTCTCGTTCATCTGTACAAACAATTATACTCAAGTACAAACAAGATAGGAATGTCCAGCCATCATACCGCTGAGGAAGGAGACGGGTTCTGTGTACCAGAAATGAACATGTTTTGGTCAGACGTGCATATCAACCCAAGAATGAAAGCAAAAGACCTTGTGAAGATGCTGGGAGAAGCTGGTAAGATTGTGTCATTATCCACAGTGAAACAAGTACTGTATCAACATGGGCTGAAATGTCACTTTGCCTGGAAGAAGCCATTACTCCAAAAGAAACATAAAAAAGCCATTAATATTTGCAAATGCACACAAGGACAAAGACCTTAATTTTTGGAGACGTCCTACAGTCTGATTAAACTAAAATTGAACTGTTTGGATATAATGACCATTGTTACACTTGGAGGAAGAAGAGAAGCTTTGAAACCTAAGAACACCATCCCATCTGTGAAACACAAGAGTGGCAGCATCATGTTGTGTATATATATGCGGGACTCAAAGTGTATATTGGGAGGCTATAAAAAGGCTCACATTGTATATGAGGGCTCATACGGTATACAGGAGGGCTATGATAGTAGTACATACATTCTGTGAGGTAACAACATAAAATAACTTATGTGAAATTACACCCAAACCTGTTTTGTTCTGTGTTTCAATTCTTAACAATTTTTTTCACACAGCTCTATGTTATTTACTACAAACTGTCTGACTTTGCATTTTTGATTTGTATTTTTCATCAATAATTAAAATGCCTTATTTCCAGAGAATGCAACAAACCAGAAGTTCTGGAAGGTTGATGTGCTTTAGTTAATAAACCAGCCATAGCGCAGGACTAGTGACAGTTGTTTAAAGGGAACCAACCAGCAAGATTTTAGCATATAAACTACAGGCAGTGCCATACTGGCGTTAGGATGGTGAATCAAACCATGCCTTCAGTTTAGAGATTGGATGTTTGATTGCAGAAGAAAACTTTATCAAAGGTCCAAAAATGGGAGAGTTGATTGAGTGGTGTGTGCATCGGGGCAGGATTGGATTTTGTGGGTCAACCAATGCACTCATTTCTGGACCTAATCTAACATTTTTTTTCTACAATCAAACATACAATCTCTAAACTGAAAGTATGATTTGATCCACCATCCTAGCATCAGTATGGCACTGCCAGTACTTTGTATGTTAAAATACTGCTGGAGATTTAAGCTAGAACTTAAGCGGGCTTTACACGCTACGAGATCGCTATAGCGATCTCGTTGGGGTCACAGATTTTGCTGTAGCGATGCCGTTGCGTGTGACACCTATGAGCGATTTTGCATCGTCGCAAAAACGTGTAAAATCGCTCATCGGCGACATGGGGGTCCATTCTCAAATATCGTTATTGTAGCAGTAACGAAGTTGTCCTCGTTCCTGCGGCAGCACACATCGCTCCGTGTGACACCGCAGGAACGAGGAACCTCTCCTTACCTGCCTCCCAGCCACAATGCGGAAGGAAGGAGGTGGGCGGGATGTTCGTCCCGCTCATCTCCGCCCCTCCGCTTCTATTGGGTGGCGGTTCAGTGACGCTGCTGTGACGTTGTTGTGACGCTGAACGAACCGCCCCCTTAGAAAGGAGGCGGTTCGCCGGTCACAGCGACGTCGCAGGGAAGGAAAGTAGTGTGACGGGTCCGGGCGATGTTGTGCGACACGGGCAGAGATTTGCCCGTGTCGCACAACCGATGGGGGCGGGTACGCACGATGGCGATATCGGTACCGATATCGCAGTGTGTAAAGCGGCCTTTAGAGGGGTGAACAATTTGATATGCATCAATAAAGATGATGTCGAGTGGAAAACAGCATTTCTTATGTCTGAGGGTTTATTTGAAAATCTGGTCATGCAATCTGGGTTAACCAATGCGCCAGTACTTTTCCAAATTTGTATGAAACATATATTTTCTGATTGCAGTGAATGATGTTGTGGTTTACCTTGATGACATTTACATTTTTTCTCCTTATTTGGTTTCTCACCTGGAACATTTCCAGGTAGTATTACAAAGATTGAGCTAGGATTCTTGTTTGTTAAAATTAAGATTTTTTTTTTTCTGTTCAGGAAATTATATTCTTAGGGTTCATTTTATCGGCAGATGGGTTTAGGATGGATCCTGGGAGGGTGCAGGCCATAATAGATTTGGTTTCAACTGGGTGATCTGAATGTCTTGCAACATTTTCTAGGAGTCACCAACTGTGATGACATAGTGTCTGGCCACTTGTGTCGGAGGTGAACTGTTCTTAATTAGGCAAGATGTATGACGCCTTTGTTTGTTAAATCAAGAGAAGTTATTCATGTCTCTTGTCAGACTGAACTGAGACCTATTTTCTGTAAATGTTTATTCCCTCAGCCCCTTGACTACATAATTCAGAGGAAAATTATGCAGTTGGGTTGAATTTGTGAGAGCAGCCATGTCAACCAATTCTGTAAGACCCAACATCCTGAATTGAGAACTGAGAGCTATAAAAGGGCTTTACTTCTGTTACTATGACCCAGCTGAGGAACTTAATTTTCAACTGAGGGAATCACAGAACTATTTCTCTTGCGATATGCAAGATTACCTCAGTCGTGGAGCTACAATTCCAGCTGAGGGAATCACAGAACTACTTCACTTGAGATATTCTACATAACCTCAGCCGTGGAGCTACAGTTCAAGCTGTGGGTTATCAAAGAACTGCTTCAAGATTCATTCTACAAGATTTAAGTCTAGGATCCATGGTCCCCGCTAAAGGTTCAAAGAACTGCTTCACTGCTCAACACTGAGCTCACAAATATTCAAGGAGAACCCAGGTTGGGAGTACTCGGTCCCTTGACTACATATCTTGCTGTGTTTCCTAAGCTTGCTGATATTTCTTCAAAAGCAGGGTGCTAATGGACTAGGATAGTTGACTCTGGAAGCCGTGAAGTCACAAAGATTCTAATCCCTGGTGGGTGGGGGCGGAGGGTTGAAACTGTCACTTGCATCATCTTGTGTTATTTCTGGGAATGTACAATATGTTTTTGCTTGTTGGTGAACCAATAAAGTCTTACAAATGAGTGGTTCCCTCCCCCTGTGTTGTCTGACTAGTATTTTGCCCACAGGGAAGAAATGCGGGAATGCAGTGGGATGAGCCTGGTCCATGCGGTCTTTCTGAAGATAGCCAGGCCAGGGGATGAGAGCACCCACTGACCCTTGTGTTTCCACATCAACTATTATAAGAAATTCATTAGAGTTTTTTCCCAGATTGTTAAACCTCTTACTGACCTCACACGCTAGGGGCAAAACTCAAAATTTGGTCACCAGATGCTGTTGGTTTTTTCAAAAATTGAAAGAACATTTCATGTCTGCTCTTGTTCTAATCAAACCTAGTCTCCAAGAACCTTTTATTGTGGAGGTGGATTCTTCAGCGGTTTGGGTAGGTGCCATTTTATCTAAGGGTCCCAAAACTCTGACCAATTTTTGTCTGCTGATAGAAATTATGAGCGGATCTCTGATTAGATCAGCCAACCTGTGCAGGGAAAGATGCAGTCTTGCCATGCAAGCCCATATTAAAGGGATGGACATGCCCTATGAGGTACCAGTACATCACAAGTGGTGAAAGGTTTAACAAAACCGTGATTCTTAGGCAGGACGATGTTCTATCATATGCATTGAAATACTCCACTGCTTGGCTAGTCAGTAAAGGCTTTAAAGGGGTTTTCCTCATGAACAAAGTTAATTTTAGTCAATACATTTGGAATAATAATAGGTTTCATCATTGGATGTTTTAAAAAATGTGAGATAATCTTATATATGTGTCCCTGCTATGTACTGTGTAATTGCCGTGTCTGACTGTGCAGGGACATGGTCTGATCATCTCCTGGGCCAGAGAGGAAGTGAAAAAGTACACAAACATTACAGCACGGGATTGCAAATAATTCTTCCTTTGAGGTAAAACATGTGATCAGATCAGCAAACATGTGAGGGGAATACCATAGTTATTAAGGGGTTAAAACTAACTTTCTTCGTGTGGAAAAACCCTTTAAAAATGAAAGAATAATGACATGGCCCCTTCCTCTCATGACCTAAACCCTGTAGATAACTTGTGGTCCCTTCTTAAATGGGAGATTTACAGACAAAGAAAACAGTACACCTCTCTAAAAACAGTGTCTGGGAGGCTGAGGTTGGAGTTGATCATCAACAAATTAAAAAAAACTGTCAGACTTCATGGATGGAAGGCTTACGGCTATTATTGAAAAGAAGGATGGTTATATTGGTAACTGGTTTTTTTTATTATTATTTTTTTTATTTTGAGTTGTTTGGTTATTATTCTCCCTTTAACAAATGAAAATAAATAATTGAAAATTGAACATTTACATTTTTCACTTAGCTTCTAAATAATTCTGCACACTAATACTTGCCCAATTTTTTGCAGACATAGATATTTTCATAAGAAAGACAAAACCTCACGTACTCTGGTTTCAGGTTTATTAACCTTTTGGATAAATCAGCTAGAGGGTAGTTGCTCAATAATAAAATCAATCATCAAAAATACAAATTGCCTAATAATGGTGCACACAGTGTAGGTAGCTGAAGTGATGAATACTTTTCCATACCAATATACTCACCCAAAGTCACCAAACATAATCTACTTTATACACTTTAGAAATTAACTATATCTGGTTACTGCATCTCTTCCAATTAATTTAGACAATCCTCTTAATTTAGACAAACTCCCAATCATGAAATGAAGTAAATCTAATTGACTTAAGACACTCATATAAATAATACAATTGGAACATAAAGTTACATATACTATCATGTTACTTTTTGTTGATAGTTTTGGCAATTAAGTGCTGCTGAGAGTGATATTGTGAGACTGGTTAAATTTGTCACTTATAACCCAAGGGATGAAGGATGCTTTACTGTCTGTTCACATCTGGAATCCTTGTAATACAATAGATTGTGGTAGAAATACTTTTGTCTGTTTCTAGATTTATTGGTTGTTTCCAATATTGCTATTCGCATTTGTAACAGTTAAAGTAAAAAAGTTTATAATTTGTGAAATGTATCTACTAGGGCCATGAAGCGTTCCATGAATGACTACCCTTTCACTCTATGAGGGACTTCTGATAAGTCTTTGGCTTTACCCAGAAAGAAACAAGAAAGGATGATGAAACTTTACATTTATTCCACATACTCTCCACTGATGTCAACACATTTCTTACATCGGTATTCCAAGTTCTGTAAGCCTAGCAAAAAGAAGGATTTCAGTTGTGCCTCAAACCAGGAATCCGTAACCATGGCATTAAAAATGGTGTGAAATTTGGTACCCTTGAGGTGTTTCTTCAGGTTTGGAAACAGATGATAGTCAGAGGGAGCCAGATCTGGTAAATAAGGTGGGTGGTCAACCAGCTGGAAGCCCAGTTTTGCCTTGGTCGCTTGTGCAGTTTGAGTGGAGGCGTTGACTTGAAGGAACAAGATTCCTTTGGACAGTTTGCTGTGTCTCTTGGCCTTCAGAGCAGCCTTCAATTGATCCAAAAGTTCAATGTAATACCTTGCATTGATGGTGGAACCCTTTTGAAGGTAGTCCACTAGCAGCACACCCTCCTTACCCCAGAACACAGATGCCATCACCTTAGTGGCTGATTTTTGCACCCTGAACGTCTTTAGATGAGGAGAACCACTGTGCCTCCACTCTTTTGTCTGCTCCTTGTTTTCAGGGTCATACAAATAAATCCAGGTCTCATCCATAGTGACCAGTCAATCCAGGAAGTTCTTATCAGTCCAGAAACACTGATAAATGGACAAGCAAGTTTTCACTTTCATGCTTCTCTGATCTGTTGTCAAACATTTGGGGACTCACTTTGCAGATAGCTTCCTCATGTCCAAATGTTCATGGATAATGACACAATTACGTTCATTGGAAATCCCCATGATGTCTGCTATTGCTTTAGCTGAAATTCGTCTATTCTTCAGTATGAGGTTGTGCACAGCATTGACGATCTCTGTAACAATAACCACTCTTGGTCGTCCAGGAGGTTCCTCATCATTGGTGTTGAAGTGACCCGTTTTAGAGCAAACCAGTTCTTTACTGTAGAACATGAAGGGCATTGATCTCCCAATGTCTGCGACATATCACCACGAATATCCTTGCAGAAACAAGAATTTTATCACTCTTTTGCTCTCAGTTGCTGTGAATATCGCATTAGACTCCGCTATTTTGTTTTCCTGCGTGCGTAGAACACTGTTGCCATAAGCAACAAACAAAATTTTGAAAACATATATTAGACACATAAGGCTTTCATGTGATGTGACATTCGTTATCATAGAAACAAAAAAAATCACAAAGCCAAAGACTGATCAGCAGTCCCTTGTAGTACCTCGAATGCATGTTCTTTATACACTATTGGTTTTTAACAATTGTAGGGAATCAGTTCTGTTAGGCAGTGGCAGGGATGCATTAAAGAGGCACATACAGGTTTTCAGTCCAAAATTCAGTGTTTTGTTCACACTGACACAAACAGAAATAGACAGTCTTACTTCAGACAGGTATGCAAAGCAAAAGTCCAGCTTGTCAAAACAGCATAGCATAGGTCATGGAGGTGCCAGTCCATTCAGGTATGTTATTATCACAGAACCTGCTTCAGCCTTCAGCTTTCTAGCCCAAACACCCACCACAGTGAGAAGTTTTGGTTGTGCTGTGCTGATCCTGCAGTTGTGCAAGTCGAGTGTTTCCCTCAGAACCCAGACTGACATACAAGGTCCAGGCTAGGTTTGACAGACAGAGAGACAGAAAGAGACATTGAGACATAAGCACAGACAGAGATTGACAGACAGGGAAAGAGACAGAGAGATAGACATTCAAAGAGATAGAGAGACAGACAGAGACAGGGAAAGAGACAGAGGGGGAAAGAGACAGATGGGGAAAGAGACAGAGGGGGGAAAGAGACAGATGGGGAAAGAGACAGAGGGGGAAAAGAGACAAAGGGGGAAAAGAGACAGAGGGGGAAAAGAGACAGAGGGGGGGAGACAGAGGGGGTAAAAGAGACAGAGGGGGGGAAAGAGACAGAGGGGGAAAAGAGACACAGACAGACATGGATAGAGACTGACACACAGACAGACAGGGAAAGAGACTAACACACAGACAGAGCCACATACACAGACAGAGACAAAGACAGACACACAAACAGGGAGAGAGACAAAGAGACAGATACTAATTACTATCCCGAGCAACGCCCGGGTACTACATATATTACTATATATAATATATATATACCTACTGACTCTTGTTTACATATCGTGGGATGGAACAAGCAGTTGGCCCTTTATCCATGCTTACTTCCTGCCGTATTATGATCATGATGTTCTCAGGGAAGGTTAGCATTTCTTGCAGCTCTTTATCTTTTCATCATCCTCCAAATGTACTTCCCTCTATGTCTCCATCTCAGTTTTTTTCCTTTCACAGGGCAGTGATGCATGTCAGAAGATAGTAGCCCTTCCACTTAATGACCAACAGGCTTTAAGCTCATGGACATGCACAATCAGAAGAATAAAGAAACCAGGAGCTGTGTCTAATTGACTTTTGGGTTCCCGTATCAGTGAGGTATGTTGACACCACTTATATTGAATGTTATGGGAGAGTAGAGTCTAAGATGAACATATCAAGGACATAAATGTCTGTACTATAAACAAAAAACTAATTTCCTTTAAGGCTTTTTCAAAACACAGTCAAGATGTTGGTATTTTAGTAATAAACAATAGCAACACTTCTGGTGCCAGGGGTTTTATTAATTGAAAGTACCCATGTTACATCTCAGGATTGAGGTGATCTGCTACATGATATGTAAAAACAACTCAGGAGGTCTAGTGAATACAAGAAAAATAAATGCTGCCCACATTTCCAGAGAAAGCAAAATAGTGGCTCTCAGATAAGGGAGGCTTGTGTATGTAAAATTTGGGATCAAAGAATTTTATGATGGGATGAATTTTCTTAAACCATAATAACTTGCATATTCATAATATATGTGACACAAAAAATGTATTTCTCTTAAGTTTAATTGTATACTGCACCATGAGTGTAGGATAGTCAGTAACTTAGGTTGAAAAATGTCCCTGAAGTTGAATATGTTAAATCTGTCGAAAGATATGAAATTGCTGAAGAGTTTTGTTTTTCTAGTATTTTTCTAGTACAGATTTCCAAATCCCCTGTATAGACATAGATTGAGCTTACTGAGAGGCATTTGGGTTCAGTGTATAAAATTATACAGGGTGGGCCATAAGTATGGATAAACTCTGATAAAAAAGAGTAAAGTTGAATTCAAAATGGCGGCTTTGCAGATGGCCGCCATGGGCGTCACCCCGGCCTCAAAAGTTTTGCCCCTCCCATGCATTTTATCAGGGTGTATCCATATTTTTGGCCCACCCAGGGTATATCCATACTTATGGCCCAGCCTGTATAGTAAGCTCCTCCTCACTAGTGATGGCTGCAGGTATCCAGAAAAGGTAGATCTGTGCAGATACTTGGGGTTCTGCTTCAGAAAAAGGGATCTCTGATCACTATCATGATGTATTAGGATATAAATATCTATTAGGTTGTGAATTCTTTATAAAGCCAACTTGTAAGTAGATTTATGCTGCCCAAACCATGGGCACTATGAATCAGAGCCCGGCCAGATTCTTCTGACACCATTCCAGGTGATTGACAGGTCTCTCCCATGTGTGTATGTAGGGAGAGAGACTTGTCAGTCAACTAGAGCAGTGCAGGGAGAATACTGCCAGGGGTGGCACCAAACTAGTCTCATCTATGGTCCCTGGCGGAATCTTTAAAATATGTTTCATCTGAAATGATGGAGCATTTAAGTGTAACTATTCTCTGCTTGCAATCTTGGTGAATGGTTCTGATTCATGCTGCCCGTAATTTGAACACCATGAAGGACTGACAGGCTCCTTTAAAGGGGTCCACCTTTGGGGACTATTTTATTCTTACTTAAATAGACACCATTGACACTAAAAATCATTTTTGAAGTTGGGTTTCATTAAAAATTATGCACCATTTGCCCCCTATAGCCGCTGTATTACACTGTCCACTGTTGGCTGCTGAATGAGTCAGAGGCAGACTTATTATTTGTACAACCTGTGCAGTCACGATAAGAGGGCCCATTGTTATCTCCAAACCAGGCGGAATTTTGTATTAAGATTAGCTTTTGGGATGCAAAAGGCTCATATATTGTTCTTGTACGGGGGGAATAGTACCAAATAACTAATGAAATGTATGAAAACTTTGCAGAAACTAATAAAAATGCTTTAAAACATTCTCTCTCTCATTATTCTTGAATTTGGCAAATATAAATAATTTTTGTAATCCTAATTAAACTAAAATGGGAAAGATTTATTCTGATTTCATATCAGATAGTGAGAAAAACATGCAGATGTGTCTGTTTAGATCGTGTATGTAAATGACTCGCCCACCCCAGGGCTATGGGACACCCGGTGCCGGGCCGGACTAGTCCGGTGGTAGTCAGTGGTGGCTGGGCCCGGCTCCGTGGCCCTGGTGGGTGTCAGTAGAATATGTGGCTTGATGAATAAAGTTTGTGTTCGTGACGCCACCTGTGGTCTGCGGCTATTAAGCCGCCGCTGCTGTGTGAGGCCTCCGGGGTGGTGTTATGGCAGCAATGGTGGTACTGCTCCCCACAGGTGGAGCGGAGCCCCGGGGACACTGTTAGTGCTCGTGAAAGTCTATGGGGTTGTGTGGCTAACACGGTGCAGGGCCGACAGGCAATGAAAGAACCAGGCACAAACAACAGTCTCTTTACCTTTTCCTCTTTTACTTTGGGAACAGTCCAGTCCTGGGAGACTGTTACAGGTGGTGATGGGGATCCGGTTGGCCTGGAAGTACTTGGGGTGATCTTTCTGGCCAGCTGAGTATGAGGCCTACTCCTGTGCTTTTCTTTGTTATGATAGGACCCTGCTTCTCTGAATCCAGCAATGGCCCTCTTTGCTGCTGGGACTGATGGTACGTCCCTTTCCCTCTGTAGCAGGCTGCGCAGGCCCTCTCTGGTGCTTCTCTGCTGGAGTCCACACCGGGCCCTGATGCTGCAGCTGTACCTTTGGGATGTTTATGGGCCAGGTGCTTGCAGCTCCCCTGCCCTTCGGATTCGGCTACCAGGGAGTATTTTAAGCCCTGGTGGCCACAGACTCCGATGTCCGAGTCTCTCCGCTGCCTCTCAGCTACTCCTGCTTCCCTGGGCCAAGCTACTCTAGCTCTAGGCCCCAGATCCACAGGACAGCTCACTCTGCGTCTGCTTCCTTCCACTTCTCTCTACAGACTGACCACTACTTCCTCCCTCAGGCCAGACTTGAGGAAAGCTCCCTGAAATTCCAGAAACAGAGCTCCCCCTGCTGGCCGGAGGGAGAACTGCGTTGGGTGTTAAACTTGCTGGCCAATGGACCTCCCCATTACCTCCAGGCTCAGCATTAACCCTTTGGAAGGTCAATGCTGTTGTGGCGACCAGGTCCTGGGGCGCCACACTCCCCCTTAGTTAAATTCAGTACTCCCGGACTGTGGAAAACAAAACAAGACATACATGTTACAACCTTAAACAACTTTAAGAGTCCAGTGTGGCTCCCAGCCGGGTGTTCATTACACTGCTCCATGGGGGACCCGCCGCGATAAAACCCCCAACGTAGGCTCTGGGCGTGCGTCAGAGCATTGATGACCCCACTCTATGCACGCCGGACGGGTTTTTCTTCAGGGGTGCTGAGCACACTGGTGCTAACTATGTACAGCTAGGTGTTGGCCACCCATAGTCCAGTGGCCCAATTGTCCATTTTCTCAATCAAAAAAGAAAAACATTTTATACACAACATTACAGACATTGCACATAACTATTTACATTCTAATAAGTACTCTTTCTTTTTACTCTCTATACCTTGGAGGGGGCTGTCCCCGAGTGCTGCGTTGAGACCTGCGTAGCTCTGGTGTTTGTCCCTGACTACTTGGTGTGTCTTCTACCTCAGCACTACAGGTAGGCCTAACCCTGATAGGTAAGCGTGACGATTGCCTATGTGGTCTAAGAGTCGCCAAGGGTACGACAGGTTCACCACTGACAGGGGGTTGATTCTCCTGTTCCACTGCTGGCGTGTCATCTCGTGTTGGAGCGGACGGTTCTTTAGGTGGATCTGGAACCTCTTCTGTTTCTGGCTCGACCAACTGCGGGAACGTCAACACTGGTACCACTATGGCATTGTTTATTCGGGTCCAAGTTTTGGGGAATTTTCCCAGGATTGTTTGCATCATCTCTTCCTCTTTTTCTGGACTTTGGGGACTTTCTTGTACTTCTTCTACTTCTTTTTGGATTCTGCACCATTCGGGGCATGCTTTCAGGCGGTCTCGAGAAACTGCTTGATAGGTCTTGCCTTCATCTTTGCTTATGAGGCATACCTTACTATTGTCAAAGTTGGAGGGGATAATGGTGTAGGGTTCATTCTCCCACTGATCATCTAATTTATGCGCCCTCTGCTTTTTCTTGAGGACCTGTTCTCCAGGTGCTAAGGGAGTTGCTGGAGCTGTTTGATTGTAATGCTGCTCTTGTCTCATTCTTGCTTGAGACAGGCTCCTTTCTACGCATTCCTGGACCTTGCGGTACTGCTGTTGTTGCTCTGTATCCCAATCTTCTATCTCCTGAACCGCTTCAGGTGACACAGTCCCCATCTCAAAGTCTACAGGTAACTTGCCAGGTCTTGCTCGCATCAGGTAAGCAGGGCTGCAGTTGGTCGAATTTACCGTGATATGGTTGTACATGTCTACCAGATCTGGTAACTTCTCTGGCCATTGGTTTCTTTCTTCCAGAGGTAGAGTCTTGAGCATATCAATAATCACATGGTTCATCTTCTCGCACAATCCATTGGTTTGGAGGTGGTACGGTGTGGTTCTGATTTTCTTACAACCGTACATGTTAAAGAACTCTTGGAACACTTCTGACTCGAATGCAGGACCTTGATCGGTTAGTACCCTTTCAGGGTAACCGTGAGGTCGACAAAAGTATGCCTGAAATGCTCTAGCTGCTGTTCTGGCTGTCTGGTCCTTCACGGGCACTACTACCAGGAAACGAGAGTAATGGTCCACAATGGTGAGGGCGTACACATAGCCTGACCGGCTTGGTGTTAACTTCACGTGGTCCAGGGCCACCAACTCCAGGGGCTGCTTCGTGACAATTGGCTGTAGGGGAGACCTCTGGCTGGCATCATCTTTCCGCCTCAGGTTACACGGACCACAGTCTCGGCACCACTTCTCAACGGTCTTTCTCATGTGCACCCAGTAGAACCGATCACGGAGTAGGGTCTCCAACTTCTTCCACCCGAAGTGTCCTGCGTTATCATGATAAGCTGCTAGGACCATTGGAGCATCCCTCTGTGGGACCACTATCTGCCAGACGAGTTCATTTGTTCGCCAGTTGACATATCTCTTGCAGAGCTTGCCTTGGTATGTGAACAGTCGTCCCCTCTCCTTCCACAGCTGCTGGGCTTCTTCTGGAGCATCTAGGCCAAGATGGGTCTCAGCTTGTGCTAGCTTTTCTTTGACCAATCGCACGGCCGGGTCACCGTTCTGTGTCTCTTCCCAATTATGGTGGAGTAATGGGTTGACCGAGACCTCGTGCTGGCTCGAGCGCTTCACTCCTACAGAATGCTCACACTGGGAAACACCTTGGTGATGGAAAGCCGGTAACTCTATCTCTTCGAGTTCATCCAGGTCTTCTCCAGAGTCGGGTAAGTGAGGCATTCTGGACAGCTGTTCCAACGCACCTAACTTGGCTGTTGCCAGGTGTGTCAACGGATTGTTGTCCGTGAAGATGGTGAACTTGGCCGATGCCAGATAGTGCTTGAAGCGTTCAGTCACTGCCCAAACAATAGCGAGGAACTCCAGCTTGAAGGAACTGTAGTTGTCTGGATTCCTTTCTGTGGGCCGAAGCTTCCTACTGGCGTACGCTATCACCCTCTCTCTGCCTCCCTGCACCTGGGACAGAACTGCTCCCAGTCCCAGGTTGCTGGCGTCTGTATACAGTACAAACGGCTGGCTGTAGTCAGGGTAGGCCAGAATTTCTTCTCCCGTGAGAGCCCCTTTCAGCCGGACAAAGGATGTTTCTAGTTGGCTGCTCCATTCAAATGGAGGGCTCTGCTTCTTAGCCTGCTTTGGCTGGCCCACCAGGAGATCTTGAAGGGGCGCTGCTATCTTGGTGAAACCATCAATGAACCTTCGGTAGTAGCCCACCAGCCCAAGGAACTGCCGCACCTCCTTTACCGTGGTGGGTCTTGGCCAGTCCTTGATTACGGTGACTTTCTCCGGATCAGGTGCCACACCTTCTGCGCTGACCACATGACCCAGGTACTGTACCTTTGGCTTCAAGAGGTGACATTTGGACGGCTTTATCTTCAGGCCATATTTCGACAAGGACTCAAACACTTCAGCTAAGTGCCTCAGGTGGTCTTCATAAGTCTTGGAGTAGACTATGACGTCATCCAGGTACAACAGCATGGTTTCAAAGTTGTGGTGGCCCAAGCAGCACTCCATCAACCTTTGGAATGTCCCTGGGGCGTTGCAGAGCCCGAATGGCATACAGTTGAACTCACAGAGGCCCATTGGTGTCGTGAATGCAGTCTTCTCCTTGTCCGCCTCTGCCACGGGAACCTGCCAATACCCACTGGTGAGATCCAAGGTGGAGAAATAGTTAGCTGACTTTAAGGCTGTTAGTGACTCCTCTATTCTGGGTAGTGGATAAGCATCTTTATGTGTAATGCGGTTAATTTGCCTGTAATCTACACACATTCTCATTGTACCATCTTTTTTCTTTACGAGCACTAGTGGAGCTGCCCAGGGGCTACAACTATCTCTGATAACCCCAGCCTCCTTCATTTCCTGTAACATTTCTTTGGCACGCTGATACTGTGCGGGGGGTACAGGGCGGTATCTCTCTTTAATGGGATGATGATCACCCGTGGGGATTTGATGTTTAACCCCTTTCACCTGCCCAAAATCTAGCGGGTGTTTGCTGAAGACCCGCTCGTACTCCTGTACCACCCGGTAAACCCCATGCTTTTGGTGTGAGGGGGTGGAGTCGGTGCCCACATGTAATTTTTGGCACCAGTCTTCCAGCTGCCCCTTGGAGCCATTGTCTTCCGCCTGGTCGGACGGGATCAAGGGTTCCACTGCTTTGATGGTATTGTTGCTGACAGTGTACAGTTTTGCTACAGTGGTGTACCGGGGCAATTTGGCTTCCTCCTCCCCACAATTCAGGACACGGACGGGCACTCTCCCCTTGCGAACGTCTGCTGCCCCTCTGGCTATCAGGACTCCAGGCCTACTGTCTGAATACACCGGTTCTACCAAGGCATGGTAATCCTGACCCCTGAGGCCTATTGCTGCCCGACACCATATCAACATTTCACTTCTTGGGGGTATTGCAATGGGGAGGGGGTCACTTACCCTCACACTGCCAATTTCTCCTCCGGCCAGCTCTACCTGCTGCCTCCTCATCAGGGCTCTGATCTCCCTCTGTAGGGCACGCTGCTGCCCGGAGCTGGCAGTTTCAGACGCCTGTTGCAACAAAATTATCACTTCGGCAATACAATTTTCTATCACATTTGTACCAATGGTTAGCAGTGGGTCAGATTCTTTGCGATCAATATCTACAATTATCATCCCCTGACATGCCAATTCTACCCGCCCCACTTTAATGCTTACTTCTTTATACCCAATTTGAGGTAAGGGCTGACCATTACTGGCCACAATTGTTAAATCATCATCTGGGCCATGGTCAATGTCTGAATCAGCCCAATATCTTTTGTACAGTTTATAAGGGATGGTTGTTACCTGGGACCCCGTATCCAGGAGGGCATTCAAAGGGATCCCATCCAGCACAATAGGAAGGACCGGTCGTCCTCCCACATATTTGCTGCGGCTGGGGGTTGAGGCGGGCTTCCTTACACCTGGGGGTTGGCTCCTGGCCCCAGGCTCGGCCCATTTAAAGGACAGTGTCGTGCAATGTGGCCCGCCTGGCTGCAGCGGCGGCAGATCCGTTGTCCCGTTGAATCATACCGGTCTGTGTCTTTGCCTCGGGTCGGCGGAATCCTCCTCCGTCGCATCCATGGGACGTCATCTGGGCTGGAGGCCAACTCGATTCTTGCAGGCGATGGGGTCACTTGTAGAGACTGCACGGTCTTGGCAAGGGCAGCTACAGTCTTGGTCAGCTCCTGGACCTGCTGTCTGAGCTCTGCAGTGGGATCCTTATCCAGGGACTGCGCCTCAGCCCCTGCAGCAGCTCGTGTTGCAGGCACCACCCCGGGGTACGTGATAGCAAGAGGCCGGAGGGGTACTGGGTCATTCGGTGTAGATTCTGTCAGTACCTGGATGGCCTGGTCCTTAAACTTTGCAAACTCCAGAGCAGGGTTCTGCAGGACCATGATACGCAGCTGGGTCCTGTGGGCATCTGACAGGAGCCCCTCTATGAACTGCTCAGTTAGGAGTTTGTGTTCTTCACGTACACTCTCTGGGTCCACCTGTTTAACTGCTTTCAGGGCCTCCTGCAAGTTTAAGGCATAGTCCCTTATGCTGTCTGTGGCCCGTTGTTTGCACCCAAAGAATCTCATCTTTATTTCTGCTGCGGTGCGGGTGTCAAAAGTACTCTTTAGCTTGGCCAGTATCTGGGTTGCTGTCCCTTTATCTGTATCAGGCCAGGACTTCACTTCACGCTGGGCCGCGCCGGCTAGCTGCCCCATTAATATGCCCACCTTCTGGCTCTCAGTCAGAGGATACACCCGGAACAAGCTGTGCAGACTTTCTCTGAAGTCGCTCAAGGTATGGGACTCCCCGGAGTACTGCGGCAGCCATTCCGCTCCCGGGATGTACGGCATTGTGATCAGCATTACCGGCGCTACAGCGGGGGCTGGGGCGACGGCGACTGGGATTGCTTCGGCTGGCGCCGCGGCGTCTCGGGCTATGGAGCCACCTGCCCTCCCTCCGAGTCGGACATCTTCCTCCCCCTTAGTGAACCTTACCAGGCTCCGTTCACTTTTCAAATTCCCTTCTGGGTCGCGCGGGGTTAACAGCGCTCTGCTCTGATGGCGCGCTCCCTTTGCGCTCTTTGTCAGGCACGCCCCCCTTCTTCCTGCGCTCAGCGAGGCTAATGGCGGCGGCAGTTTGCAACCAGTAACACAGTCTTTTAAGCACAGTTTCTGCAGGCGCACAGTACCCGGTGGGACCGGGCACGAAATCCTGTTCGTGACGCCAAAAGTTGACTCGCCCACCCCAGGGCTATGGGACACCCGGTGCCGGGCCGGACTAGTCCGGTGGTAGTCAGTGGTGGCTGGGCCCGGCTCCATGGCCCTGGTGGGTGTCAGTAGAATATGTGGCTTGATGAATAAAGTTTGTGTTCATGACGCCACCTGTGGTCTGCGGCTATTAAGCCGCCGCTGCTGTGTGAGGCCTCCGGGGTGGTGTTATGGCAGCAATGGTGGTACTGCTCCCCACAGGTGGAGCGGAGCCCCGGGGACACTGTTAGTGCTCGTGAAAGTCTATGGGGTTGTGTGGCTAACACGGTGCAGGGCCGACAGGCAATGAAAGAACCAGGCACAAACAACAGTCTCTTTACCTTTTCCTCTTTTACTTTGGAAACAGTCCAGTCCTGGGAGACCGTTACAGGTGGTGATGGGGATCCGGTCGGCCTGGAAGTACTTGGGGTGATATTTCTGGCCAGCTGAGTATGAGGCCTACTCCTGTGCTTTTCTTTGTTATGATAGGACCCTGCTTCTCTGAATCCAGCAATGGCCCTCTTTGCTGCTGGGACTGATGGTATGTCCCTTTCCCTCTGTAGCAGGCTGCGCAGGCCCTCTCTGGTGCTTCTCTGCTGGAGTCCACACCGGGCCCTGATGCTGCAGCTGTACCTTTGGGATGTTTATGGGCCAGGTGCTTGCAGCTCCCCTGCCCTTTGGATTCGGCTACCAGGGAGTATTTTAAGCCCTGGTGGCCACAGACTCCGATGTCCGAGTCTCTCCGCTGCCTCTCAGCTACTCCTGCTTCCCTGGGCCAAGCTACTCTAGCTCTAGGCCCCAGATCCACAGGACAGCTCACTCTGCGTCTGCTTCCTTCCACTTCTCTCTACAGACTGACCACTACTTCCTCCCTCAGGCCAGACTTGAGGAAAGCTCCCTGGAATTCCAGGTTCAGAGCTCCCCCTGCTGGCCGGAGGGAGAACTGCGTTGGGTGTTAAACTTGCTGGCCAATGGACCTCCCCATTACCTCCAGGCTCAGCATTAACCCTTTGGAAGGTCAATGCTGTTGTGGCGACCAGGTCCTGGGGCGCCACATAAACTTCTGGTTTGAACTGTATATGGTCCAAGTTGAGCAGGGAGAACAACAAATGGAAGACCCAGAGATCGGCACTGGAGCCAGGAGAGGTAAGAGGGTACAGAAAGGGGAGCAGCCACTCTTGTTCATAATACCTTAATACTGCAGTTACTAAAATTAGTATTTGAAAAAAAGCTATTGAAGACTCCTTGACCTAATGGGTACACTTTTTCTAGGTATTGTTTTTAAGCTATTCAGTGTGTGCCTTGGGTAGATTGTTGAATGCCAAAATTAACAATACTGCAAATTCTTGATAATGATCAGTAGAAATAAATGAGCACAAAAGTGCTTGGGTGCTCGGTACTCTAATCAAGCAAAATAGAATCCTGTGTGCCTTGTCCCCCCCACTCCACCTCATTGTAGGTTGTAAGCTCTCACGATCAGTGTTGTCTTTTTTGCTCTAATTATTGTATTTTCTATAACTGTCACTTGCTTGTATATGAACCTCTTGAATTTCTTGAAGTGTAAAGTGCTTCAAAATATGCTGGCGCTATAAAAATAAAGATTTATTAACATTAGTATTATTAATATTACCTGACTTGAGTGCCGTACACAATAGAAGTCAATGGAGACTCAAGCATATTTTTTTGCTTGAGTCCCCCATTCTCTTATCTGCCCTAGACACAGCTCCTAGCCACCACAGTCCCCGCACCAGCAGACATTGCCCGGCAGCCTCCGTTCCGTCTTTCCTACCTCCATCGGTCTCCATCATCCAGCGTGCAGCCAACATTGGCTGCAACTTCAGTCCCATGTGTGTGCTCAAATGTTCCCCCGGCCTAAGTAACTTTGCGATTAGTTCCACTTAAGTCTCCGTTTTTCTTTTTTGTGGAACAAGGATTTGAGCAAAACTAAGTACACAGTTACTTTAGATGGGGGGAATATTTGGACAATGCTCAAGGAATGGAAATTGCTGACTGATGTCAAATACACCTGCACGATGGAGATTGGGAAGTCTGAACAGATTTTGTCGGGTGATGTCTGCTGCTGTGGGGGTTGTGGCTGCTTAGGGTTGTGTCCAGGCAGGTAAGAAAACTGGGCCAAGCATTTAGGTGAAGCACCTGTAGTACTCGATTGAGTACCGAGCTGTGCCGAGCACACTTGCCCATCGCTAATGATCATGTATCTTTAGAATCAAAAGTCTCAAACATCACTTCTGCTTAGAATACTTTGTAATCTCCTTACCTCAGCTCTGTTAGCATTGCAGACTTCCATGATTTGACTGTTTTCACAGTGAATGTTAAATTTTTAACACAATGTCACATTTGGTTCAGCATTGTACTGATTTATTTCTTAACCCCTTCACCCCTGGGCGATTTTCCGTTTTTTCGTTTTTGTATTTTTGCTCCCCTTCTTCCAAGAGCCATACATTTTTTTTATTTTTCCGTCAATCTTGCCATATTAGGGCTTGTTTTTTGTGGGACAAGTTCTACTTTTAAATTAAACCACGAGTTTTACCACATAGTGTACTGGAAAATGTAAAAAAAAATTACAAGTGCAGAAAAATTGCAAAATTGTTTTTGTCATATTATATTCACCATATTCACTATATGGTAAAACTGATGTGTCAATGTGATGCCTCAGGTTGGTACGAGTTTGTAGATACCAAACATGTATAGGTTTACTTTTATCTAAGGGGTTAAAAAAATTCAGTTTATCCAAAAAAAGTTACACACTTTTTGCGCCATTGTGACCCGTAGTGTTTACATTTTTTGGGATATAGGGCTTGGTAGTGACTTGTTTTTTCCATCTTGAGCTGACATTTTTATGGTACCATTTTTAAGCAGAGGCTAAGTTTTGATCGTCTTTTATTGCATTTTTGGAAAATATTTGCTATGACCGAAAAATGTAATTTTGACATTTGGAATTTTTTTGCTGCAGCGCCATTTACCGATAAGGTTAATTGAGTTTATATTTTGATAGATCGGGCATTTCTGAACTTGGCGATACCAAATATTTGTATATTTTTTATTTTTTTAACCCTTTAATTATTAACAGGGCGTTAACGTTTAGAGTTTTTTATTTTTTTAATCTTTTAAAACATTTATTAACTTGTTTATTTATTTTACTAGTCCCCCTAGAAGACTATAAGGGTCAGCAGTCTTATTGCTTGTTCATTTCTGCTGATCATAGCTGCACAGCTCAGATCAGCAGCAATACTCGTCTTCTGTTACAGCCAGTGCTGTGCCACCTGTAACAGGAAATGAGTCATGAAAGCAACAGGAGTCATCACATGAGCCGTCGCTACCATGGCAGTCATTGGCTCCCCGTGATCGGGGCCTCTGATGGCGGCATGGAAAGGTACAGCCATTTACATTCACATATTGACAGCATGATCTAAAGGGTGCTTTACACACTGCGACATCGCTAGCGATATCGTTAGCGATGTGACTCGCCAGATCGCAGATAAAATTTGCCGAGATCGCGCATAGGTCATTTTTTGTACACATGTGCGATCTGGTGTGTTACATCGCTAACGAGATCGCTAGCGATGTCGCAGCATGTCAAGCACCCTTAAGGGGTTAACAAGTGCGGGTGGATCGCGGATAGCCACACATGTCTGCTGTACAAATCAGCAGACATGTGCGGGATTCACCGCCGGGTCACCACAGCAGCCGGCGGTGAAACTGCCAGCAAGTTTTTGCTATGTAATATGAGGACAGCATAATCTAGATGCTGATACATAGATTTCAGTGATCTGTCAATTAATTAGGCTGTGTGCTGTAGTTTGCATACAATGAAGGTTTTATCACCAATAGATTGTCAGTGCCTGTACTAGGTCTTCTGTACCTGGTAGACTGACCCCGTCCCTTCCTCTGATAAGCAGCTCCCTGTATATAGACATAGGTACATAGAGAGCTTAGTGTGGGCGAGATTAGCTTTCTTAGTTCTGCTACTTGCTACATCTAGGAACTCTTATTGTATTACAAATACTGCCCCCAGTAAACTAAGTGATACATGATTCAAATGAGGGTTTCTTTTCCTTCTTTATGCTGGTCTCAGTTGAGGTTGCAAAAACCTGGTGACAGATTTTCTTTAATATAGTGTATTGTATACTATCCTAAAAACAGTCTGAGTTTTATTTTTATGCTTGAAACATCATGCTCCTCATACATAAACAGTGTTAAATGTTTGTATTTTGACTGCCTAAAATCACCACTGATATATTATACTTAAAAAATGCGAATGATGTAACACTATGGCAAAGCAGGCGATTTGTACCTCAGGCATCAAAAATAGATCTCCAATGGGAAAAAAAGATATATTGAGAAATTATTCAGTACATAATTTAGAATTAATTTAGATTTTAAAAAAAACCTGATAAAATATTATCTATTCTGAAATATTAATAGAAAATATTAAGCATAGTTGAAAAAAGAAGCCTTTGGTCAAATCAAGATAAAAATGTGGAATATCTGTTTATAAAATTAAAATGAATAAATTGCACTAATTTTGCTTTCTCGTAATAAATAATCTTTGCTCATACTTTGCTGTATTTTTATGAAAAAGAAGGAAACTTGGCAACTGGGAAAAAAAACAGACTCCCGTATGTGTTATTGTTCTCTTTTCTTTCAAGACGTGCGTTTGATCTTGGAAATCACCACACTGCCTGACGTCTTTTATGTTCAAAATATGCTTTGTGTTCATCTTTGTAACTATTAATGTACATTTTGATGTGTAGTTTTGCAGGACGATGTACTCAATTGAACTTTGTGTTCAGAAATTGCCCCGACCAATTGCTTGGAAGTAAGAATGTGTCAATGTTGATAATACACACCAAAAAGGTTTCCTTCCAGAGACTGAATACCTATTAACATACATGTCCTCTGTCTTATATCAAAAATCAAAGAGCTGCTTTGGTTCACCCTCAAATCCTATATGTTTACATTGATTAAACAGTGGTCCTTGGATATAGAAACATGTGTCCTTTGTTCCCCGAGCCTGTTCTGCTTGGAGATGGTGGCAGGTGGTATGATTTGGCATTGGTGGGCCAGCATGTTAAATCCTATCAGCTTAACCAAGTTTGACATGCCATGCTTGAAGCTGAACTGATGAAACATAAAATGCATTGTTTTTCATATGTCTGCGGCTTATAGGTAATTATGAAAGGGAAGCTGATTGCATTAAATTCTAAACATTTAGGTTTTGACATAACTTAGCACAAGCTCATTCAAATCTAACAAATTATATGCATCTACATATATATATATATATATATATATATATATATATATATATATATTTATAAACTATGAGCAGTGAATATGTTTTACACAAGCATTTTGTATTTCTGTAAAATAGCATTTTAAACAATATTTGAATAGAATTTTTTATTGTCCTATTTGTTGTGATCACTTCTTTTTTATGTTTTAGGAACTTAAAATTTTGGCACAGTGTATGAACAAATGAGTTCTAGAAAAAAATAAAAATAAAGAAATAAAAAACACTTTAACAATACATTTTTATGATTTCCATATGAGCGTGATGTAATTCAATGTAAAATACATGAATTGCTTTTGAAGATATCTTTTTCAGTTACAAATAGCGGTCATAGTAAAAGTTTAAAGTGATATGGAGAAATGTATTTATGTTTTATTTTTCTCTAGAATTTCTGGCTTAGAGGTTGGTATATGTCCTCACATTAAAAAAACTGCAATATTTCCGCTTTGCCCTCTCTCGGAAACTTTATAGTTTATATGAGTCCCTATTCTGTTACTCTCAGGTCTGCAATGTACAGAAGCCCTTATTTCGATCCACATAACAGTTATAATTAGGGATGATCGAATACCTCAAATATTCGGCTTCGCGAATATCCGATGAATAGGTCGCCGCTATGCGAATATTCGATGCGCACTATAAGTCTATGGGAAGCCAGAACAGTTCCGAATAGTTGTTATTCGGGTTTCCCATAGACTTACATTGTGCATCAAATATTCGCGAATAGTCGAATAGCGGCGATCTATTTGGCAAATATTCACAAAGCCAAATATTTGAGGTATTCGATCATCCCTAGTTATAATAAATGCATAATTTCCTGAAAACCAAAAACATTGCAGTGTGTGATATTAGCAGAGACTCAATCTTCAAATTCCCTACTAGGGAAATAGATATAATAAAAATAGTTTGGAAAAATAAATGCCTTGTTGCTACATCTACAGGGTGGGCCATAAGTATGGATACACCCTACTGTTTGTGGCATATTATTAGCACATGGGAAGGGCAAAACATTTGCGGCCGGGTGACGCCCATGGCGGCCATCTGCAAAGCCGCTGTTTTGAATTCAACTTTACCTTTTTTATCAGGGCGTATCCATACTTATGGTGTACCCTGTACAATGACCTTTGCAAAAGAAATATATTATTTATTTCAGAGAGCAAAATTTTCGTTCATCCTGCCTTCTAATATTTGAATAAAAATGATAAAAAATTCATACCTACCCCAATATGATACCAATGAAAATATTGCCTTTTCTCAATCCTAAAAGAGACCCACAAAACACAGGCCCTCATATGGGTACTAAAAATAGGTCACATGATGAGTAGGCCACAAGAGTGTAATAAAGAACTCAGTAGTAAATTCAATATTAATTCAGTTGGTCATACTGATTAGATACATTTTGGCTAAACCTATAGTTGAATTTTGGTGGAATCTGTCAATCTAATATTTTTAAGGAACACATGTACAGTATCTAGAAATTTATATCATGGCCAGAGACAGTAGCCATGGGTGAGGGACTTACTTTCCACATCCTGGTATACACTATAGAAAGATGACTTCCTGGATGTGTGTGTAGTGGTACTGTTGCTGCTATGGACACCTTCAGATTCAGGCTGGTCAATATCTCTGTGACCTCAGACCCCTTTGTCCCCATGATGAGTAAGGCTGGGATCACACATAGCGACAGCGACAACGACGTCGCTGTTACGTCACCATTTTCTGTGACGTAACAGCGACCTTGTAAGTCGCTGTTATGATCGCTGCTTAGCTGTCAAACACAGCGACGCAGCAGCGATCATAACGTCGCTACATGTGCAGAGACAAAACCTATGAAATGAACCGAGTAAATCGAGCCAGAGAGTAAATTCCATATATAAAAATTAGAAATCTTTATTGAAAACAGTTAAAATAATTTCTTAAAAAAGAGGACACTGACAAAGATTCACGGTTACCAAAATGCTACTGTACATACAAACAGATATACATAAATACAATTGGATATTTAATGAGACACACAATAGTCACTACAAATGCTGCCAAATAGACATAAAGAAAACAGATCTCCTCAAAAATACAGAGATAGACCCCGCCAATTCAAGGCTATTTACTCTAATGTATTTCCATGGGGATACCCCTATAGAAAAAGGGGAATGAAAGGCTCCAATCACCATATATAGGAATATTATCGGATCGTATCCTCAAACACATTCACCATACTCATATCTCAGCCTTAATGGCATATAGGAAAGTAAGCAAATCCACATAAAAGTGGGAGAAATGTGGTGAAATAGATTCTCCCAAGGACAAAAGACAGAAACAAGCGGTGATAGGAACTACACAATTAGCTCTATCAGAAGAGGAGCGTTATACAGGACCCCAAAGATAAGACACTTGCTGCCATACCAAAAAGATTATACATCAAAATAAAGCCCAATATTGGCAAATAATAAGAATGGCAAGCAGCAAGGTAGATGGTAAGAACATGAATAAAACCCAAAGTGGGACAACAGCACGGAAGTGTGGAAACAATCCGAAGCAGCAGAGGTTACCTAAATAAAGCGTGTGCTCAAAATATATGGCAGCCGAGAACCACGGTGGCCGCGGATAACCTCAGTGACAGCTCAGCTGATCGCGCTACTCACCGCCGCTCCTATCACCTCCACGCAGCAACTGAGGTGAGTAGCGCGATCAGCTGAGCTGTCACTGAGGTTATCCGCGGCCACCGCTGGATCCAGTGACAGCGGGTAACCTCAGTGACAGCAGCTGATCGCGCGGCTGTGTTCATTACCTGCGTGGAGGTGACCGGAGCGGCGGTGTCTTCTGCAGCTCAGGTCACCTCCATGCAGCAGCGCTGGAAGCGACGCTGGAGCATCCTGGATTACGCCGGACATGGAGGGCTTTTTGGGGCTGATTAAAGTGGTGAACCAGGGTATATGTTTGTGTTTTTTATTTATAATAAAGGATTTTTTCGGGTGTGTGTGTTTATTTACTGTAATTTACAGATTAATCATGGAGGGTGTCTCATAGACGCCTGACATGATTAATCTAGGACTTATTGGCAGCTATGGGCTGCCAATAACTCCTTATTACCCCGATTTGCCAACGCACCAGGGCAAATCGGGAAGAGCCGGGTACAGTCCCAGAACTGTCGCATATAATGTATGCGGCAATTCTGGGCGGCTGTTGGCTGATATTGTTAGGCTGGGGGGCTCCCCATAACGTGGAGCTCCCCATCCTGAGAATACCAGCCTTCAGCCGTATGGCTTTATCTGGCTGGTTTTAAAATTGGGGGGAACCGCACGCTGTTTTTTTTAATTATTTAATTATTTATTTCACTACACAGTATAGACACGCCCACCGGCTGCTGTGATTGGGTGCAGTGTGACACCTGTCACTCAGAGTGGGGGCGTGTCTCACTGTAACCAATCATAGGCGCCGGTGGGCGGGGAAAGCAGGGAATACGAAATTGTTTAATGGGCGGCCGGCTTTTTCAAAACAGTAAAAGCCGCCGGAGCAGTGTGAATGCCGTGCAGCGCCGGGGATCGGGGATCGGTGAGTATATGAGAGAGGGGGATAGACTGACATGGACAGAGAGTGAGGGACAGAGATAGTGACGGACTGACAGAGATTAGTGAATGACAGACATTGTGAGGCGCTTCAGAACGCAGCTTTTCAGCTGCGCTCTGAAGCGGACCTTTTTTAAGCTGCGGTGCAGAGCGCACACCTGCGCACATAGCATCAGACACCGAAATCGTATGAGGGATGTCACACGTTACAATTCACTAGGTTCGTGCAACAAAACGCTCAATTCTAGAGAATGATACGATGTGTTTGCGATCAACGGTTTTGCGTTCAATCCTGATCGCAAGTAGATGTCACACGCAGATACCTCACAAACGATGCCGGATGTGCGTCACTTACAACTTGACCCCAACGACGGATTGTGAGATATATTGAAGCGTGTGTAGCGGGCTTTAGACATAAAAAAAGGTAAAAAAAAGAAAAATGGGGTCCGTCTTATGCTCCGGTGTTCTCTTACCGGAGGGGGGCAGCAGTGGTGGTGAAGCGGGGTCACAGGAGGCACAGGTTGTGCTGGCAGGCGCGGCGGGTCAGTGGCAGCGGGGTCCGTGGTTGCAGGTGCCGTGGCGTCTGTGGTTGCAGGCGCGGTGGCGTCCGCGGTGGCAGGAGCCGTGGGGTCCGTGGTGGCGGCAGCAGCCGTGGCGGGTGAGCCGTGCAGCAGGCCGGTGCAGTGAGTGTCCGTGGTCCCGGTTCAGTGGTGGCAGCGGCGGCGACGGCTTAGTGGTGGCAGCGGCAGGGACTGCTCAGTGGTGGAGTGTGTCTGCGGTCCCGGCTCAGTGGTGTCAGCGGCGGCGACGGCTCAGTGGTGGGAGCGGCGGCGACGGCTCAGTGGTGGCAGCGGCAGGGAGTGCTCAGTGGTGGAGTGTGTCCGCGGTCCCGATTCAAGTAATGGCGCCCGGAGCAACGCATGCGCAGATGGAGCTCTCATCCAAGGGCTCCATCTGCGCACGCGCTGACTCCCGGAGCAGCGCGTGCGCAGATGGAGCTCTCATCCAAGAGCTCCACCGGCGCCATCATTTGAAAGTGGGACCACGGACAACTGGTAACATGCTGCACAGCCGCCCGCACCGCATGCACAGAGTGGCAGCCAGCAGGCTGCCCACCCACCCTGCGTACAAGCCGCCGGGTACCTGTGCTTGCGTGCGGTGGCAGCCGGGTACCCATGGCTGTGTGCGGGCGGCAGCTGGGTGACTGTGTGAGGGCGGCAGCCGGGTGCCTGTGTGAAAGCGGCAGCCGGCTGCCGCCCGCACGGGCACCCGACTGCCGCTCGCACACAGCACCCGGCTGCCGCCCGCACACAGCCATGGGTACCCGGCTGCCACCGCATGCAAGCACGGGTACCCGGCTGCCGACCCCACACAGCACCCGCTGCCGCCCGCACACAGCCACGGGTACCCGGCTGCCACCGCACGCAAGCACAGGTACCCGGCCGCTTGCATGCAGCCACAGGCACCCGGCCGCCCGATCGCCTCAGACAGGACCCCCCGCCACCCGGTACCGCTTTATAAGACGCACCCCCCATTTTCCTCCCAAATTTTTGGGAGGAAAAGTGTGTCTTATAAAGCGAAAAATACGGTAATATAAGACCTACCTTAAAAATAAGCCCTAGTCGTGGTTCAATAACAAAGTGTTTATGCAGCTAAAAAAGTTAAAGAATACTTCAGGACACTTCATTATAGAAAGCAGACGCCCCCCAAAAGAGAGAAGAGAGAAGACGCCATGATCATACTCACCAAATGCCAACTGGAAGCAGTGGAACACATCAAGGACCTGCAGCAGAATGCACACCCATATACATCAGATCACCCAACCACACACACACATGAGATTGTACACACACACACTCACCACAACCAGCGATGGAATGCATCATAGAGACAAGAGAGCAGAAAGTCCTCTGCTGGCTGGAAGAAAGTGGTATCACTAGATGTAGTGAGTGTGGGCACGTCCGATTGTACGTGCGATCTCATGAGTGTGTGTGTGTGTGTGTGTGTGTGAGTGTGTGCGATCTGATGTGTGAGTGTTGGTCAGAAATAGGGGAGGACGGCATGCAACATACCTGCTGGGAGCGCCCACCGAGGATTGTAGGAGGACCTGGGAGCCACGCAGATGCCCAGGGTTTGGTAAGTATGACGATCATGGGAAGGGGACCTCTATTTTTTGGGGGGTAAACTTTCCCCCAGCCATATTTCCCGAGAATAAGCCCTATCCTGAAAATAAGCCCTAGTGCTTTTTTCAGGGCAAAAAAAATATAAGATAGTGTCTTAGTTTCGGGGAAACACGGCAGGAATCATCCCTATCCTTTACAGACATGAGTCTAAATAAAAGTAAAAAGGAAGACAATGACCTCCTGTGACAAGTGGTCAGTACTGCGGCCACAGGGAAATTAAAACTTGTTACCACAAAGAAACATTGCAGAAATACAAACATTACACAAATACCTTTGATGTCTTTAAGGGGTATACAACAGCCTGTCCACCTCCTTACAAATGACTTATTCCCTATGTTATACATGTAAATAAATTCATAATGTATTAAAAAAAGCCATACATCTATCAATACCGTGTTTTTCCAAAAATAAAACACTGTTTTATACTTTTTTGTCCCCCAAAAAAGCACTAGGGCTTATTTTTGGAGGAGGTCTTATTTTTGGAGAAACATTGTTGGGGTAAGTTTATCCCCCCAAAAATGCAGACCCCACAGTTGCCAGGAGACTCAAACTTACCAGACCCGGACATCAGTGTGGCTCCCAGGTCCTCCCTGTGATCTCCGGTGGGTGATGCACTCCATCCTCCCCTGCTGCTGGCTGACTGACACTGACACACACACACACACATGCTGACACACACACACGCTAACACACAAGCGCTGACACACACACACACACGTTGACACACACACACGCTAACACACACATACACACACACACGCTGACACACACACACACACTCATTACATCTAGCATTACAGAATACTTCAGGCTGCAGGGAATGATGGGAGGAAGTCAAATGTCCAGCCCTCAGATCCTGTAAGCTAGCATTCTTGCGCTCCACTGCACTGCCTCTCAGGATTCTGCCAGCCAGAAGAAGTCGTTATCATTGGATGTGGTGAGTATGTGTGTGATCTGATGCTTGTGTGTGCGATCTGATTGTGTGTGTGTGAGATCGGATGTATATGGGTGGGAGATAACTGCAGGTCCTTCAGCTCGGCGTCGAGTGAGTGTGATGGCGGGGTGTCTGCTGTGTATAATGAAGTATCCTGCAGTATCTGTAACTTTTTTAGCTGCACGGACACTTCCGCAACTAGGGCTTATTTTCGGGGGAGGGCCTATATTTAAGCCTTGCTCCAAAAATGCTGAAAATCACTGCTAGGGCTTATTTTTGGGGGAGGGCTTATTTTTGGAAAAGCATGGTATGTATGTGTGATGAATCTATAGTAAGTGAAATTTAAGGGGGACAAGAATTACATAGACAGGAATTGTTGTTTGTCCATAATTAATACTAATTTATAACCATCAGCAAGGTCTACAGCCAACAGATTGTTTTACCTATATTCAACCCTGAATGTTTTTATTATCCTTAGCAACAATTGAGCCTTGTAGTCTGGTTTCTAACTCTTAATACTGGGATATATTTTAAGAAGCTGTTTACAAACAGTTCCACTTTGATGTCCTCCATTGCCTGTTTATCGTCTTTCCTTTTACTCTCCTGTTTACGATGGAAACATCTGAATGCAATCACTATCACATGCATCCTCATGTTGGCTCTCCCTTTGCCCGTGTACACATCTGCAAAGAATATCATTGATATAACTTTATAAAATGCCCCGAGGTTCCAGTTAGTCTTCCCTGTCACATAGGAAGTAGAGATCGCTTTCATTTGGCTACAGGGAGTGAAAGTTTGTACAACGTAAATATGTAGCTTCTTAAAATTAATTATCAATATATTTTCCAGATCTGCACAAACACTTTGGTAGGATGCAACGCATTCCATATAATTTACGGCATTAAGTCATTACATCCAGATTCCATGTAATATATTAGCTCTGTAACCAATTAAAACATATCCTCAGTTTTTCCACGAGCTCTATTATTCATCATATAATCTGTAGGTATAGTTAACGTTGAAGAACTGCAATTTGGTAGGCACTGCATAAAAGAAACATTCAGGAAATAAAGATCTATTGAACTTTTCAACTAAGCAGGAGGAAGAAAAAAGGAAAGCAACAAAGCAATGTCATCCAGTAGCTATAGAAAAGTGCAGAGGTCACAGCCTAATACTTCTGACCTACACATCTGGATGAGCAACTGATTGAAATAAGCATGCTTCCACCAATATGGACCTAAAGGTAGGTGTTGTGCAGATTCTGTTTCAATATGTTTTGATTTAAAGGTTAGGTTAATTGCAAAGGTCATGGAGGCAAGATACAAAATAACTAAAATTTACAAAACCTTGTCTAAAATCAGGTCACATTTAAAAATAAAACCTTTCAGCTTAGCTTTTCAGAATTGTAATATTTATATTTGCATAATTTCATATACTAGTCTTTTTAATACTCCAATTAAATAATTCACTAATTAAAGGTGATGTTTAAAAGAGTGGTTCACCCATATTTTTTATTCTATAGATCGATTTTATATTGAGAAACAATGTTTTTCTCAAATACCTTATGTTGGCAATAGTGCCTGTGAGAGGCGCTATTGCAGACCGCTGTTCTCAACTCCATGACCCCCGGGCTCCGTGACCTCGGGGAGCCAGTGATGTCACGTCAAGTTCCGGACCACGTCACATCACCGTGCCTTGCTGCAGTCTTCCTGAGTCACTGGGCTGTGGGCGGTGTTTCACTGCTTGTCACGTCACAGCCCAGTGTGTCTCCTGCTTGCAGCGCTTTGCTGTGAGGGAGGAGGGAGCTGATGGGCTGTGATGAGCGATGAAACGCCGCCCACAGCCCATGACTCACAGACACTGCGGCCGGCTGCGATGTAACAGGAACTTGACGTAACATCACCGGATCCCCGAGGTCACGGAGCCCCTGGGTCACGGAGCGGGGAACAGCGGTTCGCAATAGCGCCTCTCACAGACACTATTGCCAACATAAGGTATTTGAGAGAAACATTGTTTTTCAACATAACATTGATCTAGAAAATAAAAAATATGGGTGAACCACCCCTTCAATGTAGTTATTAATATTGCAATCATTATTTTCTTTTGTTGTTTTCTTGTTTACAAAAGAAGTCAATTTACAAAGTAAAATAAGCATCTAAGCCATCTCGCCATCAGCTGAACATTAGCAGGTCTCATCATATATATATAGACATTCCCAGCAAGTCTACGAGACTATCATGTCTGTGACGCAGTCTGCAACAAATAGAAACTCTTTATAGCAGAGCAATGAGCCATTTAGCTTCACCTGAACTTAAGGAGGTGTGCCGCCCCTGTGCCAGCAGCCGCCGCTGCTCGGATCCGGCCCTTCTGTGGGTGGCTCGAGGGTCTCCGGACCCGGGGGTCTCGCGAACACGCCGAATAAAAAGGGGGACGTTGATATACGGGCTAGGCCGTATTAAGTTCGTGATGCCATCCACGGTGTGTGGTGAAGTGGGATACCACCGCTGCTGTTGTGGGGCACCCGGGGGAGATGTAGTGGCAGCTGGATGTCAACCCCTCTGTGGGTAGGGATGGTTGCCCCGGGACCCAGTGTCTTTGTGTAGGGTATTGAGATGGCAAGGACCGGTGTGCCCGGACGTGCGGGGGGTTGGTTGGTTACTCACAGTAAATGAATCACACGAGTCTTTTGGTAAACCAAGGTGCTGGTGGCCAGCCGCCGCGGCCGGTTGCATTCAGGTCCCCCACCCGGGCTGGTGGTTACTGTCCTTTTCCTCTGCACTTGTTTTATGTATGGTGGACTCCCTGGTCTGGAACTCAGGAGTCCGCTCCCGGCTGGATGTGGCCTAAGGAGCCGTGCCCGCAGATGCTGGCCCGTGGGATCTATGGGCCCTGGTGGTGGCCTTATCCCTATCGGTGGGCTGTTGTCTTCTCTTGGGGACTTTGGGTGGGACAGAACCTATAATCCTGCCCTCAATTGGTTAATTAGCTAGGCCGCTGGTTTCGGTCCTGCCTTCAGGGTCCGAGTACCCCCTCTGTGCTACGGTTTACTGGTCAGTTCTCCGTGTCAGTACCGGCGGGCTACAACCCTGTCCCAGTCCACCTCGGATCTGCCAAGCCGTCTTCCCGTCTGCTGCTGACGGAGACCACCGTCTGCCAACTAGCCAAGGTACCAGGGCTCCAACCCTGGCACCGTTCAATTTTAGCTTCTCCTCCTGCTGGGACTACACCTAGCCCCAGCTCCACTCCTCTCAACTGGAACTTCACACTTGAACTAAACTCAAACTCAAACTGACTGTTTTCCCACCCCGGGCTGTCTAGACCCCTAGGTGGGCGTGTCCCAACCACCTGGGCACGCCCACTGGTGTGTCTATCTTTCCCTAAGGAAGGGAGACTAGGGTTTCAGGTCGGCTGTGTGTTGCCTAGGTGAGGGAAAGGTGTTGTGCTGGGGCCTATCTGTGACTACCTGGTTTTGCCAGGGCGTCACAGAGGCATAGCCGTTAAAGGTGGTTACTTCAGAGCTTATAAAGCACATTTCATACACTTTGCACAGCCAACTTGAATTCTCCATCAGTCACTAAATTCTTACTATCCACAACTCAGCTCTCAGCAATACCCATGCCCCGATTCAGTTCTCTTTCTCTGTATTTTACTTTCTAGACATCAATGAAGTTCCAGACAAGATAAGGATTCAAACTGCCCCTACTTTATCCTGTTGAAAAACTTGCTTTCTTCCTTATACATACACATAGAGTACAGCCTTTCTTCTTGCTTTTCACTGTACGGCTGGGTTCACAAAGTGTTTGCCACTACATTGAGTGGCTCCATCAGGGCTTATGTTCCAACCCTGGCAAAATGGGATTTGGGCATATGCCCTGACAGGGCTATTGAGTATAATGATGCAGATGGAGTCACAGTGTGCCCTGTCATGCATCATTTTTATCCGTAAATGCTTAGTTGAGGAGGGCAGCAAGGCTTATACATCTATATCTTGCTACCTAACTCCAATAAGCTTATTCATCCAAAAATAATTCATGACAGGCAATAACCCAGTCAACACCCTAATCCCATTTTGTGGGGGATCAGACGTATGCCCCAACAAAGTCAATGAAAATGGTGGCAAATGCTATATGAACCAAGCCTAACACCAACCTCTAACTGCTAACCAGCAACTCCTTTTAGCTTTCTATATCTCCTCCCAGCTGCAGTGCTTAGCTAAGTGTTTTCTACTCTGTGCACTGCAGCTACATTTTTACTTTCAGTTTTCCCAATATGTTTGCATAGAAAGCAGCAATAATACATTAATAGTTATATAATGCATCACCACATAATTAATACATTAATTCACTATATCACTTTATTAATTACATCTTCGGAGGCGGGGGTGGTTTGTTCCTATACTGCCCCTTTTACCTTTTTAATTGTTTCAGTCTATGGCAACTGACACTTGGAAAATATAAAAATAGCATTGCAAAACATCTTTACAACATGACAATTGTAGTTCAAACCTGTGCATTCTCTTTTCTTTGCAGCCAGGAGGAAATAACAACTTATCACATGCAAGAGTCCATGTCAAGATGCACAGACCTTATATGAAAGGTGTTGTCCGGTCTAAAATAAGTCTGTAGTTTCTCTGTGTCACTCTATGTGACTGTAGACTTCTGAATCCTCCCAGCTCACGCACTGTGCACTGCGAGGATTCACGGGTTTCTGAGCCGGGAACAGCAGTCATGTGACTGCAATTGTGCAATATCCATGTTCCCCACTAGAACCCGACTACTGGGTGTGACCTCGATCCCCCTGAGCCACATAAATGTTGGTTTGTTTGGTAACTGCATATATATATATATTTTTTTCTTTTTCAAAACAGCAAACTAGTTGCTGATCCAAAAATAGAGCTAATTTTTGTACAGTGTCAGTTAGTTAAGAAATTGCTTCTTCTTTTTCCAAACTGCCAATTGTATTGATGTTCCCACAAGAGCAATAATTTTTGGAAAACTTGATGAAAAAGATATAGCTTCTACTGTACATTCTTATTCCTACTTCCGAAACAAGGATATTGTTTGAACCATCACTTGCCAAAATGCCATAGTTTCTTCCATGTTTACTGGCTGTTTATAAACACTAGTGTGATGCCCTGGCCTATCAGGTCGTCACAGGGTATTGTGCAATCTGCCCTTCTGTGCAATATCCACCTCCTCCTGGTTAAGGGTCCCTCACCTTTGGTGTTGCCAAGAACAAGCTAATTAAAACCCTAGGAACACTCTGCACCACACCCACCAGACACACCAGTGGACGGCCTGAGTGGAATAGGGTCGCCCACTCGGGGGGTTGGTTAAAGGGGAGGTCAGGAGTGTCAGGAGTCAGTCAGTTGGTTAAGCAGTGACTCTCAAGAGGAGAGGTCATAAGCTGGGCTCCGTGAACTACTAGGTGGCAGACATTGGTCTGGGTCTGGTAGGAGCTAGACCCCGGTCACAGGGGATCGTGACAAAGGGCACGGACTGTCGAGGAGGATAACTGGCAGCCTTGTGCCATCACCGGGCAGGGGCCAGGGCACGACGGGGCATGTGGACCCTAGGTCAGGGAGTAGCTTCAGGCAACCTGATAATTTACCCGACAAGAACAGAGCCTTCAAGATCCGTTTTCCATCCGCTCCAAAATCGGGGTACTAGCGCAACGAGGGGGATAGGACTTTTTACTACACGGTCCAGAAAATCCCAAGCGTGAACCCTAAGAGCAAGCTCACCAGTTAGCCACACTGGGGAGTGGGACCCGATTAGTTTCAGACTAAGGGGACCAACTAGAAGACAAGGTGCCACGGGAAAAGGTCACAGGCCAACAGGCAACACCAACGGGCACAGGACCCAGGCGTGCTCTCTCTCAGCGGCAGCAGTGTCCAGAACTTTAGTTTACTATAGTTGTCGGTGTCAGCGTTACTGGACTGAGTGAGTACACAAGTGACCCTTACCGTCCCAATGGCACACCCCCATCACCATCACCGAGTCCCTGGGGCATTCCCCCTACCCGTGGAAGGGTTAAACACCTAGCTGCCCACACCATCTCCATCTTACCACGCACTACGGGTGGCATCACGAAGTTTCCACACCATCCCCTGTACATAATCCTCCTTGGTTTGAGGAGCCGTACGACCCCTGGGTCCGGAGCCCTCTCGAGCCACCACGAATCCAGGTCCGATCAGCCCAGCTGCTGACGCGGGGGCGACACACTATAAGGTAGGCATTTGCCCCCAATAAGGGTTAATTTTTGTCCAATTTTTACATTTTAAAAGTCATACAAAGTAGATCAGTAAAATGTGTTATATTAGCAGACTGTTGGATATCACTGGTTACTATCCCACATTTACCAAAGCCATACATGTTAGGTTTACTGGACATTGCAAAGGCTGTGTTTACATTAAACAGAGAGTTTGAAAGGGGTGCAATACAGGCTTTTAAAACCTCAGAGTGCTAAACATGTCTTTTTTGGGCAATTAGAGAACTTGCAGTTTTGAGATTCATGGTGATTTAATTATCTGCAAATCACATTTTTGCGAAAAAATTGAATTGGAATTTCAAATGGTTTGCTCCTTTCTACCTACAACTAATATAGATCACTACTTTTTCAATACCTCTGACTCGGACCAAGTTTGGAGAATATCATGGCCTTAAAAATTATCCTAGTTATCTATAGCTGGTGAAATAAGAGTTGAACACGTCACCAATTTTCTAAGTAACTATATTTCTAAAGGGGCTGTTAACATGAATTTGTTACCAAATGTCTGTAACAACTAGAGATGAGCGAACTTGTTCGAAAACGGTTCGCCAATCTCAAATTCAGCATGAGCCTTGTCTTGTTCAGTTCGGGATCAGATACAAGAACACTTTTCTCAAAAATCAGCATAGTTCAGCTTCATTTGGTAACTGTTCACATTTACACCATCACAGCAGTGTCAAGTATTGGCATTGGATGTGTTTGGCCAGGGAAATCACAGGGGAAAAAAAGTAAGCAAAATGAATAAAGCAGAACATACTCACCAGTCTCTGCTCGGCTTGAACACTGTTTCCAGGTCCACTTATTATCCCTCATTTATATTCACTGCATACCCCACCCACCATCTGTGACAGGATCTGTGACTGGCTGCAGTCATACTGCCAGCGTGCCTGTGTCTCTAATTGGTTGGTCTCACAGTAGCTGTCTGTCTGTTCGAGTGAAGAGTAAAAATAAATAAATTAATGTAAAAAAATGTTATTGATACCCAGCGTAGATAAAGCATATGGCTACAGGCTGTGGCCCCCAACTGTATGCGATATCTTGGCTGTGTATAAAAATATGAGGGATACCATGCAACTTTTTATCAATTATTTAAATAAATAATTAAAAAAAAGATAGCGAGCGGTCCTCCCCAATTTTGATTCCCAGCCATGATAAAGCCAACAGCTGAGGGATGGCTTTCTCAGGTTTGGGAGGCCCATTGTTATTGGGCCAAAAAAGCCAAAAAATAGCAGCTTGCAGCCACCCAGAATTGTCGCATCCATAAGTTGTGACAATTTCTGCACTTTATCCAGCTCATCCCGATTGCCCTTGTGCGGTGGCAATCAGGGTAATATAAGTGGTTAATAGGATGGATCTTTGAGACCCCCCAATTACTAATCCTGTAAGTGAAAAGAAATAAACACAAACACCAAAAAAATCCTTTAATTGAAATAATATCCAAAAAAAACTTCCCTCTTTTACCCCTTTTTTAACCCCAAACCACAAAGGACTGCCGTAGTTCACATGAGGTCCCACAACGATCCCGGATCTGCTACATTCTGAAGTCGCAGTGAGTGGGTACAGAACATAACTGCCTGCTGTGGTTTCAGGCAGAGACTGACTGAGCCGCAGCTGTGAGCGGTGACATGTGCGGTCACAGTTGGAGGTTTCCACAGTACTCCACCTGTGACAGCAGCTAAACTCACCTCACATGAATTGATTGAACTCAGTGACCTCACCTCAGGTGAACTGAGTTCAATCAGATCTGCATCTCTTGGTAGAAACTGCAATTTTTTTTCCCAAGAGATAAAGATTTGGTGCTGAAATTTATACACCAAATTCCTGCTAGGATGCGCCTATTAGTTCTTATGAACCAAGTGGCACTAAAAATCCATGGAATCAACTTAAACACGGAGGAAGCAGTAACTGCAAACCTCAGATTTGCTCAATTCTGTGGAAAAAAAAAAAGTTGCATTCATACAATGGGAGAAAGACCCAAATACCCCCCTTGGGTGAATAAATGGACAAAGGACTTGTGATGTTCTTTCTTCTGGAATAGGTTGGAGAAGTTTCTCATACATGGTTCATGAAACCCCATTGGCAAAGGTCTCAAAGACACTTAAAAAAAAGTTTAGAAACCCCTGCTTCAATTTATTTGAACCTGTGGGGCTGCCTGATGCGCTGAGCCAGCACAAGAGGAACTGTTGCCTACCTTAGCTGGAGCAAAATTGGAGTTGGAGGGCTGAAGGTCCTTGCTGTACCACTTGTACTCTGAGATGGGGCCTCCGGGACTCCTTGATGTTGGTCAAATAAGTCCCACTCCTTCTAAATATAAATGTTTTCTGGGTCCCTACTCTGTGTGTTCCATGGTGTATTGGAGTTCCTCCTTCTAATTTTTGGCAGCCTTTGCATCTAGTACTTAAGATTTACCAGTCTAGGAGTACCACTCCTTCCAAATGGGAGAAAAAATGTTTTCTGGGGCCATCTTCTATGAGTATTCGAGGGCGTATTGCAATCCCTGCTTTGAATTTTTGATAGACCTAGCAATTAGTGCATAGGCTTTACTAGTCTAGGAGTAAAATATATCTTTGTACCGTGTTAGCCAGTAGAGATAAAAAAAATTGTTTAAAAGAACAGAGAGTCCTCAGTGGTTGATACCTTTTAATGGCTAACTGAAAAGATGGTAATAATTGCAAGCTTTCGAGACTACTCAGGTCTCTTCATCAGGCATGGTATAACACAAAATCTGAAGAGTCACGTATTTATACACAACAGGACTTAGAATAGTGCAGTAAAAAAAAAAAAAAAAAAAAAAAAAAAAAAAAAAAAAAAAAAAAAAAAAAAAAAAAAAGTAGTCTAGGAGTATAACTCCTTACAAATGTGAAATAAATAGAGAAATCTCATGTGCACACGATTCCTTTTTATTCCTGACTGAAATGGAAAAATGCTGCATTTTTAAAAGAAGCAGCCTTCATATTTTCACCAATGAAAGCAATGAGAGTACAAAAAAGCAGTAAAAACGCAATGTGTGAACATAACCTAAAGGGTGGAGAAAGCGTTTATTCTCTCTAGTTAAATTTGCCTTATATACAAATCATTATACAGGAAAGAATGTTCCCTAAAATTTGTTCCTATTACCGTATTTTTCGTTTTATAAGATGCACTGGATTATAAGACGCACCCCAAATTTAGAGAAAAAAAGAAAATGAAAACATGGGGTCCGTTTTATAATCTGGTGTTCTTACCGGAGGAGGGCGGCAGCAGTGATCAAAGGAGGCAGGGGCAGTGCTGGAGTAGACGATGCTGCAGGTGGTGCAGAGGGGGAACCAAAGAAACTCATTTCAGTCTGCAGCGCTGCTCTGTCCTGGAGCTGCGGGCTCTGCTCTTTGGTGGGGCACCGGGCTCTGCTTCATATTGGGGTACTAGGCTCTGCTCTGCACTGGGGCTTCAAACAAATGGAGGCCAGAGTCGGCGCCTGTGCTAATGAGAGCTTGAGAGCTGAGATCTCCATCTGCGGATGCGCCGACTCTGGGCGACATTATTTAAAGTATTTCCACCCTCTGCAAATGCCGACCGCACAGATGCCCGCCACCGCTGCCGGCTGCACAGATGCCCGTCTCTGGCCACACAGGTGCCCACTGCCACCGCCGGCAGCACAGATACCCGCTGCCACCGCCAGCCAAACAGATTCCCATCACCACCGCCGGCCGCACAGATGCCCGCCACCGGCCGCACAGATGCCCGCAGCCGCAGTCCGCACAGAGCCCCACCACCAGCCACACAGATACCAGCCGCACAGATCCCTGCCGCACAGAGCCCTCTCCACCACCTCCCAGTAAGCTATATTACAATTTTAAGATGCACCCCTCATTTCCCCCCCAAAGTTTTGGGAGGAAAAGTGCATTTTATAATCAGGCTTTTTATAATCCAGAAAAATAAGGTAAATCCATGTTATCTTTGGTTTGTGATGTTTTATTGATAGTTAGTAAAAGTGGCATTATTTTTTAACAACATTGTTTCCAGCAGATACCTAGGATTTGAGATGTGTCCAGGCGTCTTCACCATGCTGCTCCCATTTCATTTGAGCACTGCTTCCATCTATTTCAGCAATTTTCATACCCCCTCATGAAACGCCCATGCCAGGGCTTGCAGGGCTCGCACGGTCACCAGGCCGGTGGTGTTCGGGGTCAAACTGTGAGTGGCCCGACCCAGCTTCCGTGACCCTGGAAGGTTTCATTGAAGAGTTCGACAGTCCACAAGAGGGGGCTAATGGGGAAGAGGGTAACGGGGTTCCTGGGAGCATGTCACCGGTTGCAGCGGTGACTGGGGTCTCAGCCTCCTCTGCCATGGAACCCCTCTCCCAGCAACCCTTCTCACCCCCAGGAATGGTATGGGACGGGAACCGGGGTTGCAAGCAGCGCCACCCGTGGTATGTGGCCAGGTGTTTAGCTGCTGCTGCACAGTCTCTCTCCAGGGCAGGTGTTACGGGCAGCTAAGATGGAATTTCTCCCCACGGGTGGAGCAGGGAAGCCCCGGGAGGTTGGTGAGAACTGAGGGCGGCAGTCCACAGGAGCACCGGGGCACAGGGCGGCGACATTTATTCACAAGAGACACCGGGTGCAGGTTCCAGTTCCTCTTTATTCACCGGTCTTTTCCAACATTGCACCTGGGTGCTGGTCCTCGCCGTTGTAGCCTCTGGTCAGTCCCGGGCAGGTTGCAGGCAGGGTAGGGTAAGGTTATCTGAGGGTCTTTCTTTCATGTGCGTTTGGTTGCCATCCCCAATGAAGCTTCTTGGGGTTTCATCGCCTCTCTGTCTCTTTCCCCTAACCCTGTCAGCACCCACTGATGGAATCAGGGCTCTTTTAGGCACTACCAGGTACATTCTCCATGATCCCCAGTACCTGTCCCAGTTCCCTTCCTCCAGGTGTTACTAGTCCTGGTCTGATTGGTTCCCATCCACAGGAGCTACCCCTGTAGAGGTCTGTCTCCTCTCACATTCCAGTTCTGATTAGACTTCCTGCCTTCTCTGCAGCTCACTCCTAGCTCAGGCCCCCACCCTACCAGGACGTCGTCATGGTGACCTGTCTGTGTGCAGCCACCTGCTTCCTGCTCATTAAGAGACAGGATGAGTCATGCAAACCTGTGCTGAAAACCTATTAACCCTTTCCTGGTGATGTGATGTGTGTTAACTTACCTCCTCCTGCCCGGGAAAGAATATTATTCAATACCCTGTAACGACCATGCTACAGGGGCGTTACACCCAGACCTCCTGCGAGAGTTTCCCATTGACTTTCATAATGCTTGCTACTACAGACAAACACTCGAACATTATAAATTGCTCATATCGAGTACTGAGCACCCGAGCATTTTGGTGCTTGCTGGTCACTAGTAGTGATCAATATGAGTGGAAATTCTCTAAAACTGTCTAAAGTAAATAAGATGAAGGAAGGATTATCATTTAGGAAGAAAACGTGACCTTTGCCAAGTAAGTAGATAGTGAGGACTAAATCTGGAAATCCCTAAGAAGTGAATTCACAGACGGGGCATTAAACTAGTTTGTTAAAGTGTGATACATAAGACATGATTTGAAGAAGATTAGTAGAGGCAAAGGATTTGTGCATTTTTCACATGCAATGTCTAGTCTAGGTATCATGTGGAATACCACTTTTAAGAGCATAAAAGGGGCTCTGAGGATTTAGGCATGTCTGTGCAGGATATTTTTTGAATAATTTTCAGGACTGTAGACCAAAATTTACAACAGGTAAGGCAGCTCAGTCACACAGTGTATTGCGAAAGTATTGACCCTTGGCTTTTTTTGTGTTTTGCTACCTCGCATCTTAGAATTTCACTTTTTTTGGGATTTCGCATCAATTTTTGTAAAAAATATGCCTATAACTGTGAACATTTGTTTTTTATTTTATTTTGAAGCAAACAACAAATAGGAGAAAGTAACTGGAAAATTCAGTGTGCATAACTATTCACCCCCCCCTGAAGTCTGTACTTTGTAGAGCCTCTTTTTGCAGCAATTACAGCTACAAAGTGCTTTGGGTAAGTCTCTATGGGCTTTCCACATTTGACCACTGGGATTTTTGCCCATTCCTCAAGGCTAAACTGCACCAGCTCCTTCAAGTTAGATGCTTTCCTCCGGTGAACAGCAATCTTCAAGTCAGACCACAGATTCTCAATTGGATTATGGCCTAGGCTTTGACTAGGCCACTGCAGTCCATTTACACATTTCCCCTTAAACCGATCGAGTGTTGCTTTAGCAGTATGTTTTGAGTCACTGTCTTGTTGGAAGGTGAACCTCTGTCCCAGTCTCTAATCACTGACAGACTGAAGCAGGATTTGTTCAAGAATATCTCTCTGCTTCACACCATCCATCCTGTCCTCGACATGGACCACTTTCCTCTGTCCCGGCTGCCAAAAAATATCCCCACAGCATGATGCTGCCACAACCATGTTTCACTGTGGGGATTGTGTTCTTGGGGTGATAAGCTGTGTTGGTTTGGTGCCAGATGTAGCATTTAATTTTGAGGCCAAAAAGTTAAATTTTGGTCTCATTGATCCATAGCAGCGGCCCCCATAAATTTGGGGAGTCTCCCACTTGTCTTTTGGCAAAATCAAAACAAGCCTTCAAATTATTGTCTTTGAGTAAATGCTTTTTTCTGGACACTCTTCCATAAAGGCCAGCTCTATGGAGCATACGGCTTATTGTGGTCATATGAACAGATACTCCAGTCTCTGCTTGGAACTCTACAGCTTCTTGAGGGTACTTTTGGTTCCTGTGCTGCCTCTCTGACTAATGCTCTCCTTGCCAGGGCTGAGAGGTTTGGTTGGCAGCCCTTTCTTGGCAGATTTGTCGTGGAACCAAATTCTTTACATTTGATGATAACGGATTTGATGGTGCTTTGAGAGATTATCAGAGATTGGAATATTTTTTAGAACACAACCCTGACTTATACTACTCAACAATTCTGTGCCTGACTTGTTTGGAGATCCCCTTGGTCTTCATGGTGTTGTTTGGCTAATGATGCTTCTTGCGCAATGGTGTTGCAGCCTTTGTGGCCTTTCAGAAAAGGTGTGTGTATATACTGATGGACCACGGGACATTTAGATTGCAGACAGGTGGACTTCCTATCGCTAAGCATGTGACTTATGAAGGAAATTGCATGTACCAGAAATTGTTAGAGGATTCATAGCAAAAAGGGTGAATACATATGTACATGGCAATTTTTATTTATTTTATCCCATAAATTTAATCTGTTCTTATATTTTTTCACTTCACTCCCTCAACTCTGATTTTTTAGGTAAAAAAAAAGGTTATGAATATTTTTGCAAGGCACTGTATGTGGCTCACAGGAGTCATCTATAAAGAAGTTCTGGGACTAGGTACAACCATGTTGAAATTTTACAGTATTTTGAATTTTTATGGCGATAAACTGCTTTTAGGGATAATTGGATAATTAAATGCAGTTTTTCTTCATATCAATTCTGATTTCTAGGCACAGCAGAAGGGAGTTACTGAAAATCATAATAGGTTCATGAGAGAGTGATTAGTGCTTAACCCCTTCACCCTGGGCGATTTTCCGTTTTTCCAGGGTTCTTTTGCTCCCCTTCTTCCGAGAGCCGTAAAGTTTTATTATTCAGTCAATTTTGCCATATAAGGGCTTATTTTTTATGGGACCAGTTGTACTTTTGAATGAACGCACTAGTTTTACCATATAATCTACTGGAAAACTGGAAAAAACTCCAAGTGCAAAAAAATTGCAAAAAAAGCGTGATTTCTCGATTGTTTTGGGGATTTTTTATTCATTGTGTTCACTATATGGTAAAACTAAAGTGTCGGTGTGATGCTTCAGTTTGGTACGAGTTCACAGACATAAACCATGTATAGGTTTATTTTTTTCTAAGGGGTTAAAAAAATTCAGAAGTTTGTCCCAAAAAAAAAAACATTTTCCGCAATCCGTAGGGGTCTCATTTTTCAGTATTTGGGGCTCAGTGATGGCTTATTTTTTGTGTCTTGAGGTGACATTTTTAATTAGACCATTTTTGCACAGATCCTACATTTTGATCGTTTGTTATCGCATTTTGCGGCGACCAAAAAATGTAATTTTTGTGTTTGGAATTTTTTTGCCGCTAAACAGTTTACCGATCAGATTAATCGATTTTATATTTTAATATATTGGGTGTTTCTGAACGCGGCGATATCAAATGTGTATTTATTTTTTTATTTTTTAACCCTTCAATTTTCAATGGGGCGAATAGGGGTGAGTTGAAGTTTAAGGTTTTTTTTTTTTTTAATTTTTTAAAACTTTTTTTCTACTTTTTTTTTATTATACTAGTCCCCCTATTGGACTATAAGGAACAGCAGTCTGATCGCTTGTTCATTTTTGTATATCAGAGCACCATTGCTCTGATCTGCAAAAAAGCTGCTCTCCTCTCACACACGGTGCTCTACCAGCAGTGAGAGTAACTGACTCATGATAGTTACAGGAGTCATCACATGGCCCTGTGCTACCATGGCAACCATCGGCTCCACATGATCACGCCTCGTGATTTTCGATGGCGCCGGGTAAGTGAATGTTTACCATGGCACACTGTTACATCTCGCTGTTACATTTATATAGCATGATGAAAGGGGTTAACAGGCACTAGTGGATTGCAGATCCACCTGTGCCTGATAGCCACACATGCAAATCAAAAAAGTCCGTGTAGCTTCTGTTAGGAGTCTCAACACAGAAAAACAGACAGCCGCACACGTCATGCACTGGTATATCCACAATCCACTCGCTCCTGTTAAGCCCTTGCATCTTGCTATCAAAATGGCAGAATCACCAAAGTTTTCCGGCTTATTTATATGGTTCTGAGCATTTTGGAGCCAATTTGTGTTTTGTTTTTTTTGTGCTACTTTGGTCAGTAAATATCAAAGGCTATGACTTTGGGTATGGAGAGTTTAAATTTTTAGTATATGCCTTATTGTGAAATGTGAAGCATTAGTGCTTCCTACCAACAAATTATTTGCAGTCTCTCAATGCTTCTTCAGGAATTTGGTAGCAGCCGGGAATATTGTAGTTGCGTCTGTCGAGATTATGTTACCGATGTTCCACTAAGTTTGAATTTGCAAACTCTGTTTCAAGATGTATCTCTAGAAAACATTCAAGGCCTTCTCTATCATTTTTTATCCCTTTACTTGCTTGTTCTAGCAAATGATTTTTTCACTTTACTTTTATTCTTAAAAAGTCATAAAAATGGTTCTTTTTTGTTGAATTTAAAAACTCTTCTTTTATCACCTTTGTTGATCTTTTTAAAATGTTCTTCCTTGATTGGTTTACTGCATAAAAAGAAAATTTGTACATTTTGCATATAAACTTAATTTGCAATGGGAGTTGAATATATTTGTTTGCAACTATTTATTAGTGTTACATTGTGACCTAATATCATAACTCTATGGAAAACTAGTAATCGGTCAAGAAACCCCCACAATGTCAATCCACAATGAGAAAAAATGAAGATTGAAGGAAAGTCAGCAGATAAATAATGTGCATAAGGTATACGATGTATGTATATGATTGAAAGGAAAAATAAAAGAACCAACCACACTAAGTGTCCAAACAGGGAGCAATGAAAAGTGACCTGTGAAGTGCCCTTTCTCATTGGTTAGGTTATCTAGCAAATTTTGCATTATGGAATCTGGAATCTCAGTAGTATTGTATGTTGGATGTGATATTGAATAAAGTCTCCCATACACATTAAACTTATTACATTGACAGAGTTGGCTGATAGTCTAATGTGACAGAGAATTGCTGGGTGAGTCGAGGAATTGACCTGTCCGATTTTTGACTGCAGTGCAGAACCTTTTATTCTCCCTGAGATAAGATGCTGCCAAAGAAGTCTGGCAGTAGCTCTTTCATAGGGAATACAGGAGTGCTCGACCAATTAAATGTGTTCTTGTGTGTAGAGTTGAGCGAACCTCAGGCTCGATGCTTGGGGTTTGGGCTTGGAAAATGACGCAAAAATCCCAATGGTGAGTATCTGAGTGATTACCTGCTTTGTGAGCACTCCTGAAAATGTTTGTTTGTTTCAAATTAGGCTTTCATTCAGTGTACTCTTTTGTTCACAGAGAATTAATTAACATAAAAAACACCACCCAACTCCAGAAGTGTTTTGCTTTAGCCCATGTCAAAACACTTCCATAGCAAGGTGGGCAGCAATCACTGAGATACAAGCACAGCGCAATACTCACCACGGGGATTTTTATATTCATTTATATTCATTTTCCGAGACTGAACCCCGAGCCTCGAGCCTGAGGTTCGCTCATCTCTACCTGTGTATGAGCCAATGGCCAATATAGTTCTTGGCCGAAGGACCAGCCCAGTCATCGTTTGCCAGCAAACATGTAAGGTGTAAGGGGGGGCTTTACAATAGCTTAGAAAAACAATTGTATTTGGAACGTATTCTAATCTTAGGCTATTGTAAATTTGGAGACCTCTATACATTTTAAGTTATAAGATTCTAATCATAAAAGGATACTTGATATATATGCTAAATAGGACTTTTGAATATCAGAGGTTGTATCCACCCTGATTACTTATCAACAATACAGAGAATAGACTAATGATCATGCCTGGGTTTTTTTGTATTTCTAAACGTAGCATGTAGACTATAGGGAACTTTTAGAACTTTAATGGTCTTGCTGAATTTGTTTGTGTCAAGCAGATATTTAAGTGAAACAGCATAGTGTACAACAAGAAAAAGCCCTCTGGACATTGCGTAATGTTATTGACCTTCTTGTCTTTATTGTATGCAGTAGCTGTCTTAAGAAAAGAAAGTGCATCAATCACTGCTAAAAACCATTGCTAAACTCTGTAAATTGTATAATGACTGACAAAGATATTCCCACTACAATAAAAACACATAATAAACAGATGGATTTGTAATGCATGTGTATGATGTGGGGGAATAAATGGATCTCACATGCTGGATCCATGCTCATCCCTCTTTGTACAGTCTAATTTTACAAGGAATAAGCTTTAAACTGGGAACTGTTTAATAAAATGAATATTGTACAATAATCTACAAACTGGCGTTGTGAAAAAATGTTTCCCCTGATGTGACTAAAATTTTACCTTTTTCCCACGACTAGTGATGGGCGAACCCACCCGAAGTTCGGGATTGGGAGCTTTGCCCAACGTTTTGTAAAGTTCGAGTTCAGGGCCGAAGATAACGCAAACTTGCGTCCGAACCCCGAGCTTGAACTTTACAGTTATGGGATGGGGCAGTGGGGGCTGTAAAAGAAAGAATAGAGTTAATAATAAACATTGCCATCATACTTACCAGTCCAACGACACATCCTGCAGACCCGCTCAATCGCTGTCTCCCGGCCGCTTCTACTTCCGGGTCCAATAATTAACTTACAGTGGTATTCACTGCACTTCTCGCCACTCATCTGTCTTCGGCTTTTTTCAGACATGTTCGCGGTGATGTCAGGGTTCACCCAGGTACATGGCGTAGCCATGGACTCAATTGAACTTTGACTATCACTGTCAGTCTGCTTCTCGCTCTGTATAGACGCTTGTCTGTACAGAGTGATGAAGGAGAGCTGACATGGCTCTCCCTGCTTCTCCCTCTGTAGAGACACTTGTCTGTACAGAGGGATGAAGCAGAGCTGACATGGCTCTCCCTGCTTCTCACTCTGTACAGATGCTTATCTGTACAGAGCGATGAAGCAGAGCTCACATTGCTCTTCCTGTGGACTATGTCAGACTAAAGATTTTTTTATAATAAAGATGGGTATCTAAATGTATTTTTGTTTTATTTCTAATAAAAAAAAAATTCTATATGTTGTGGGGGTTTTTTGCTGTTTACTAGAAATTAATGGTGGCCATGTCTAATTTGGCGTGACACCATGAATTCTGGGCTTAGTACCAGCTGAGAAAACAAAGCTGGTATTAACCCTTTTATTACCCAGCGTGCCACCACCATCAGGGCCGCTGGACGAGCTGGGTAAAGTGCCTGGAAACGGTGCCAAGAAACTATGCGCCATTTTCAAGGGCGGCTGCGGGCTGCGTTTTTTGGCGTGAGGGGCCCAGAACACTTGGGCCTTACCACACTGAGAAACCCAGCCCCTAGCTGCCTGGTTTTACCTGAGTGGCGATCAAAATATGGCGAAAGCCCACACATTTTTTTTAATTATAATTCATTATTTACCAGCCAAGATAAAGCCAAGCAGCTGGGGGTGGCAGCCCATAGCCAGCTGCTTTATCTGCACGCAGAATCAAAATTACCACAGAACCCTATTTCATTTTTTTAATTTTTTTTTTTACACTACCATATATGTGAAGGACCCAACAGCCAATCACAGAGGCTGTCATGCAGAATGGGCATCTGTGATTGGCTGTTGGAGTAACCGGGAATCTGCCTATATATGCTAGATGCTAGAATGTATGGGCTAGTTTCAGACTACTCCAGCATCCAATCACAGATGCCCACTCTGTGACAGCGTCTGTGATTGTCTGTTATTTTAACAGTAAAATAAAACAACAACACAGAGAAAGAAATATTTTATTAGAAATAAAACAGAAGACATTTAGGACTCCATCTTTATTACCCCAAAAAAAACCTCCGATGTAGTTCAAAGGCAGGTGAGCATCTTCAGCTCTGTTACATCAGTGCGAGGAGACAGACAGGTCTGCACACAGAGAGCAGGCACAGAAACAGCTGAGAGATGTCAGAGACTTCACCTGAGTGCACAGCTGAGGCCGGTCAGCTGTGCCCCTGGGTAACCACGACTAATGTCACTGCAACATTGCTGTAAAGTGGGAACTTGTCAACCGTGAGAGCGCTGATGTCTAGCCACATAGCTATGACTTCATGGAAGGTCGTGTAACCCACGAGGTAACAACAACATTCACACGAGACTGGTCACATGGCTATGAGGTCATGGAAGGTCCTGTAGTCAGTGGAGGTTACCTGGGGGCACAGCTGACTGGCGGCCTCATCTGTGCACTCGGGTGAAGTCTCTGACAGCTCTCAGCTGAGTCTGTGCCTGCTCTCTGTGTGAGCAGACCTGTGTTTGTCTTCTCGCACAGATGTAGCAGAGCTGAAGAGATGCTTACCTTTGGACTACATCGGAGGATTTTTTTTACACCCCCTGGATCCAAACTGGACCTGAACTGAAACACGGGTTTTCCAGGAAAACTCGTGTTCGAGACCTTGTGCACGAACAGTATGTGTTCGGAATAGGACCCTGAACTGTACAGTTTAGGTTCGCCCATCACTACCCATTACCCAAAGAAATCACTGATCGACTATGATTTTCTGGTTATTTGAATTTTAAAAGTACCCTTTAACCATTTCATCTCCTGACATATGTAACCAATACAAAATAAATACAGTATTCTTTAGTATAGGAAGATTCCGAAAAAAAAGGTTTAAAACCATTTCCATTTAAATGGCTGCAGATTGAAACTTGCTCCGCAGTTATAATACTTCATAATATAATTCATGGAAATATGACATGTGACAAAGAAAAAGTATGGCAATAAGGATGTAATGTGTTCAAACATCAGAGACTGTCAGTGATAATGGATGTTTCAAGAAGTTTGTCAAGATTTTGATGAATGAGGCAGAATTGTTGTATGCTCTACAAGCCTGCTGAATGGACAATGCAGGAATGCATTCCACAGCAGCTGTATGTCTCACAAGTGGTGTGAATACTAATAGGGGCTAATACCTTGGTGTAACTGATCTATATGGGATGTTTAGGAATGCATGCCTTGGAAGAATCACAGAGGACATACAAGTCTCTAACAATGTGACACTTTCCCACAAAAGATAAAATGTATATAGTTGGTGATATTTAATTTATATTCCAGTATTTAAGTATGTTATAGTGGATAAAATCTTCATTCTGAAATGGGATAAAATATAAAAGATTTTTCACATTAAGTTATCCCTCAAAATGGAGTTGGTCAAAGAATTTCCTGTTTAGTGGTGTCCCACTACTGTTGTACAACTATAGATGCTTAAAGTAGTTATTTTATTTATTTTTTCTAACTATTGGCCTAAAGTGTGCTTTACACGCTGCGACATCGCTAATGATATTTCGTTGGGGTCACGGTGTTTGTGACGCACATCCGGCGTCGTTAGCGACATCGCAGCGTGTGACAGCTAGAAGCGACGATCAACGATTGCAAAAACGTCAAAAATCATTGATCGCTGACACGTCGCTCCTTTTCATAATATCATTGGTGGTGCATGCCACTGGTTGTTCATCGTTCCTGTGGCATCACACATTCCTGTGTGTGACACCGCAGGAACGGTGAACATCTCCTTACCTGCGTCCACTGGCAATGAGGAAGGAAGGAGGTGGGCGGCATGTTCCGGCCGCTCATCTCCACCCCTCTTCTGCTATTGGGCGGCCGCTTAGTGACGCCGCTGTGACGCCGAACGAACCTCCCCCTTAAAGGAGAGATTGTTCGGTGTCTTCAGCAACGTCGCTAAGCAGGTATGTGCGTGTGACGCTGCCGTAGCGATATTGTTTGCTACGCAGCGATTACCCCCATAACGAAAGAGCGACGTAGGCGGTTGCTATCGCGCATGACATTGCTAGCTATCGCTAGCGATGTCGCAGCGTGTAAAGCACCCTGAAGAACTAAAAGGCATGCAGTTGCTAACTACCTTCCCCTTCTACCTGGTGCCAGCTACAGAGTGGTCACGGATCACTCCATTTTATCTTCTTCTTCCACTCTGGTGTGTTGATAGGGCGTAACTGCCGACAGCCTGCAGATTAACATGCAGTTAAGTAGTGGGAATGCAGTTGTCAAATAGCATGATGTCGGCATTTACTCGCCATCAACAGAGCAGAGTTGAAGAGAAGTAGCTGCTCTGTCAATGTGATGTCAGTGGAAGCCGAAGATTCGTCTGCTGGAGCAGTTTGTGACCACTCTGAGCCTACAGGTATTGGCACAGGTCTTAGGACCCTATTAAAAAAATAAAATAGTCCTGGATATCCCCTTTGACTTCTTCACCGCCAAAGGCTTGTATCATCACTGCTCTGTACAGCATAAATGATGACTTCCTATGAACGCTGGCTCGCAGCTGGCACTCACAGGAAGTTTGTCATCACAGACACTGGGGTTATTAGCTGATCTCTGCCTGTCATGACAATCCATCGGCACCCCATTATCACATCACCGGGCCGCCAATGGGAGCAGGCAATGGCGTTTTTCTGCTGGCGCATATTATATGCCACTTTCAGAGACTGACAGCAGGATTTAACTGTTTAACAACTGTGGACAGATCTCCAATCCACCTGCGGCTGTTAGAGGCACATATCGGCTAATGAGATCAGCCAAAATATGCAGGGAAATATGCGGGCTCGATGTGCAAGCCCACATCAAAATAACATCAAAATAAGGGACAAGACCTTAACGCATCAGAACGTCTACGGTCATGCAGGGGTTACAGTACCTCCATGTGCCACCGAATTTATCTGGAATTTTACAAATTTTAAGGAGTAGCATTTAGTAGTACAGAAGTATAAGGCCGGCGTCACACAGAGTGATCGTACCCGCCCCCGTCGTTTGTGCGTCATGGGCAATTAGCTGCCAGTGGCGCACAAAGTCGTTAACCCCCTGTTACACGCACTTACCTCCCGGATGACGTCGCTGCGGGCGGCGAACATCCTCTTCCTGAAGGGGGAGGGACGTTCAGCGTCACAGCGACGTCACACAGCAGCCGGCCAATAGAAGCAGAGGGGCAGAGATGAGTGGGACGTAACATCCCACCCACCTCCTTCCTTCCGCATTGCCGGCGGGACGCAGGAAAGCTGTGTTCGTCATTCCTGGGGTGTCACACAGAGTGATGTGTGCTTCTGTGGCGCCCTGGACAAGCCAGGGGCCACAGATAACAACACCTACACACCCCACACTCCCGGTCAGGCCCACCGAAGTCAGACAGAAACCCTTGTTGCCTTCCTCCAGGGACTGATGTCCACACCAGGGGGTGGGCCAGGTGGTTGGCCCCGCCCACCGAGGAGTTCACAGTCCTGGAGGCGGGAAAACCAGAGAGATCAGTTAGAAAGTGGAAAGTGGAAGGAAGAAAAGTGGGAAAGGAGCAGACTAAAGTTGGTCCGGGTGTGTGGCTCGGACAGATCAGCAAGGTTGGCAGACGGGGGTGACCGTCTGCAGGAGTGGCCTATTGGAGCTTGCCGTAAGGACCATGGATGGGCAGTGGCCCGGCGGTACCGGACCGGTACGCAAAGAGAAGCCAGCACCATCCGGCAGGGGCTTACAGACCCCGGCAAGGCTAGGAGTCGCCGTGAATTTGCCAAATACGTTAGCGAAGGAAACCTCCTGGGTTTCCCAGCAGCCAAGTCCCGACAGAAGGCAACCGTCCAACCGAGAGAGGGAAACAGTCACCGCCAAGGCTAAAGTTCCCAGGGCCAGAGCCTGCGGGCAAAAGGGGCTCCTTCAGCAACCTTCAAGCTGGAGGAGCGGGTTACCGGTGGGAACCCATTGGAACCGTCTACACTACAAAGGTGCAGGGAAAGGCAGTCACCATCAACCTGCCGGGAGATACAACACCGCAGCCGTCTGTGGGACCCGTCCATCCAGCCGAGTGTTTTACCGAGAACTGTGTCCTCATCGTTGGCTGAGTGAGTACCACCGTGCCGTGCGGCACAGCGCTGCCCCCGCGACCCTGCACCTCGCCAGGCCCCGTAACCCGCCTGCCAACCATCCCTACCCCATTACCGGGCCCCGGGACAACCAACCCCCTAGCCACGGAGGGGAGAACTAACATCAAAGCTGCTCCCTGTCACCGCTCCCGGGATCCCCGTCCAGAGCAGCGGTGGTGTCACCAATATCACCACAACCATGGTTGGCGTCACGGACAATAACCAAATCCCCACAATCAAAATCCCCTTTTCACTCACGGGCGAGGAGTGCCGCTCGAGTCCCCGGGATCCGGCCCACCGCTCGAGCCACCACCGAGCAGCAGCAGCAGCGGCCGGACCCAAGCAGTGGGAGAGTGCAGCGTCCCCTCCTCTGCCCGCGACAACTTGGCGTCACGAACAGGATCTTACCGCTCTGCCGTCTGGTAGAGGTGCGCCTTGTAACCGCTGGAGGTGTCCGGCCGGAAAATTTGAGAAGCCGCCATCTTGGGCGCGAAGAATTCCCGCTCGAGTGTCTCCTCGAGTAGTGGAGGCGCGAAGGCCAAAACTCCGCCCCTGTAGAGGAGGAGCCGGAAAGAGACTAAGGGGGACTGATGGCGTCTGGCCGCATGTAGCCCGCGGCTATAAAAGCAGGGACGCCAAGACCCTGCGGCCATCTTGTTGCTGGTTCCTGGAAGAGGCCGCCAGAAATATGTTCATGCCGTCCCACAGCACCGTAGCCCCCGCGCCTGGAACCGCGGCGTGGGTGGAGATCCGGACCGCGCAGCTCCAACAACGGCTGCAAGTCAAGATGCAGCTCCTCCTGGAGGAGTGGGAGGCCGACATGGCGGAGGTTGTAGCGACCGTGCGGAGACTCGAGGAAGAGGGACCTTCGGAAGGGAGGGTGAGTGACCCACGCCCCTGTGCCCCTAGTGGGTCGGTCATCGCGGCCGAGGGACCCGGTCCACGCCCGCTCACCTTGCTACCTCCCCCGCTACCCGTACTGGCCGCCGCAGCCCCGCCACTAGGCCCGCTACCCCTGCTACCGGTAGCGGTACCCTGCATGTCCGCCCAGGCGGATCGACCTGTAGCCGGAACCCGTGACCGACCGGAAGTGCTACCCTGGAAGGCGCAGAAGCCTGAGCCGGAGGCATCGCCCGAAAACTTCCCGAGCCGGAGCCGATAGGCCGCTCCATGCAGGAGGCCCAGCGGAAGAGGACCCCTGTGCCCATCCCCCACACCTTGGCTGAGGTTGCGCCGGATTGCCGCTGCAAGGCAGCACCCCAGGCCAAGTCACCGCGGGACCTTCCACCCAGATCACCAGTGGTGGGCAGTGTCCAGAAGGTCTCGCGGGGCCCGACCCGTGCGCCGGAGCTCGCAGCAGCTCCGTACTGGGACAGGGAACCGACACCGCTGGGCCCGGAGATCGCGGAAAGAGAGAGGAAGAAGGCGGAGTTGGTGGCCCGTACAATCCGTGAAAATTAGAGCGTCCGCCAAGCGACCTTCCGTATCCGGGGCCCGCTGTATGAAGGGCAGGTGAGGCGGTTTGATGTCCGCCGGGGCTATGGCTTTATCTATGAACCGGGCCTGGAGGCCGAAGTTTTTGTAGCCCGGCGGGATGTCAACGCCCACCTGCCGGAGGAGCATCCAGGCCGCAATCTGATGCCTGGAGACCTGGTGCAGTATACCCGGCACTGTGGGGAGAGGGGGTGGTTCACATTGGATGCGAAGCTGAGGGGCAGCCAAGAAGCCCGAGTGTCCACCGCACCTCCTCCCCCAGCTGATACAGAAGAATCAGAGTGATGGCAGCGGAGTCCCATTACAATTGTCCCCCGTTGGGACCACATGTGTTAAAAGTACCGTTATAAAAGTTTTAAAAGAATGATAAGAAGAGAATGATTAACCGAAGATTTACCTGATTGACAAACCGTGATTGAAACTGGTCGTTGCCGGCACCAATGTCCCAGTGGGGACTGTTTTCCAGTTTTGCGTAAGGGACTCCTTATGGACAAGCCTGAGAACTTGCAGGGCAACCACGAACTTGTGGCTTGTAAATAATAATGTTTGTGGCTTTCACTGTTGCCGCCTCCGGAGAGGCAGATTAGAGGAAGGGCCCGCAGTGGAGCAGGCTGGGGCCCAGCCACCACCGGAACCGGTGGCGATCCTCTGGGGGTTTCAGGGGCTCCCCATGGACGTGGGTCCCCTGAAAAGGACAGAACCTGCTCGGGTAACTTGTGCTGGACTGGGGTCAAGGGGTGCTGCCTGTTTGCTTAGGGGCAGCATCAGGGCCAGGTTACTTGGGTGGGAGAGAGCGGAAGCCATAACCGTTTTGCAACGTTTTAAGTAAGAGTACCTCCCGATGTGGGAAGATGTTATTATGCTTGTAATCTGTTTACCGTTATTTTTTCCAGTTTGTGAAAATAAAACCGGTGATGGACGGGCAGCCCGCGGATGGTCTGCATTTTACTAAGGGGGAATGTGGCACCCTGGACAAGCCAGGGGCCACAGATAACAACACCTACACACCCCACACTCCCGGTCAGGCCCACCAAAGTCAGACAGAAACCCTTGTTGCCTTCCTCCAGGGGCTGATGTCCACACCAGGGGGTGGGCCAGGTGGTTGGCCCCGCCCACCGAGGAGTTCACAGTCCTGGAGGCGGGAAAACGAGAGAGATCAGTTTGAGAGTGGAAAGTGGAAGGAAGAAAAGTGGGAAAGGAGCAGACTGAAGTTGGTCCGGGTGTGTGGCCCGGACAGATCAGCAAGGTTGGCAGACGGTGGTGACCGTCTGCAGGAGTGGCCTATTGCAGCTTGCCGTAAGGACCGTGAACGGGCGGTGGCCCGGCGGTACCGGACCGGTACGCAAAGAGAAGCCAGCACCATCCGGCAGGGGCTTACGGACCCCGGCAAGGCTAGGAGTCGCCGTGAATTTGCCAAATCCGTTAGCGAAGGGAACCTCCTGGGTTTCCCAGCAGCCAAGTCCCGACAGAAGGCAACCGTCCAAACGAGAGAGGGAAACACAGTCACCGCCAAGGGTAAAGTTCCCAGGGCCAGAGCCTGCGGGCAAAAGGGGCTCCTTCAGCACCCATCCAAGCTGGGGAGCGGGTTACCGGTGGGAACCCATTGGAACCGTTACACTACATAGGTGCAGGGAAAGGCAGTCACCATCAACCTGCCGGGAGATACAACACCGCAGCCGTCTGTGGGACCCGTCCATCCAGCCGAGTGTTTTACCGAGAACTGTGTCCTCATCGTTGGCTGAGTGAGTACCACCGTGCCGTGCGGCACAGCGCTGCCCCCGCGACCCTGCACCTCGCCAGGCCCCGTAACCCGCCTGCCAACCATCCCTACCCCATCACCGGGCCCCGGGACAACCAACCCCCTACCCACGGAGGGGAAAACTAACATCAAAGCTGCTCCCTGTCACCGCTCCCGGAATCCCCGTCCAGAGCAGCGGTGGTGTCACCAATATCACCACAACCGTGGGTGGCGTCACGGACAATAACCAAATCCCCACAATCAAAATCCCCTTTTCACTCACGGGCGAGGAGCGCTGCTCGAGTCCCCGGGATCCGGCCCACCGCTCGAGCCACCACCGAGCAGCAGCAGCCGCAGCAGCAGCGGCCGGACCCAAGCAGTGGGAGAGCGCAGCGTCCGCTCCTCCGCCCGCGATACTTCCTCGGGAACGATGAACAACTGGAGCACAGAAGGAGGAACGCCATTTTGAAAATGAACGACGTGTCAACGAGCAACGATAAGGTGAGTATTTTTGCTCGCTCACAGTCGTTCGTAGCTGTCACACGCTACGATATGTCTAACGATGCCGGATTTGCGTCACGAATTCCGTGACCCCCAATGACATATCGCCCGATATATCGTAGTGTGTGATGCCACCCTTAGTCTCTAAAAGCATAGCCTCTGCATATAGTGGTGCACAGAGTATAGGCGCCATGCATATTGCAATGACATGTATATAGACCCGCTCCAGAAAAAGTCTCAATGTTTTAGCATTTACTATATACAATAATAATAATAATGATTAAAAAGTACATATGAACTAATTATTTACTAATGCTGTTATAATTATCATGGATAAACCATATTTTTATATGCATGGGATGTACAGTCTGTGATGGATTTTCTCTGTGGGTGTTACTGATCCAGCTCCAATTGTAACATTGAGATCATTAAACTGATTAGATGCAAAATGGTTATATAACATAATATGTGTTCAAAGTTACTCCCTAAGTGCCCCACAAACGTGGAAATAGCTTTAAATAAAGTTCAGTTTCATAAAACTGAGAAATATAAGTGAATATAAGGGACAATTTAACATGTCCACTGGTTGTGCTTAGTAGGAGATGATCCTAACACAGACAGATTCCCAAGTAATAATACTAGCTATGGGCATCTGACAATGGAATTGACCCTGGACATTAAAACATGTCATCTTATGGGTGTATACTAGAGTAGGTCACAGTATTATTTCTAAGTTATAGTTGGCTATCACATTTTCTAGGTACTCAACACAAGTATAAAATATTTTTTTTAAGATAACAAAGGATAATAGAAGTATGAAGTTCCTCTAACTTAGGTGTATTCCTGATTGTGTTCACACGTGATGTATTAATGGGCAAAGTTCTATCATTTTAGCAGATTAAAGTGCTAGCATTCATTTTACTGCTTTATAATTGCTCCATTCACTGCAGAAAAAGATGGAAACTGACACAATGACTACAGTGGTTTTGAGGCATTCTGTCAGATGTATTTTGTAAAGGTTAGCTAGTAGTGATGAGCGAGTACGCTTGTCACTACTCGGTACTCGCACGAGTATCATTGTACTCGGGCTACTCGGCGGGGACCGAGTAATCTCGCGATACTCGTGCTGTACTCGAGGTATTCATCCCTGCATGTTGGCGCTCTTTTGAGAGCCAGCCCTCATGCAGGGATTGGCTGGCAGACCACTGCAATGCCACAGCCCTGTTAGTTGTGGAATTGCAGTGATTGGCCGGCCCGCACAGCGTGACCGAGCCTTTATACCAGCAGGCGCGCTGTGCTATGCACACAGCCATCCAGACAGTCAGTACAGGGAGAGTGTTGCTGCTTCAGGGAAAGGTTTGCGGCCCTTTATAGTTATTTCCGTAGCAGGGCTACAAACAGTGTGACCAGAAGTCCTTCTCAGGACTATTGTAGTTGTATACAGGCAGGCAGGGTATAGCCAGGTCGGAGTACAGGAGAAGAGTCCTTCTGAGGACTATTGTTGCTGTATACAGGCAGGGCAGGCAGGGTATAGCCAGGTCGGAATACAGGCTAGTGACCAGAAGAGTCCTTCTCAGGACTATTGTTGCTGTATACAGGCAGGCAGGCAGGCAGGGTATATAGCCATTCCTAGTGGTGACCGTATACCAGCCTTCATCATATCTGGGGCTGGTGTACACAGTCTAAAACAGTCCTGATAGTGTCAGACTTGTCAGTAATTGTCGCTCCTAAAAACCTGTTAGGTTCTTAGTGCGTCCGTGCTTGCATTTAAAAACCGCACGTGTGTGGCAGTCGGTGGCAGCGTACTGGTGCACTTGTGTGCGTTTTGCACAAACTAGTATATAACGCACAAGTCTAGTAAATAATACACGTCAGCAGTGTCTGATAGTGTCAAACTTCTCAGTGATTGTCGCTCCTAAAAACCTGTTAGGTTCGTAGTGCGTCCGTGCTTGCATTTAAAAACCGCACGTGTGTGGCAGTCGGTTGCAGCGTTGAGGTGCACTTGTGTGCGTTTTGCACAAACTAGGATATAACGCACAACTCTAGTGAATACACGTCAGCACAGCATTGCAAAATGCGCAAGGGCGATGGTAACGAACAAGGAAGTGGACGTGATGGTGGTGCAGGCAGAGGCCGAGGTCGTGTGCAAGCTCTAATTTCGCCACAACAAAGGGCCACATCTACTCGCTCGCACGTCCTGTCCCAAATTCTTGGGGACCGCAGCAGTACACCGCTCTTGAACCAAGACCAGTGTCAACAGGTTGTTAGTTGGATAGCGGATAATGCTGCCAGTCAGATTGGCACCATCACAAACACTCTGTCTTCCACACGGTCAAGTGTCAGTAGCCGTGATACTGCACCGCACATTTCAGAACCTGATCCTCCTTCCTACCACCAGGCCGAGTACACGTCCGCGGACATTACTGATCCCACACTTGGACACTAGGAAGAGCTGTTCACGTTTCCATTCGCACATTCTGGCCTCTCGCCAGATCCTGTTGAAGTGGGTCATGTGGAGATCGTATGTACAGATTCCAAAATATTTGAGCAGCCACGTTCTCACGAAGTTGGCAACGTGTCTCAACAAGGGGTGGACGATGATGAGACACAATTGTCAGGAAGTCAGGTCTCAGGAGGAGGAGCAGGGTGCGGAAGAGGAAGACGACGTGGTGGATGATCCAGTAACTGGCCCAACCTAGCAGGAGGATATGCAGAGCGAGGACAGCAGTGAACAGGGGGAGGGAAGCGTAGCATCCCAACAGGCAATAACAAGCAGGGTGGTGGCCCCAGGCAGAAGTCAGGCAACCGTTCCCCGGAACAACAACACGACACAAGGTGCCTGTACAAATGTTAGGTCTTCATGAGTCTGGCAGTTTTTTAAGTTGGCTCCAGATGATTCTAAAAAGGCCATTTACAACACCTGCCATGCCAGCATCAGCAGGGGTACCAAAACTAGCAGCCTGACCACCACCAGCATGATCAGGCACATGTCAGCCAAGCCCCCGACTTTGTGGGATGTACAACAGAGTCGAGGAGCAGTGCTTGCTGATGCCACTGCTACGTCTTCGCTTGTTGTGCATGTGAGCCAATCCCCTGTCCATGATGCCCGCGAACAAGCCTCCTCCGGCCCTGCACCTGCAGTTGCCCATGCAGAAATAACACCATTATCAAGCACGTCCTTGTCCCAGCGCAGCGTTCAGTTATCCATTCAGCAAACCTTTGAACGCAGGCGCAAATACACTGCCAACGCCCCACATGCCACACTTCTAAATGCTAACATTTCGCGACTGCTTGCGCTGGAAATGTTGCCATTTAGGCTGGTGGAGACAGAAGCATTCCGCGACCTGATGGCGGCAGCTGTCCCATGTTACTCGGTCCCCAGCCACCACTATTTCTCCCGGTGTGCCGTCCCCGCATTGCATAACCACCTGTCACAAAACATCACACGTGCCCTGAACAACGCTGTTTCAGCCAAAGTCCACCTAACCACAGACACGTGGACAAGTGCTTGTGGGCAAGGCCACTACATCTCGTTGACGGCACACTGGGTTAATATTGTGGAAGCTGGGACCCAGTCTGAGCGAGGGACGGAACACGTCCTTCCCACACCAAGGTTTGCAGGCCCTACCTCAGTCAGGGTTTCACCCACACTCTACAGTTCTGGAATGTCATGCTCCTCAGCCTCCTCCTCCTCCTGCGCATCCTCATCCACCTTACCCTCCACACCAGTCCCAAGCTGGAAGCACTGCAGCACTGCCTTGGCGAAGCGGCAACAGGCTGTGCTGAAGCTAATCTGCATAGGTGACAAACCCCACAATGCAGAAGAGGTGTGGACAGCTCTGAAACAGCAGGCAGATCACTGGCTCACACCTCTGAACCTAAAGCCAGGAAAGGTCGTGTGTGACAATGGCCGGAACCTGGTGGCGGCTTTGAGGCAAGGCCAGCTGACACATGATCCATGCGTGGCCCATGTGCTCAACCTCGTGGTTCAGCGGTTTCTAAAGTCATACCCAGAGCTGTCTGATCTGCTGGTGAAAGTTCGCCGCCTGTCTGCACATTTTCGAAGGTCACCTACTGCTTCAGCCGGCCTTGCCGGCTTTCAGCTTCGTTTGCATCTTCCGGCTCACAGCCTGGTGTGTGATGTCCCCACGCATTGGAATTCAACTCTGCACATGTTGGTCAGGATATGTGAGCAGAAGAGGGCAGTTGTTGAGTACCTGCATCACCTAAGCCGTCGGGAAATGGGTCAAACTCCACACATAACACCTGAGGAGTGGAGATGGATGTCCGACCTATGTACCATCCTCCAAAACTTTGAGGACACCAAGATGGTGGGCGGCGATGACGCCATTATTAGCGTCACCATACCGCTTCTCTGCCTTCTAAAACGGTGTCTGCTCAAAAACAAACATGATGCATTGCAGGCGGAGTGCGATGAGTTGGAGCAAGAAACAGTAGTGGGTGTGGGTGATAACACACAGCCCAGCCTCGTCTCATCACAAAGTGCAGTGGAGGACTATGACGAGGAGGAGGATGAAGACATGGAGCAACTCTCCGGCCACATTGAGGATATGACATGCACACCAGTCATATCCTCGGTTCAGCGTGGCTGGCCAGAGGACAGGGTAGATGAGGAGGAGGAGGAGGAGGACAGCATGTTCAGTCATCGTGTTGGTCAGGATACTGAAGTGATGGCTGTTAAGAGTCTGGCGCACATGGCTGACTTTATGGTAAGCTGCCTGTCTCGTGACCCTCGCGTTAAGAACATCTTGGCCGACAATCATTACTGGTTGGTAACACTGTTAGGCCCACGCTACAAGGAGAACTTTATGTCTCTTATTCCCGAGGTGGAGAGGTCAGCCAAAATGCAGCAGTTCCGGAAGGCCATAGTCACGGAAGTAGGCAAAGCATTCCCCTTACAAAACGCTAGCGGCATAGGTCAGGAATCAGTGGACAACCAAGGCGTACAGCCGAGAGGGGCACAAGTCCAATCCGCCAGAGGTAGGGGAACAGTCTTTAAGATGTGGGACAGTTTTCTCAGCCCCTCATGTACCACAGCCCCTGAGGTGCGGGGTAGTGCCACAAGAAATCCTAAGTTTGCACAGATGCTCAAGGAGTACCGTGCAGATCGAACAACTGTACTCCAACATTCCTCTGTGCCTTACAATTATTGGGTATCCAAGCTGGACATGTGGCATGAATTGGCTCTCTATGCCTTGGAAGTCCTGGCCTGCCCTGCCGCTAGCGTTTTGTCAGAGCGTGTTTTTAGTGCCGCAGGTGGAATCATTACAGATAAATGCACCCGCCTGTCAACTGAAAATGCTGACAGGCTGACTCTGATCAAGATGAACAAAGGTTAGATTGGGCCAGACTTCACCACACCACCAGCAAATGAGAGCGGTATTTAAATTTTGTAACGGGAATTTGCCATCTACCTCCACTCACCCATGGGTACACACTTCTGGACTTTGGATAATCGCTGGACTTCTCCTCCTTCTCCTCATGTGCCACCATGATGACCGTTACAATAGTTAGGCCGTTGTTTCAGGTATACCCCCAGTGGTAAATTTTTTCGCCCATTCTTTCAGAATGGAAATTACAACGACAGGAGACCCGCTCCTTTGCAATGGGAACAATATTTTGAGGCCCTCATGCACATCTCTATCCAGGGACAATATGGAACCTACCAATTTTTGGCTGCCCTGCCAAAGGGCTATACTAAAATAGACCCACTTCCTTACAATGGGCACTTCAGGTTTACAGGCCATCATGCAAGTCTCTAGCCAGGGACAATGTGGAGCCTCCCAATTTTTGGCTGCCTTGCCAAAGGGCTATACTAAAATAGACCCACTTCCTTACAATGGGCACTTCAGGTTTACAGGCCATCATGCAAGTCTCTAGCCAGGGACAATGTGGAGCCTCCCAATTTTTGGCTGCCTTGCCAAAGGGCTATACTACAATAGACCCACTTCCTTACAATGGGCACTTTAGGTTTACAGGCCCTCATGCACGTCTCTATCCAGGGACAATGTGGAGCCTCCCAATTTTTGGCTGCCCTGCCAAAGGGCTATACTACAATAGACCCACTTTCTTACAATGGGCACTTCAGGTTTACAGGCCCTCATGCACGTCTCTATCCAGGGACAATGTGGAGCCTCCCAATTTTTGGCTGCCCTGCCAAAGGGCTATACTAAAATAGACCCACTTCCTTACAATGGGCACTTCAGGTTTACAGGCCATCATGCACGTCTGTATGCAGGGGCATTGGTGAACCTCACAATTTTGGACTGCCCTGGCAAAGGAAAATACTACAAAGACTCACTTCCTCAAAATGGGCACATTAGACTCAAGAGGCGTTCATGTACGTCTCTTCTCAGGGACATCGGAGTGCCACACAATGTTTTCACGTAAAATCTTTCATGTAATCTCAAAAAGTAACATACACCAGCTCTATCTCACTATTGGGTATGTGCCCTTAAGATTTCCGCCATGAAAATTCATTTTGGTGTCATTTTGGAAGGTTTTCTGGCGAGTCCGTAAAAATGGCATAAAACTCGGATAAAATTGTTCACAGCTGTGACTTTTGAGTGATAAATGCTTCAAGGGGTCTTCCCCATGCTGTTGCCATGTCATTTGAGCACTCTTCTGAGACTTTTGTGACATTTTTAGGGTTTCTACATGCTGCCGGGGGGTCATTTCATAAAAATACTCGGGTCTCCCATAGGATAACATTGGGCTCGGTGCTCGGGCCGAGCACCCGAGCTTTTTAGTACTTGCTCATCACTATTAGCTAGGTTTCAGCACTCTTGCCCACATTAGAAGGTGCCCTACCGGGAGGGTTTTGAGCACAACGTGTAAAGAATTGAAAATTTTCCGATAAACTTGCATTTACAGGCCATGTACTCTCCATCCAGTTTTCAGACCTTTCCAATCCTCTTCACAACTCCTGCTTCTTGTGCTTCCCTTAGATGGACAAAATCATCTCCAAATCTTCTTCACAATAGATTTACTCCCCATAAATGTGTTTTTGGATATCAGAGCCATGTCCTATGATAGTGCATTACAGCATTGTTCATGGGCAACCTTCAGGAAGCACAATATTTTTATAAGTATTGGAAAGCTTCGGCAGTACCCAAGAGATTTGACAACTATTCTGGAAATCTGGAAGGTCTCATCTTTTTTATCAAGACGAGTTGGCAAGTATGAGTTTAGTTCTTCTTCTGACATGTACCCTTAGTATTTATTTAGCCCTATTCAGGGAGGCCAAACTAGTAAAACTATTCAAATGATAATTAAAGGGTTTTTTCCGTTTTATCTGTAGTTAATGTGTTAGGAGCATAATTTAGGAGCACTTATTAATATATTAATATATAAGTATTATAGGTTCTCACATCACTTGTTCCTACAGCCTCCCTCACAGACTGAACAAGTTTCCTGTCCACAAAAATGGCTGACGGTGGAGGAACATGTGACTAAACCTATGCATCAGCCTCCTTCACTTGAAAATAGTTTTTCCATGTGAAGCGTTTTGCAATTGGAGAAAGTTAATGGGCAAGTCTGGTCACATATTACTACACCATCAGCCATTTTGCAGACAGAAAAACTGTGCAGTCTGTGAAGAAAACTACATTGTTAAGGGCAAGAGGATAACTGGAGATACATTTTTTAGTGCCCAAAAATTGTGTTCCTAATGAACTTATTAAAAGAAAGATAAAGTGGCCAACCATTTTAAAGCGCACCAATCACCAGGATTTTTATATATAACCTAAAGCCAGTGCTATACTGGCACTATCATGCTGATTCTATACATATCTTTAGTTTCAGCTCTGATATATAGGTTTTGAAACACAAGCAAGTAAAGTTTATAAAATGAGTAGCCTTTTGAATAACAGTAGCTGCCAATCAGCTGATAGCTGGGGTGGATATTCATAGTAATTCTCCCCCCCCTGCCTGCTGTTCCTCCCCCAGTTATTTATGCTAATTCTATTATAGAATCGTTTTACTAACTGACTAGAAGGACCTGTGCTGATGTCATACCCATGTGACCAGAAGGAGAGGAGCCTCAGCCGACAGAAAGGTAATGTTGCTTCCTGGTATCAGCTCTGTTAGCTGAGGCCCTGCCCCTTTTGGTCACATAGGTATGACATCAGCACAGGTCCTTCTAGTCAGTTAGTAAAATGATTCTATTATAGAACTAGCATAAATATCAGGGAGAGGACAACATGCAGGGGGCGAGAATCACTATGAATACCCACCCCAGCTATCAGCTGATCGGCAGCTGCTGTCATTCAAAAATCTGTTTATTTTACAAAGTTTACTTGCTTGTGTTTCAAAACCTATACATCTATACATACAACTAAAGGTATGTATAGAATCAGCATGATAGTGCCAGTATAGCACTGGCTTTAGGTTATATAGGAAAATCTTGGTGATTGGTGCACTTTAAGTAAAACGATTAATAATCTAATTTTCGCACAAATAACAGAAGTGCACAATATAGCAGTTTATTTGAAATCTTCTGGTGCTAAAACTCACAAGAACTGCACTCCATGTACTTGTTACAGGTACGGTTATATTTAGTCATTTTTGGTCTTTTGATAACATTGTGGGGTAAGCCATCATGACTTACAATGTTCAGAGAATTTACATTGTGACGGTCACATTAGAGTTCAAAGAGTTGTTTACTGAGTGAAGTTGTCATTGATTCATTTCACTATTCACTATGGGTGAGTTCCTGGCACAATAACAATACCAAAGGAAGAAAAGTTTACTTCAGCTTTCACAGATTCTTATCTAAGAACAGACATTGGTAATCACATATAATAAACATGTACTCAGAACAGAGGAAGGAGGTGGAGACATAGCATGTATTTGTTCCATGCACAAACCAAAGAAAGTAAAATAGATAAATATCAGTATGAAAAGGCTTTAGTTATGGGAGAATGAGCCTCTTACATTTTGTTTACTGCACTTACATTTGCACAAAGTATTCAGTGTAGGGGGAGAAAAAGGGGTTAAACCCGCGCAATCCGCCAAATAAGATGTAGAGATGTTGATAGTTTAATCACTCTTTTATTCCATAGGTCTACGCGTTTCAAGGTGCAGGGACCTCTTCCTCAGGACCAGAAAATCAACATTCAATCATTCATGTTGATTTTCTGGTCCTGAGGAAGAGGTCCCTGCACCTTGAAACGCGTAGACCTATGGAATAAAAGAGTGATTAAACTATCAACATCTCTACATCTTATTTGGCGGATTGCGCGGGTTTAACCCCTTTTTCTCCTCCTACACTGAAGACTTCTGCACGTGGGGCCGCGGCAGCCGCCATTATCCTATGCTATCTACGGTGGTTGTGACCCTTCACAACCATTTTTGGTGAGTGTATTTATCTACATACTAACCTGTACTTATCTGGTAAAACCCTATCAGCGCTTCTGTTTTTTAGCACTATTTGCACAAAGTATGACATTTCTTACTGGTCTTCCTTAAAAAAATGATCAATATCGAATAATTGGAAAGATATTTAAACTGCAGACACTATGTGGAAAAATTGATGCCTCATCTGTAGATTGTTAGTTCTTCTTTATCATTATATTATTAGTTCTTCCAAGGCATTTTAACCTTAGTTTGTGCACTTGATTTCTGAGAATTACACCAAATAACTGTTTTTATTGTCTATAAATGTCAAAATGACTTAACAAAACCACTTTGAGGAAACCACTAAATAGAAATTGCATTGAAAATTGTAATGTAGGGGTTTAGCCCTCGTCATTTCTCTAATAAAATGGCAATACATAGAGGAGACATCAAAGATGGTCTTCTCAATAAGCTATGCTGGATTTATACCTGCCATCCATGGCCAATGTTCAATGGCCTGTTCAGACAGACCTACTAAAATTCTGTGCACACTTAATGATTAGTAATATGATTGTTCTAGGATATGAAACATCATTTTATCAGCAGCACGTCTTGTTGGCATAGGACAATGTGCTGCCGATGGCGATGATTTTTAAGCCCGCATAACAATCATTGCAGCTGACGAACTAGCATTTTGCTTGTTCATCTGGTGGGTTTGTGTGCCGCCCCCGCGTCAGAAGCCGGGCTGCTCAGATCCGGATCCGTAGTGGCTCGAGGGACGTTCAGACCCGGGGGTCGTGCGGCCACTCAAATAAAGGGGGGGCTATGTACAGGGGATGGTGTGGAAAGTTCGTGACGCCACCCATGGTGTGTGGTAAGGGTAAAGTACCACCACTGCAGCTGGGAGTACCCGGTGGCGATGGTGTGGGCAGTCAGGTGTTTAACCCCTCCACGGGTAGGGGGGATGCCCCTGGACTCGGTGATGGTGTCGGGGAGGTGCCGTCGGGCCGGTAAGGGTTAAGTGCATACTCACTCTGTCCAATAACGCTGACGCTGACAGCCGTGGTAAACCAAAGTTCTTGATACCACTGTAGTAGGGAGGGAGCACGCATGGATCCCGTGCCCGTTGGTGTTGCATGTTAGCCTGTGACCTTGACCTTGGCACCTCTTTTCTGTAGTTGGTCCCTTTCAGCTTAAAACTAAACGGGTCCCACTCACCTGTATGGCTAACGGAGTGAGCTTGCTCTCAGGTTTAACGCTTGAGACTTCCTGGACTATGCAGTGGGAAACTCCTATCCCCCTCGTTGCGCTAGTACCCCGATTTTGGAATGGTTGGAGAACGGATCTTGAAGGCTCCGTCCTCGTCGGGTGAATTACCAGGACGCCTGAAGCTATTTCCTGGCTTGGGGTCCATGTACCCCGTCATGCCCTGGCCCCTGCCCGATGATGGCACAAGGCCACCAGCTATCCTTCTTGACAGTCCGTGCCCCTTGTCACGATCCCCTGCGATCGGGGTCCAGCTCCTACCAAGCCCAGACCAACGTCTGCCACCTAGTAAACGAGGAGCCCAGCTCCTGACCTCTCCACTTGAGAGTCACCACTCAACTAACTGTCTCCTAACTCTTTTGACCTCCCCTAACCAACCCCCCAAGTGGCCGGCCCTATTCCCTTCAGGCTGTCCACTGGTGTGTCTGGTGGGTGTGGTGCAAAGTTTTCCTAGGGTTTTGATTAGCTTGTTCTTAGCAATGCCAAAGGTCAGGGACCCGTAACCAAGGAGGAGGTGGATATCATGCAGAAGGGCAGATTGCACAATACCCTGTGAAGACCTGATAGGCCAGGGCGTCACATTTGCTAGCCTTTTTAGACAGGTCAAAAGTCAGGAATAGGGACGGGCAGAGACATGGAAGTTCGGGTTTGCCGGGTACAGCCGGACATTAGATAAAGTTCTTTTCTGGACCTGGACTTGAAATTAACTTAATCCCGGAGCCCAAACTCCATTGGAAGTCACTGATTGGGAAGTTTGGCTCTCCGCCCAGATATGACCAGCAATAAACAGAACACCTCCAGAAGAGGGAGGGAAGGTTTTGGGGTATTTTACACACTACATCCGAAAATGTTGTTTTTACCCCCCCAGTGAGAGCCATTCAGAGACTGTAGGCATCTTACACTGGGCCAAGCACTGAGCGTACCCGAATGTACTCCAAATTCGAACACTTATTTTTTTAAAGTCTGTTTTCTGTGCTAACTCCAAACTTTACAGTTCTGGTTCGCTCATCTCTAGTCAGCAACTATCATTGATAATTGGCCCTTATTTTGTTGGAGACTTTCATTGCATATGTGTCGCCCGCCTGCAGCGGTCGCCTCAGGGACTTCACTCCATCTTCGGGGACGCCACAGGGGCTCCACTTGATTATTTCTGGCGACAGGTACGTCAAGTTTATTTACATGGGAGTCGTGACGCCACTCACGGTTTGCGGTCAGGGTTATGGGTGACCGCCACTGCAGGTTTAACGAGCGTCTGGGGCTGATGGAGTCTGCAGTTGGATGTAGTGGCCTCCCGTGAGTGAGGCAGGCCCCAGGGGCTCAGGTGTGTAGAACAACAGGTCGCAGAATAACTCAGTCTCAGTCCAAAATGTCTTGCAACTGGTTTTTACTCACTTTCAGGTGTTGTTGTGAGGTACCCGGGCGATGCTGAAATGAATCAGGAGAGAACCAGGGATCCTTTAGGCTGGTCTAAGGGTAACCGTTAGCTCGCCTTCCTAGCACTTCTTGTTTCAGACAACCCCTGACTTGAAGTTCCGTGGGGTTCATCCAGGAAGTCGCTACTGCCTTTTCTCCCCTTTCTGGCCAGTTTGCCGGCAGCATGGACCAAGAGAGAGGGCTCCAGGTTTAATCCCTCTTATGGGCCCCCTCATTGCTGCTGAGGCTCGGACTCTGTAATGGTTTGTGAGGGACCTCTAGTCCCTGCACCTGCAGGATTTAGCAGACCACTAAATGGATGTCTGGCTCTAGGGACCTGTTCCCCATGCGTGCGTAGTTACCAGGAGTACCCGTACTCAACTGCCTGTCCTCTCTTCAGGTGTCTTTCAGGCTGACTGTGTAGGAACCGTTATCCCCCGCCAGCGGCTACTCCACGTGCAGGGTCTGTCTAGCATGTCCGCTCTCCTGCGTCTCCACTATCAGACTGGCTCTCCTTCTTCTTCCTGACTGCCACTGCAACCCTAGCTCCCAGCTTCTCTACCGCACCCCTTGATTGGATGTGGAGGCACGCACCCTCCTGGGTCTGCCCAGGGGTCGCCTCAAAGGTGTGGGAGACCTGGTCACTATGTGTCTGTGCGTACACACCCTATTCCAGCCTTCAGGATTACCTGTCAGTACTGACCCGACATGGGTGCAGTACCTAGTGACGCCTGACCAGGTCAGGGGCGACATACATACAAGTAAGTTCCTATAAACAAAACTTATGAAAATGACATACATAAAAGAATGTAAGGAATACAATCCTTCACATTTTCTCTGCCATTTTTTATACCCTCTATATTGCCTCATGCTCCACATTGCTAAACTATACCGCCTTAACCAAAGTCACCAATGGCCTACTTACCGCCAAAGCCAAGCGACACTGCTCTGTCCTCCTCCTTCTGGACCTGTCCTCTGCCTTTGGCACAGTATACCATTCCTTCCTACTCTCTGGGCATCACAGACTTGGCCCTATCTTGGATTTCTTCACACCTAACTAACCAGACTTTCAGCGTCTCCCATTCTCACACCACCTCCTCATCTCACCCTCTATCAATTGGTGTCCCCCAAGGTTCAGTACTTGGACCCATGCTGTTCTCCACCTACACCTTTGGCCTGGGGCAGCTCATAGAGTCCCACGGCTTTCAGTATCATCTCTATGCCGATGAAACACAGATCTACCTCTCTGGAGCTGACATTATTTCCTTACTAACCAAAATCCCACAATGTCTGTCTGCTATTTCATCCTTCTTCTCTGCACAATTCCTAAAGCTTAACATGGACAAAATGGAATTCATTGTCTTTACTCCTCCTGATTCAACTCCTCCACCAAGCCTATCCACCAACCTTGATGGCTGCTCGCTTTCCCCAGTCCCACAAGCTCGTTGCCTTGCAGTAACCCTCGACTCTGCTCTATCCTTCAAGCCACACATCCAAGCCCTTTTCACCTCATGCCGACTACAACTCAAAAATATCTCCTGGATTCGTGCTTTCCTTAACCAAGGTTCAGCAAAAACATTAGTACATGCCTTCATCATCTCACGCCTCGACTACTGCAACCTCCTGCTCTCTGGCCTCCCTCCCTACACTCTTGCACTTCTTCAATCTATCCTAAACTCTGCGGCCCTCTTAATCCTCCTCTCCCCTTGCTATTCCCCCAGCCTCGCCACTTTGCCAATCCCTTCACAGGCTTCCCATTGCCCAAAGACTCCAGTTCAAAACATTAACCATGACATACAAAGCCATCCACAACCTGTCTCCTCTTTACATCTGTGACCTAGTCTCTCGGTACCTACCTGCACGCAACCTCAGATCCTCACAAAATTTCCTTCTCTACTCCTCTCTTATCTCCTCTTCCCACAATCGCATACAAGATTTCTCCCGTGCCTCCCGCATACTCTGGAACGCTCTACCCCAGCATATCAGACTCTCTCCTACCATGGAAAGCTTCAAGAGGAACCTGAAGACTCACCTCTACCAACAAGCCTACAACCTACAATTACCCTCAGTCCAGTACACCACTGCGCAACCAGCTCTGTCCTCACCTATTGTACCCTCACCCATTGCCAGTAGATTGTGAGCCCTCACGAGCAGGGTCCTCTCTCCTCTGATACCAGTCTGTTTTGTATTGTTAATGATTGTTGTACTAGTTTTTATGTATACACTTTTCACTTGTAAAGTGCATGGAATAAATGGCGCTATAATAATAATAAATATTAATAATAATATAGGAATATCAATCAGTTCTCAATTTCAGCTACTTAAGAAAGTTAGTAGTTGGCAGTGTTTGGGCCAGGGATAATGCTGGACCAATTAGTAATTTTTATCTTATTCCTGTGTAACTCCTAGCAAGAAATTCACATAAAATAAAGCAAAGGATTTTGAGGGTCCATCTACGACATTGGATCACACTTTTCATACTGGCAGCAGGAGCATTTATTAGGGAAAAATGATAATATTCCCAATTCTATTCCTTCCTATTGAACTTTAGAAGTTTACCAACTTTTCACCACTTATTGATTTATATTAACCCATGGTTTTCTTCCCTATTTGTAAAAATCTGTCACCTCTTCACTTCATTGACATACAAAATTCATCCAGGATTTAGATATTTATCACTTACCCCCATCAATGATCTGTTTTGAGAAACCTTCTGCATAACGGTCTTGTATTGGGTCCAATATCTGCATGTATTTGGAAGTGAATGTGTTCCATGTGTCATATAATTTATAAGCTAAATTTTAAGAGTATTAGAAAAGTAAAGAGTAAGCATTGGCTCTCATTCTTTTCTGACCCTAACATTTTAAACAGGTCTTATTTCTGAAAACTATGACTCCAATTCTTCAAAGCTTTTACACCTCAAGTGTTAAAAGTTTTGAAAAGTTGCAAGATTCTTGTACAATGTGACTTTTGGCAATTTCACACAATTTTTGTCCACCAGGTAAATAGGCAGAACTGAAATGGGATGGGGTGAAAGGAACTTGTTGACCACCATTCGTAATATTCATAATGAGTGGAGCATTTCTTATTCCATCAATTTTACTCCAATACTCTACCCTGTCAAGTAAAAATAGGATATATGTGTCAGCTCACCACTGCAGAAGTCCAAAAAGTCCAGAAAGGCCCAGCGGGTTCCAGTAAGCAGGTGCACGGAAACCTGTGGCCGGTGTCCACATGGAGTAATGAGGAAAAAGGAGGTGAAGATCCGTGGCTGCCCCATTGGGGCTAAATTCTCTCCCACCTTTGCTAATCTATACATGTCTTGGTGGGAGGGAATTTACATGCAATCTATCAATAACCCATTTTTTTCTTCTATCAGGTGGTATACAAGATACATAGACGACATCTTGATTATCTGGGATCAGGAATTAAATTACAGTGATGAAAACACTCTTTCACAGTTCAACACATATTTAAACACCAATAACATGAACCTGCGATGGATTCTGAATGCCCATATGGATGTTGTATCTTTTTTAGACATCTCCTTATGGGGTTCAAAACAGTCTTGGGAAATCCACTTCAAACTGTTCCGAAAAATCACTAGTGGCAACACTCTGTTTCGCGCAGAAAGTTGACACCCGTTCCATGTCATTCGCAATTTGTGGGTGGGAGAGTGTATACAAGCTTGTCGGCTCTGTTTTACCGAATTGGCATATGCAGCTGAGAATAAAACCATACAAAAATGTCTTTCAGAATGTGGATATAAAAAATATCACAATCTATCTGCCCAAGCAATATCCAACAAAAAAGATTGTAAAAATCGGTTACATTCAGATCCAGATGTTTATTGCTCATGAAAAAGACGGTCTCTCTCTCAAAATAATAGGAATCCCACTATTTTTTCTACTCCTTTTAGCACAAATTATAACCAAATTTCCTCCATTGTTAAAAAACTTATACAAATTTGGTTTCAGGATGACACATTGATGAAAATTCTAATTAATGGCATTAAATGTGTAGCCCATAGATCTAGAAGAATAGGCCACTATATTTCTCCCAGCCTTTTCACTGCACAACCCACAGATAAAGCAGCGTGGTTGAGATATAAAGGCTGTTTCAGATGCGGCAAAACCAAATGCAGACTATGCAGTTTCATTCATGAAATGGATTGCTTTCACAACAATAGGATAACAAAAGCTTTCATTTAAACCTTAATTAACTGAGAAAGCACACGTCATTTATATGGCTATTTGCACCACCTGTAATAAATATTATATTGGTTGCACTACACGTACACTTGAAAAAAGAATTTCAGAACACATACGTGCAGTAGTACCAACAACCACACTTACCTCATGATCTTTTTCTGGCTTGTCCAAACATTTTAAGGAGACCCATTGAGCTAGTGTCGAATCCCTCATGGTTAAAGGTATAGAAAGTGTGAAAAAAAAACGCACAGGGGATGGAACTGGGCTAAAGTGCTCCTCACACGAGAAGCCTTTTGGATTCTGCAATTGGAGTCCCGCTTCCCCTTCGGCTTAAATTACAGACACGATTTAACATATTTTTATTAAACATTTTAAAAAAAATAAAAAACAAAAAAAGGACAGAATAAAATAGTAATAAAAAAGGACATACAGAAATACACGAAGGAAAATTTGCAGAAAGTGAAACAACATGGAAGCATAATAACTAGAGATGAGTGAGTACCGTAATATTCGTAATCGCTAGACTCGTAACGACTCGAGTACTTTGTAATACTCGTGTATTCATTATGAATAGTGAGTACAATGCAAGTCAATAGGAAACTATCTGCTGGACTCAACAGAGAGGTCTGGGGGCCTGAGGAAAAGGCTGAAATGGATGGGAAAGTGATGAAACTGAATGGGGAGAGCCTGGAGAATATGCCTGCATGCATTTCTGACTCACATATGGTTTTTGGGAATGAAGATGTCACAGTATTACGTCACTGATTCTCTCTCTGCTTCATACTCACTGATCACAGGCGCAGTAGTCACACTGCTCCGCTGCCTCTCATTCTTCTTCCCTACCCGCTCATTATCCTCATTACATATTCACTGCTTCTCCCAGTGATTGGTTGCAGTCATACCAGCCCCCAATCTGAGTGACAGCTGTCTGACTGCAACCAATCACAGCCGCTGGTGGGAGGGTCTATATCGTACAGTAAAATAAATAGATAACTAATTAAAAAAAAGGTGTGCAGTCCCCCCCAATTTTGATACCCAGCCAAGATATAGCCTCATAGCTGAGGGTTGGTATTCTCAGGCTGGGGAAACCCGCGTATTTGTGAGCCCCCCAGCCTAAAAATATCAGCCAGCAGCCGCCCGGAATTGCCGCATCCATGAGATGCGATAATCCCGGAGCTTTACCTCACCCATCCCGAATGCCCTGGTGGGTTGGCAATCGGGGTAATAAAGAGTTAATGGTAGTTCATAGCAGCCACTAAGTCCTAGGTTAATCATGGCAGGCATCTATGAGACACCCCCCATGATTAATCTGTAAGTGAAATAAAATAAACACAAACACCAAAAAAATCCATTATTTGGAATAAAATATAAAAAAGCTCCCTCTTTCACAACTTTATTAACCTCCAATACAGCCCTCCAGGTCCGACGTAATTCACACGTGGTCCCACGACGGTCCTGGCTCTGCTACATCCGAGCCTGGAGAGACCGCAAATATGTCCGATCTCTCCAGGCTCTGGGACACACTGACAAGAAGGGCCTGGCTATCAGCAGTGATGTCACTGAGTTCATCAGTGGTCATACCCGGGTTCCCACGGTATGACCCCTGGTGACCTGAAGCACTCTGGCCTAAAGAGCGGGATCGTGTCAAATGTGGATTGATAGTGCCATTATGGGATTTAAATTAATTGCCTCTGTTGTTCTGCACATACAACTACATTACCCTTCCCCCTTTCCTCCCTCCTCCTACCCAACTCTTTCCTCAGGCATCTGATATCCGTTAACTTGTACATATATTTTTAAAAGAAAATATATATATATATATATATGTATACTGAATATATATATATATATATATATATATGTATACTGAAAATATATATATGTATATATATATATATATATATCCTTTCCATTGTAAGATGCATTACATGTGAGCAAGAACACCAATGTGTTTGAAATGCGTCTTGTGAGTTTTTATTGGAGATGGTGTACCCTTTTTTTTCCCCTGATTTTAAATGACGAAACAAAGAACAAACTCTGACTTTATATGGTGCTGGATCTTCACCTTCTTTTTCCTCATTACTCTACCCTTACACCTCATAAAGACGGACGTGAAAAATGCCGATCTCAATGACTCAAGGCCTTCATGCAGAGTGATTTGACCGCAGGGATCTTCAGACCTCTTATTAATAGATTAGTAACATTATTTTCTGATACTATTATCGAGTAGTGAACAGTTGTTGAAGGTGATTGAACTTTTTCCATAAGTAGAAGTTGTTTAAATAGGAAACTATTTTTACTATACTGTGAAAGATAATTCCCATGAAATAACTTGACTGGAGCATTGCGCCATTTTTTGGTTTAGTTAAGCCTATCATCATATGTCTGCTGCTAATTTGACTTTACAGAGTTCAATGGGAAAAATGTTTACTGCAGCCGTCCAAAATGCACAGTCTAAACAAAAGGTATGCATCTGACAAAATGAGCTGATGAACAAAGTAAGGGGCACTTTGCACACTACGACATCGCAGGTGCGATGTCGGTGTGGTCAAATTGAAAGTGACGCACATCCAGCGTCGCAGGCGATATCGTAGTGTGTAAAGTCTTTTTGATACGATTAACGAGCGCAAAATCGTCGTAATCGTATCATCGGTGTAGCGTCGGTCATTTCCATAATTTGGAAATGACCGATGTTACGATGTTGTTCCTCGTTCCAGCGGCATCACACATCGCTGTGTGTGAAGCCACAGGAGCGAGGAACATCTCCTACCTGCGTCCTGCGGCTCACGCCAGCTATGCGGAAGGAAGGAGGTGGTACGTCCCGCTCATCTCCGCCCCTCCGCTTCTATTGGCCGCTTGCCGTGTGATGTTGCTGTGACGCCGCACGACCCGCCCCTTCATAAGGAGGCGGATCGCCGGCCACAGTGACATCACAGGGCAGGTGAGTGCATGTGAAGCTGGCGTAGCGATAATGTTCACAACGCCAACTATCACCATGATATCGCAGCTGCGACGGGGGCGGGGACTATCGCGCTCGGCATCGCAAGCATCGGCTTGCGATGTCGTAGTGTGCAAAGTGCCCCTAAGACTATCTATGATGCACAAATCCAAACTACAATCAGACTAGTGATTGAATAAGCATCAATAAAAAACTATATTTTATTTACATAAACATAATCATATTATATAACTCATTATATTAACAATACCACTGTTTTTGTTTGAATATTTAAAAAAAAAAACAACAAAAAAAAACAAAAAAAAAAACTTGGTGATCTTTTGATTAATTTTCAGAAAATCTACCTCATTTGTCCAATGTTAGTAGATACACATGTTCAGTAGCTGAGCTCCATTGCTGGATCCTCATTTTCACAGGCAGTAAAGTAATTTCTGCTATAGTGCAGGCCAGCTATTAAGTATGCATACATTAGAAGAGGCTTCTTCTCACCAACACTAAACACATTATATGGATGTTCAGAGAGGGATTTGAAATACTGTATTTTTCGGACTAAAAGACACACTTTTTTTCCCCCAAATGTTGGGGGAAAGTGGGGGGTGCATCTTATACAGTCATATGACAAAGTTTGGGCACCCCTATTAGGCTATGTGCGCACTTACCGGATTTTGCCGCGGATTTTTCGCGGATTTGCTGCATGTTTCGCTGCAGAAAATGTTCATAACATCTCTGCAGTGAATCACCAGCAAATCCTATGGAGAAAAAAAATCCTGTGCGCACTGGGCGGAATTTGACAGCTGCATGTTTTGCTGCGGGAATCCCGCAGCAAAAACAAGTGCATGTCACTTCTTTTCCGCACATCGCTGCGGGATTTCACTCCATTGACTCCAATGTTAATCATGAAATCCCGCAGGGAATAACGCAGGCAGCAAATTCTGTGCAGTTCACTGCGTTTTCCTGCGTTATTCCCTGCGGTATTTCGCGGTTTACCTCCGGTAATGTACATCGCCTGTCTGCGGTTTTGCAGGGAAGTGATGTCATTACAGGAAGAGGAAGCCTGCAGAGTAAACACACACACAGATCACAGACACAGACAGACATCACAGACATAGATCACATAGAACACAGACACATAGAACATACATAGAAAGAAAACGGAAATATAGAAAACAAAGCACGTGGGCTCCGCTGCATATTCACCGTCCAGCCGAGGTAAACACACAGCGGCGGCCCGGTATTCTCAGGCTGGGGAGGGAGAGGGGCAGGGGTAATGTCCCCCGCCTCACTCCCCCTCCGGCAGCCGAGAATATCAGCCGCAGCTGCCCCGGGACTGTCGCATGCATTATGCGGCAGCACCGGGAGTGTCCTCGGCTCTTCCTGCCGCCGTGTGACAGTGGCGGTCAGGGTAATAAGGGGTTAATGGTGGGGGACCACCGCCATTAACCCCAGGCTTGATCATGGCAGCGTCTATGTGACAGCTGACATGATCAACCCGTAAGTAAAGTGAAAAAAAACACACACACCGAAAAATCCTTTATTTTAAATAAAACCAACAAGCCTCGTTCACCATTTTATTAACCCCTCCCGCACCAAAGCTCCGGCGTAATCCACACAGCTCCGGCATAATCCACAGGTCCTGCGCTGCTGACATCCAGCCGCGATGTGTCACAGACACAGCGCTGAATGAATGCCGCAGAGGTAATTACCGGTCATTTCCCACGGCCGGTAATGTGAACTCACTGCCGACCGTGGGAAATGCAGCGATCTGTCATCTATCTATCTATCCCTCTGTCTATCTATCTATCTATCTATCCCTCTATCTATTCTTCTGTCTATCTATCTACTATCTCAGAATTAAATGACTTTTTTTTTTTTTTTTTTTCTTTCAATGTGCTTTATTGCATTGAATGCAATAAAGCACATCCCAACCCGCACGCGGCAAAACCGCGGCAATACCGCGAATAATACCGCGGTAAAACCGCAGCAAACCGCGGCAAACCGCATGCGGTTTTCGGGTGCGGTTTCCCGCGGTTTTTTACCGCGGGTGCGGTAATCTTTGAGAGCATGCGGAATTTTCTCAAGAAAATTCCATTTCCCAGTGCGCACATAGCCTTAATGTTAAACTTTTTTCTTTATAACAATTTGGGTTTTTGCAACAGCTATTTCAGTTTTATATATCTAATAACTGATGGACTGAGTAATATTTCTGGATTGAAATGAGGTTTATTGTACTAACAGAAAATGTGCAATCCACATTTAAACAAAATTTGACCGGTGCAAAAGTATGGCCAGCCTTATCAATTTCTTGATTTGAACACTCCTAACTACTTTTTACTGACTTACTAAAGCACTACATTTGTTTTGTAACCTCATTGAGCTTTGACCTTCATAGGCAGGTGTATCCAATCATGAGAAAAGGTATTTAAGGTGGCCACTTGCAAGTTGTTCTCCTATTTGAATCTCCTATGAAGAGTGGCATCATGGGCTCCTCAAAACAACTCTCAAATGATATGAAAACAAAGATTATTCAACATAGTTGTTCAAGGGATGGATACAAAAAGTTGTCTCAGAGATTTAAACTGTCAGTTTCCACTGTGAGGAACATAGTAAAGAAATGGAAGAACACAGGTACAGTTCTTGTTAAGCCCAGAAGTGGCAGGCCAAGAAAAATATCAGAAAGGCAGAGAAGAAGACTGGTGAGAACAGTCAAGGACAATCCACAGACCACCTCCAAAGACCTGCAGCTTCATCTTGCTGCAGATGGTGTAAATGTGCATCGGTCAACAATACAGCGCACGTTGCACAAGAAGTGGCTGTATGGGAGAGTGATGCGAAAGAAGCCGTTTCTGCAAGCACGCCACAAACAGAGTCGCCTGAGGTATGCAAAAGCACATTTGGACAAGCCAGTTACATTTTGGAAGAAGGCCCTGTGGACTGATGAAACAAAGATTGAGTTGTTTGGTCATACAAAAAGGCGTTATGCATGGAGGCAAAAAAACACGGCATTCCAAGAAAAGCACTTGCTACCCACAGTAAAATTTGGTGGAGGTTCCATCATGCTTTGGGGCTGTGTGGCCAATGACGGCACTGGGAATCTTGTTAAAGTTGAGAGTCGCATGGATTCAACTCAGTATCAGCAGATTCTTGACAATAATGTGCAAGTATCAGTGACTAAGTTGAAGTTACGCAGGGGATGGATATTTCAGCAAGACAATGATCAAAACACCGCTCCAAATCTACTCAGGCATTCATGCAGAGGAACAATTACAATGTTCTGGAATGACCATCCCAGTCCCCAGACCTGAATAGCATTGAAAATCTGTGGGATGATTTGAAGCGTGCTGTCCATGCTCGGCGACCATCAAACTTAACTGAACTGGAATTGTTTTGTAAACAGGAATGGTCAAATATACCTTCATCCAGGATCCAGGAACTCATTAAAAGCTACAGGAAGCAACTAGAGGCTATTATTTTTGCAAAAGGAGGATCTACAAAATATTAATGTCACTGTTATGTTGAGGTGCCCATACTTTTGCACCGGTCAAATTTTGTTTAAATGCGGATTGCACATTTTCTGTTAGTGCAATAAACCTGTTTTCAATCCAGAAATATTACTCAGTCCATCAGTTATTAGATATATGAAACTGAAATAGCTGTTTCGAAAACCCAAATTGTTATAAAGAAAAAAGGTTAACATTAATAGGGGTGCCCAAACTTTTTCATATGACTGTAGTCTGAATGTAGGGCTGCAGGGAATGAGGGTGCTGCGGTGGAGCGGGTCATCGGCGGCACGAGCAGGCTGTAGCAGCCTGCCGTGGCCACGTGGACCCGCTCATTTAATATGCACTCCCATCATCCCGCCCATCATCTCTCATCGCTGAAGCCGGCGCTCACAGGTGGGCGGGGTGATGTACGGGGAATGCACGCATATTAAACAACCTGCCCGCATGATCACCCCTGGCAACTACAGCCTGGAGTGATCATATGCGGCTGTATTCACTGCCCCCGCACATCATCATCAGTGCGGGGTGCAGTGAATCAGTATAACTCACCGGCCATGATCCCTGCAGCACTGCGATGTCACTGTCTGTGCCGGCGGCAGCTGTGTGGAGACTAGCGGTGCGCACAGCAATGAAGTCATCGCTGTGCGCACGTGTTTACACACAACCACAGTCGGCAGACAGGAGGGCATCGCGATGCTGCAGGGATTGTGGCCGGCTCCACACTCTAACGCTGCTGCTGACACAGATGGAGGAGGAGCGATGCTGCAGGGAGTGAGGTAAGGTGAGTATGAACGTTCATTTTTTTATGTGCCACAGGATATGGGCCATATACCAGGATGGGGGTATATAGCAGGATGGGGGTGTATAGCAGGATGATGGCATATAGCAGGATGGGGGTATATTATGAGCAGGATGGGGGTTTATGAACAGCATGGGGGTATATGAGCAGGATGGGGGTATATGAGCAGGATGGGGTATGTGAGCAGGATGGGAGTATATGAGCAGGATGGGAGTATATGAGCAGGATGGGGGTATATGAGCAGGATGGGGGTATATAGCAGGATGGGGGTATATAGCAGGATGGGGTATAGAGCAGGATGCGGCCATATGCCAGTATATAGCAGGATGCGGCTATATGCCAGGATGACGGTATATAGCAGGATGGGGGCTATACCAGGATGAGGGACACATACTGTATATACAAGGCAGGAGGATCATTACCAGGCTGGGGTACCTAAGTAGAGAATTTTGGGACATTATCCCCATAACAGTGTCAGCAGGAGATCATCGCCCCACAAATTTTTTGCTTAAAATTTTATTTTTCTATTTTCCTCCTCTAAAACCAGGGTGCGTCTTATCGTCCGGTGCGTCTTATGGTCCGAAAAATACGGTAACACTGTGTGTTGACGTAACAGCAATATCTAGACATGGGTATAATCTTTTAAAAAAAATTAAAGGGAGTCTGTCAGCTTATACACATGCAGAATATATCAGCCACTGGCTGTAATATCTCAGCCAGGTATGCTTGACTCTGTAATGCCTTCGTACTTCAGAGAAGAACAGGGACTGAGCCATGCTGTAGACTAGTCAGATAGTGGGACTCCGGCAGCTACTGCGTGCCCATTGCCCTGCAGTGACAGGTCTCTGCCTATGCGCTCACCTAATCAGAGACCTGTCCATCCAGGACAGTAGAAGGAGAGAAGCCTATTAAGTCAACCATACGTGGCTGACATAAAACAGCCAGTGGCTTATTCATGTTGCCCATGGATTGAGCATGGATGACAGGTTCCCTTTAAAAAATTAATTTCTAATTATGAGAGATCCTTGGACTTAACTACAGTCAGTACCGAATAGTGAGCGAGAGCTTCTATTATTTTGTAGGAAGAGATCAAATATATTAGCCTCTTAGGGCGGCGTCACGTGGTACAATCTATAGTGCGATCGCACAAGCGATCGCACCCGCCTCCGTCGTTTGTGCGTCACGGGCAATTAGTTGCCCGTGGCGCACAAAGTTGTTAACCCCCTGTCACATGCACTTACCTACCGAACGACGTCGCTGTGGGTGGTGAACATCCTCTTCCTGAAGGGGTAGGGGCGTTCGGCGTCACAGCGACGTCACACAGCAGCCGGCCAATAGAAGCGGAGGGGAGGAGTTGAGCGGGACGTAACATCCCGTCCACCTCCTTCCTTCCACATTGCCGGCGGGACGCAGGTAAGCTGTGTTCGTCGTTCCCGGGGTGTCACACGGAGCGATGTGTGCTGCCGCGGGAACGATGAACAACCGGAGCACAGAAGGAGGACTGACATTTTGAAAATGAACGACGTGTCAATGAGCAACGATAAGGTGAGTATTTTTGCTCGTTCACAGTCGTTCGTAGCTGTGACACGCTACGATATGTCTAACGATGCCGGATTTGCGTCACGGAATCCGTGACCCCAACGACATATCGCCCGATATATTGTAGCATGTGACGCCGCCCTTATATTCCCAAATTGTTCATGCAGGCTAAACTCAGGAAAGTAAAATTGATGAATTGATAAAATAGCTGCCTATGAGACAGAAAATATTGGATTATTTTCTTCCTATTTGCCTTTTAGTTTCTAATATGAAACAGAATGGTGTCAAGTGAGATTAGGATCTAATGACGTGTATTTTGTTACTTATTTTATTCTTTAACAAGCGGTTTACATTTTATCAGTTATAAACAGATATAAAATAAAACATTGTTTTACTGAACAGGGAGCCTTAAAACATGCACAACACATTTCCGATATATTTGAAAAGGTGACATCACCACCTTGGACCATGTGAAGACACAAGCATAATCAACACTTTAAAAAGGTGTTTAACATCATTAACAATGTGATATAAAGTCACCATAAATAACCATAAAGATAGATAGAAAGCTCAAATTAAAACATCACATCACAGAAATGTGAAGTCTCCAAAGCCTTGACAGTATCATGTGTGTACACACTATTGCATCACAGCCAAATAAATACATATACATAGTTTATCAATTAATGCCCAGTTTTCTTCACAAATTCAATGAAGGTCAATTTCTTAAAGTTGATCTGTCAGAACGCATTTCATCCTGTGGTCAGTATAACATTGAGTGGAGAAAACTGTGCATGGAATATACAGTGTGTCCACCCATATCCTGTCCATCGCCATTAACTTGAGAACGGCGGCAGCTATAGACATAGAAGTGGTGTCTAGGTATAGTAAAGTAGCCATGCGCTACACAATGAAAGCACCTATAGCGCCACCTGGTGGAAAACAACAGAGTTAGCATTTTTATCTCGAAAACAGAACGAAGTAGAGAAAAAAGTGAATTACAAAGTTGTAGGGCATCATCAATTCAATACGAATCGACACCTTGCAAAACTCACAAGGCTGCGGACGTGAAGCGATACCTCATGGAAACCTTCCTACAAGTCATACCAGACCTGAACCCATTGGACTTCTTTCTGTGAGGTCACATCAAACAGCAGCTGTATGCAACCCCTCCACCAACATTGCAGGACCTACGACGACGTATCACAGATGCTTGTGCAAACGTCTCCCCTACCATATTGCACAACGTGCAGAAAGATACAGTATGCTGTCCAGTGTCCAGATGGGCATTGCAGCTGACGGTGGCCACTTTGAGCATCAAAGTTAAATGAGCGCCATATGCGTGACCAGCATTCAATGTTTTAGGGGGGTAATGGGTTTTATATCATAGCATTTCTGTATGCAAGGTGTCGATTCGTATTGAATTGATTATGCCCTACAAATTTTTAATTCACTTTTTTCTCTATCTCATACCTTTTTCAAGATAAAAATGCTAACTCCGTTGTTTTCCACCAGGTGGCGCAATAGGTGGTTTCATTGCGTAGCGCATGGCTACTTTACTACACCTAGACACCACTTCTATGCCTATAGCTGCCGCCATTCTCAAGTTAATAGCGGTGGACAGGATATGGGTGGACACACTGTATAAAGCCCAGTTCTTAATTGCATTTATACGTTTTATCAAGTTTTTTCATATGCAACTTATTAATTTGCATAATTTTTAGAGTCTATTTTATATGTGTTTGCCTCTTTGTTTGTCTTTGAGTTTTTTTGTGGGTTGGGATTGGGGCTTCCAGATGCTTTCTGTTGAATTACACTGTTCTATATATTTTCAAACGTTGTCAGGTTCAGATGTGAAATGAACCATTCCTTAATGGTTTGGACCTCCTGAATTCAAATCTGGGAATGAAAAGTTTTAGTTGGCTTTTGTTTCTGTGATATCAAAGAGTTTTCCTTTTACTGCTACATATAATTAATGCAGAAAAGTTTTGGTACTTTGAAACATTATTATTTTTACACATATAGAGATGCAGAATATTTTAGGTCAATTTTCTGCTATTTATTTAGAGGAAACTTAGCAACAATTGAAATAACTAAAACATGCATCTAAACACTTGCGAATTATAAACAGTTACAGAAATTGCACTACAAGCTATGGTCCTCATTCAATGACAACTAGTTTTTGCTTGTTTCTTATATTCCTGCATTGGATAATCTCTAAGGCTATGTGCACACGTGTGCGTATTGCATGCAGTTACACTGCGATCTGCACTGCAGCGTAACTGCATGCATCCTGCGTCCCCAGCACAATCTATGAAGAATGTGCATGAGACGTGCGCATGTGGCGTATTAGAACTCAGCGATTCGGCTGCTACCCGAAGCGTGCGTTCTCACAAGTGACATGTCACTTCTTTCATGCGCTTTGCATGCTGTCTATAGGGAGAGGCAGCATGCAGCGCGCACGAATTCTGCAGGCACCATGCGCTTCAGAACGAAGCTTTTCAGCTGCGCTCTAAAGGGGACCTTTTGTGTGTGGTGCAGAGCGCATACGTGCGCACATAGCCTTACAATTGTCCAACAGTAAACTGGAAGCATTAATGAACTCCACATTCCTTTCTTTTCTCCATAGCTGCTTAAATGCTAACAGAATTTAGAATAAAAATGTTGTTCATCTGTACACCTCTAATCCTCAACCTCTATATATTGATCATCAGATCTTTTATTTTCCATGTGTTCTAGTTATAATTAGAGATGAGCGAACCTTTGGAAGTTCTGTTCTGAGGGCGCAGTTGAACCTTGGATAAGGTTCGGTTTGTGACACAACCTTGACCCGAAGCTCAATGGAAGTCAGTAATTGGGCAGTTTGTGTCTCTGCCCACATGCAGCCAAACATAAGCAGAACACTTTCGGGGGAGGGTGGGCAGGGTTTTTCAATTTTTTTTTGTGTGTGTGTACACACTACATCTGATCTTGCTGATTTTACCCCAAGTGCGAGCCGTTCAAACACTGCACGTGGCTTGCACTGGGTTGAGCATCACGCATACCCAAGCTCAGCGCTGCTCTCTTGAGTGGCTTGCACTCATAACTCACTCAAACTTTGAACTTGAACTTTGATTTTTTTGGTAGTCGGTTTCCGAACCCAAACTTCGAACCTCAGATCTCAGGTTCACTCATATATTCTTATAATTTAGACTTAATGTACTTCTCAATCTATTAGGCAGGCTAAAAAGCCCTCCAAGTTGTTGGTGAGGCACACTGAAGAAAAATTATTAAAATGCACCTCAAAATCTCTCTAGTACATCATTTTCTGGTTTAGCAACATATGTACCTTAAGTAGAGAATATTTTAATGCTGCGGATCCTAACCATTATATACTTATCTATGCTGATATTCACAAAATCAATGTTTTTTTGTTACAATGAGAAACCAAAACTCATATTAAATTAAGAAATAGAGGATAGTCACAGGGGGCTGAGAAGTGTCAAAAAGGAGAATAATGGCATCTTTTTCATGAAGATGAACCTGACAAGTTTTCCATTAAGTTTTTTTTTGTTTCCTGTGCGCTTTCTTCATAGTTTTTGGCCCTTGGTGTTATTTCATCCATCCCATTTACTTGTATTATAAAGTATAATGTCTTCAGAAAGGTCAGCTCACTTGTTTTTTTCCAATTTGGAAACATGAAGAAAATAAAGTAGGCTAATAAATCTGAGCATATGAACACCAAGAAATTTTACATAGAAATAAATATGTTAAGGTTTTTTGCACAGATGCTAATAGCTCTATATCTGTTTTAAAGGTGTTATCCATTACTTGGACAACCCTTTGTTTCTCCCCATCAAAATAAGAACATCTATACTCACCTTTAGTACCGGTGATGTTCCAGCGGTGTGAGTACTGTCTCTCCCGTGGAAGACTGTGTCTGGATGTGGACACGCAGATGCATTCTACAACATCTGGGTGTATGCCTTTTGTAGGTGTATATGCCCAAAAATAGTACCCAACAGAGCATATGCAGACTACGTCTGCAACATTTTAGTTAATGGCCCCATTGGCACAAACATTCGGGTCCCATTTTGTAGTGGGTTTGTATGTTATCCCTGACAGGACCACTGAACATGGGGAAGAGACAAGTTGAAAGGGCCCTAAAAACGTATTCTTTTTTACATATTAGGGACATTATATTCACGGAGAATAACTTTTCTGCAAATCAAATTTCTCAGGAAAAAATGCTAGTGTTGCCTTATTCACTCATTTGCAATTAGAATCTCTCCTTTAAATCTGCATTAAATGTACTTTAAAGGGGAAAACATATTAAAAAAGTACAGAAAAAACTGAATAATCAGAGAAGAATGTTATTGGATATTATGTTGTGGACAGCAGCAAATAATATTTGGATAAAAAGCAGCAGAAAATACTTCGCAATTGTGTGAAATTGCCTAAACTTCTTGAATTTATATTGCAAATCCTCTATGGCTTCAAGCCATAATTTTAGTAACATACTGTTTTTTATGCCATTTTGGAAGGTGTATCGTTAATTTCTGGTGGACCTAGGAAAAATGTATCTTTGTACTGTGTTAGTCAGTATATATAAAAAAAAATGTTTAAAAGAATCTCAGACCATCTGGGGGCATCACAACTCTGGACCAGACCTCAATCAGAGGTCAATAAAACTTTCACACTCTTTATCTATGAACTGCTGCAATATTTACTGCCGCAACTGATTGTCCCCTTGCCATGCTGATAGTTCTGCTTCACATCACTTGTCTTATTTACTGCTCTATGGCTATGTGTGCACATTGCATTTTTTCCCGCGTTAACGCTGCTTTTTGAACTGCAACATTTCAGTGCCAAATTGCATGCGTTCTGCTTCCCCAGCAAAGTCTATGAGAAGTCAAAAAATTCAATGCGCACATTGCGTTTTTAAACGCAGCCTTTTGGATACCAAAAATCGCTGCGGAAAAAAGGGCAACATGTCACTTCTTTTGTGCGTTGTAGCTGCGTTCTCCACCCATTGAAATCAATGATGTGGGTCAAAATGCAACCAAAATGCAAAATGTAGGTCTTTCAGTCTCTCTCTGTCGATATCGGTCAATCTCTCTCTGTCTGTCGATGTCGGTCAGTCTCTCTCTGTCTATCGATGCCGGTCAATCCCTCTCTGTCTGTCGGTTGGTCTCTTTCTCTGTCAGTTGGTCGCTCTGTCTCTCTCTCTCTGTCCATCGGTCGGTTTCTCCCCCTCTCTCATACTCACCGATTACTGGCACGACACTGCACGGCTGTCACAAAGCTCCGGCAGCTTTTCCTCTTTTGAAAATGCCGGCCGCTCATTATTCCATCTCGTATTCCTTGCTTTCCCCACCCACCGGTGCCTATGATTGGTTGCAGTCAGACACGCCCCCACGCTGAGTAACAGCTGTCTCTCTGCAACAAGTAAACAGGTATTCCCAATTATTCAAAATTTATTACAATAAAAATTCAGCACCAACAGTGTAAACAAACATATGACCATATAGGCCATGTACAAAAATACACAGATAGATAAATTTTCAGGAAATAAGCAGTGGTTCACATTCAGAGAAGGGTCAGAGGACTTAACTCATGGGTTAGGATTAGTCATTCATTCAGCACCAGTGATTATGGAGTATAGCAGTCCATACAGTCCACTAGACTTGTTGCTCTGTAGACATCCTTTTAATAGAATTGAACCATCAGCTTTATAATTCCATATGGCAATTTCCACCTCAGTACTCCACCTCGACGCGTTTCCCCACACAGAAAGTGCGGTTCATCAGGAGGCTATGAAGTAAGTATATTGAATCAACATGGAGATATATATATAGAGATCAACATTTAAAAAATTATCACATTGGCATGAATAGATGAAAATCCATTAGCAGATAGTACTTGCCCAATAAGATGTATGAGTCAGGTGTGCAGATCCATGGCGTTGGATAACAGAGTCAGCGATGGCACAGATGATGCTGTACAGATGACCACCACAGCCCCAAATGATCGCCATGAATCTGCACAGCCAAGTGGAGCTATATATGCTCCCCATCACTCAGAACACCTGGGCACAGACCGGAGGAATATAATCAAAGTAAATAGTACACCCGCCCAGTATGGCGCGCGCACTATGCACGAGCAATGACAAGGGCCAGCGAGGGTCAAAACGACTAGCAATCAGCTAATCCAGCAGACCGCGCATGCCCAATACGCCCGTGCACCGTGCACGCGCCAGACGGAGCCCCACATGGACCAATCCTGTGAACGGAGGATAAGGAGGCAACCGCGCATGCGCGCGCGCCGGACGGAGCCCCACCTGGATCAATCCTATACACGGAGGATCAGGGACAACCGCGCATGCGCGCCGCGCCGGACAGTGCACAGCAAAGGTAAAACCCATAGACAGGGAGTAGGGAGCCACCGCGCATGCGCGCGGTCTCTGTGGAAGCGGCGCCCACAGCCCAAACAGCACCGATCATGTGACATAATTGAAAGAATGTGGGCACGCAAGCGCAATGCCTCAGAATGCAAACTTAGATATATTCTATGGACTTAATGTTATCAGAGATCCATTAGACGATTTAAGATACAAAACGGTACAGTGTTAGGCTAATGCGCCGCGTCCACGGAGAGCACCCCCCCTCCTGAGCCCATAGGTAAACATGAGGGGATAAAACATTCACTACAGAATAACATTTTACAGATACATATGGAGCATATAGAACAATACATATGAATAATAGATCAAATATATAACCTCCACAGCTCATTACAGGCAAGTACAGTTACAGGATAAAGAGTAATCAGGTCTAGCAATCTAGACAAACCCCCTTAAAAAAAGGGGGTTAGTCTTCCAGAGTAGTGCAATTTGGGTTTTACAAGCAGTATAGAACCTAGTATACGCTAAGTGGGGAGGAAGCAATTGAATGAAAGCTGCTCATTAAGCCCTCCTGGTGTAAGAGAGCCCATTTTAAATATCCATGCCGATTCTCTCTGCAAGAGATATCTATCAAAATCTCCGCCCCTAGGGCTAGGTTTAACCAGCTCCAAGGCGGAAAACCGAATATGAGTAGCATCACCACAGTGTACCAAATTGATATGCCGGGAAATTGGCGTATCCCGTTTATTCCTAATATCAGAGAGATGCTCTCCTACCCTCCTCCGGAGTTGTCTCAGGGTCTTGCCTACGTAGTCCATAGGACACGTGCAAGAAAACCTATAGACAACTCCGGAGGTCCTACAATTACAGAAATCGCGTAGATAGAAAATTTTTCCAGTGGCCGCGCTCTTAATTCTCTTACACTGTTCCATTGACCCGCAAAACTTGCAGTCACCACAACGGAACATCCCGACAATTTTTCTATCCAGCCAAGTCCCTTCTGGTCTAGGTGCCTGGTACATACTATGGGTGAGCTTATCACCCAGTGACCGTCCCCGCCTATATGTGATACATGGGAATCTTGAAATGTGCTTAGATAGGTCAGGATCGGCCTTCAAAATCCCCCAGTGTTTTTTAATTACCGAGGCCACTCTCTCAGATTGGGTATCAAAAGTACCAATTATACGTGTGATGTTAGGATCATTCTCACGTACCCTCGGAGTCATAAGTGAGTGTCTATTGGTACTGAGAGCATAGGTATAAGACTGATGTAAAATATGCCTCGGATATCCACGTTCTAGGAAGCGATCAAAAAGATCTGTTGCCTGCTTCCTAAAATCATCCTCTCTGGAGCAATTCCTGCGAATACGCAGGAATTGCCCCTTTGGGATACCCCTTCTGAGAGGAAGGGGATGATGACTATCCCACTTCAAGAGGGAATTGGTTGCCGTAGGTTTGCGATGTGTAAGAGTATGAATCTTACCCTTCCCGTCTTTCATTATTACCAAATCCAAAAAAGTAATAGAGTTCTGATCACATGTATGAGTGAATCTAAGCCCTAGGGAATTATCATTAAGACCCTTAACAAACTGCTCAAACTCAAAAATAGAACCTGTCCAGAGGATGAGGATGTCATCAATGTATCGGACCCAAAGTCCGATACATTGATGAGATTCCCCATCCTCCCCCCCAAAAACTACCGTTTCCTCCCACCAGCCCAGGAATAAATTAGCATAACTGGGGGCACAAGGGCTCCCCATAGCTGTACCCCTGAGCTGGTGGAAGTACTTGGTATCAAATAAAAAATAATTATGATGTAGTGTGAAGGACAGCAATTCTTCGACAAAATTGCTGTGCCTCACACACTCAATGGCTCTAGTCCTTAGAAAAAAATTAACCGCCTGTAATCCTAAATCATGGGGGATCGAGCTATAGAGTGCCTCTACATCAATGGAGGCCAAGATGGTCTCTGAGCTCACACTAACATCTTCAAGAATTTGCAATAGATATCTCTTGCAGAGAGAATCGGCATGGGTATTTAAAATGGGCTCTCTTACACCAGGAGGGCTTAATGAGCAGCTTTCATTCAATTGCTTCCTCCCCACTTAGCGTATACTAGGTTCTATACTGCTTGTAAAACCCAAATTGCACTACTCTGGAAGACTAACCCCCTTTTTTTAAGGGGGTTTGTCTAGATTGCTAGACCTGATTACTCTTTATCCTGTAACTGTACTTGCCTGTAATGAGCTGTGGAGGTTAGATATTTGATCTATTATTCATATGTATTGTTCTATATGCTCCATATGTATCTGTAAAATGTTATTCTGTATTGAATGTTTTATCCCCTCATGTTTACCTATGGGCTCAGGAGGGGGGGTGCTCTCCGTGGACGCGGCGCATTAGCCTAACACTGTACCGTTTTGTATCTTAAATCGTCTAATGGATCTCTGATAACATTAAGTCCATAGAATATATCTAAGTTTGCATTCTGAGGCATTGCGCTTGCGTGCCCACATTCTTTCAATTATGTCACATGATCGGTGCTGTTTGGGCTGTGGGCGCCGCTTCCACAGAGACCGCGCGCATGCGCGGTGGCTCCCTACTCCCTGTCTATGGGTTTTACCTTTGATGTGCACTGTCCGGCGCGCGCGCATGCGCGGTTGTCCCTGATCCTCCGTGTATAGGATTGATCCAGGTGGGGCTCCGTCCGGCGCGCGCGCATGCGCGGTTGCCTCCTTATCCTCCGTTCACAGGATTGGTCCATGTGGGGCTCCGTCCGGCGCGTGCACGGTGCATGGGCGTATTGGGCATGCGCGGTCTGCTGGATTAGCTGATTGCTAGTCGTTTTGACCCTCGCTGGCCCTTGTCATTGCTCGTGCATAGTGCGCGCGCCATACTGGGCGGGTGTACTATTTACTTTGATTATATTCCTCCGGTCTGTGCCCAGGTGTTCTGAGTGATGGGGAGCATATATAGCTCCACTTGGCTGTGCAGATTCATGGCGATCATTTGGGGCTGTGGTGGTCATCTGTACAGCATCATCTGTGCCATCGCTGACTCTGTTATCCAACGCCATGGATCTGCACACCTGACTCATACATCTTATTGGGCAAGTACTATCTGCTAATGGATTTTCATCTATTCATGCCAATGTGATAATTTTTTAAATGTTGATCTCTATATATATATCTCCATGTTGATTCAATATACTTACTTCATAGCCTCCTGATGAACCGCACTTTCTGTGTGGGGAAACGCGTCGAGTGGAGTACTGAGGTGGAAATTGCCATATGGAATTATAAAGCTGATGGTTCAATTCTATTAAAAGGATGTCTACAGAGCAACAAGTCTAGTGGACTGTATGGACTGCTATACTCCATAATCACTGGTGCTGAATGAATGACTAATCCTAACCCATGAGTTAAGTCCTCTGACCCTTCTCTGAATGTGAACCACTGCTTATTTCCTGAAAATTTATCTATCTGTGTATTTTTGTACATGGCCTATATGGTCATATGTTTGTTTACACTGTTGGTGCTGAATTTTTATTGTAATAAATTTTGAATAATTGGGAATACCTGTTTACTTGTCATATTGAAATATTCCCGGGACTTTTTTGATCCATTTTATATATATGTCTCTCTGCAACCAATCACAGCAGCTGGTGGGTGGGTCTATATCATGCAGTAAAATAAATAAATAATTTAAAAAAATGACGTGCGGTCCCCCAATTTTGATATTAGCCAAGATAAAGCCACACGGCTGAAGGATGGTATTCTCAGGATGGGGAGCTCCACGTTATAGGGAGCCCCCCAGCCTAACAATATCAGCCACATCCATTAGATGCGACAGTCCCGGAACTCTACCCGGTTCATCCCGAATTGCCCTGGTGTGGTGGCAATCGGGGTAATAAGTAGTTAATAGCCCATAGCTGCCACTAAGTCCTAGGTTAATCATGGCAGGCGTCTCCCCGAGATACCCTCCATGATTAACCTGTAAGTTAAAGAAAATAAACACATAAACCCGAAAAAATCCTTTATTTGGAATAAAAGACAAAAAAACACACCCTCTTTCACCACTTTATTAACTCCCAAATACTCAACCAGGTCCGGCGTAATCCACACAACGTCCCACGACGCTCTTAGCTCTGCTACATGAAGCTGACAGAAGCGGTCACAAACCAGACCGCTCTCTGTCAGCTCCACGCAGCAACTGAAGTGAGCCACATGATCAGCGATGACGTAAGTCAGGTTACCCGTGGCCACCGCTGGATCCTCCAACTGTGACAGCAAGTCGCTTGAGTGACTGAAGTGAGCTGCGTGATCAGCGATGACGTCACAGATGAGTTGCGGTCTCGGGTGGAGGACTCCAGCTGGCCGCGGGTAACCTGAGTGACGACAGCGCTGATCGCGCTGCTCACTTCAGTCACTCAAGTTTTGTGGTCACCGGTGAGTCCTTCACGGGTGACCGCTAATCAGGACGCGACACACAGACAGAGTATACCGCGGTATGACAATGAAGTCAAGTGAAGTTTAACCAAGTTCATTCTCATCACGCGATTCTGTCAGCGGGCATGTAACAGAGCTCAATTGCCGTGGGACCGCACTGCAAAAAATGCATCTAAAACGCATGCAAAATGCATCCAAAATGCATCCAAAATGCATGCGCTTTGGATGCATTTTTTTTGACAAACGCAGTGTTTACAGTTAGAGGGTGGGTTCTTTTCCGCACTGCACATAACGCAATATGCGCACATACCCTAAGTCTTGTTGTGTATAAATATGTGACTCTTCAGATTTTGTGTTATACTGAGCCTGACAAAGAGACCTGAGATGTCTCGAAAGCTTGCTATTATTACCATCTTTTCAGTTAGCCATTAAAAGGTATCAACCACTGGTGAATCTATTAATTTCTGCTTTTTATTGTCTGTTCTATATTGTCAGTTTTAAATTTACCCGATTCTTTGTTCATTTTATTGTTTTGCTGACTTCAGAGATAAAACTCTTCAAGATAAAATGCATTACATTTCTAAGTTTAGCATAGAGTTTTACCAATAGTGTGGTCCAGGCCAGGGGTGGACATATCATTGGTGGGACCTGTGCAGCTGCACAAGGGCCCAAGAGGTGAGGGGGCCACATCCACCTCCAAAGCAGGAGGAATTGTGCCTTATGATGAGTTATTGGACTGAAAAGGGCCCAGTCCAGGTGTTATGTCCATTTGGTTGATGAGGCCCAAGTAGAGAATAAATGCACATATATACTGAATATTCTCTTCAATTAAGCAAAAATACACATAATAGTGTCTATATGTTTCCTGGCAATGGAGCTTTAATATCCTCTTCACATTAAACAAGATAGAGCTGACGAGGGGAGTATGACCTTGGCATCACGGTAATCACCAAAAACTCCTCTACTTGAATTCCTCCCCTTAAACAGATGTTGTTTACCGCAACTTCCTCCACTCACTATCTTCTCTCCACGTGCCTATGTGCACTTCAGAAGATTTCTTACTTTGAACTCTAAGTTTACTTAACTATTATCACTTTTTTGTCATTTGTTTATATTTAGAGAAACTAATGAACTTCATATTGTACCATAAAATAAATCAACTTCATAACCCTTAAGAAACTCTTATCTTGTCACATATTTATAAACTCCCACTGAAAAGTGTTTCATCAGCAGTTCTGAAGAGTATAGGCTCGTATATATACATTTCTATATATAACATACTTTTCTTCCACAAATGGAAGTGGTCCTCACTGCAGAGTAGCAGAACAATCTATACTTTAGCTCCTTCCTGTGAGACTTTTTTTTTAGATATCTAGCTTTTATTTACCTTCTTTCAAGAGCCATAACTTTTTAATTTTTTCATTGACATACCTGTATGTCTGCTTGTTTTCTGTGGGATGAGTTAATGATGATATACTGAAGAACTGGCAACATTCCAATTGATGTGAAAGGGAGAAGAAACCCCCCAAATTTTGGCATTGTTTTTTGTTTTTTCTTTTTGCTGTTAGGCTATGTGCACACGTTGCGTCCTGTACCTTGCAGAAATGAATGCATAATCCTTGCAGAATTTGTCATTGTCAAATTTGGTTTTGACCACTTAAACGCAGGAAATACACATGCGTTTTTGCCGCGTTTTGACCAGTTTTTATACGCATTTTCAGTACTTAAAATGGGATGCGTTTTCAATACAAAGACAAAAAAATTTAATGCTTTAAATCACTATAATGATAATTTTCCTAAAATGACTAGTGAGATTTAATATTTATGTAAAAAATAAATTTAACTTATTATATGACTCTTTTTTTAAAGTCGGAATGGATGTGAGGGCAAAAGGAAACCTCTTGACCGCACTATAATGCCAAAAAAGCATGCTTTGATTTTGACAAAAAAGCATGTGTTTAGCATCAAAAATGCATGTAAAACGCTTGGATTTTGATTTTGGATGCGTTTTCACAACTGTTATTAACTTCAATGTTAATTAAACGCTGCCAAAACGCAAAAAAGAATTGACATGCTGCTTTTATAAACCTAGAGATTTTGACCAAATTTTGTCACTCAAAATGCTGCATTTAAAAAAGCAACGTGCGGACGAATTTTGCAAAATTCCCATAGACTTTGCTTGGAAATCAAAACGCATGCTTTTTGGCATTGAAATGCTGCGGAAACACATGAAAAAAATGTAACGTGCGCACATGCACGCAGCATTAATTTAGGGAACTTGTGTAGTTTTTCTTTTTGCTTTTAGTCAGAACCTTGTAAACCTTTGCATAACCTTTTAATTCATAAAATTTGTAATAAAAAATGGATATTATATTACCATTTTTTAAGACCTGTAATGTCTCTATTTTTCTGTCGATTAAGTTGTTAGAGCTTCTCTGTGTGTGGTGTTAGCTCTTGTTTTTAATCATATTATTTTGAGGTGCATGTGACATTTTATTTTTATTTCATTTTTTTGGTGGGAAGTGAAGTAGTTGAAGAACATCAATTCTGACATTTTTTCCTTAACAGCTTTTACTGTATGAGTTAATTATTACATTTTAATAGATTTTTATACTGACATGCAATTACCAAAATATGATTATTTTTACTTTTATATCTGTGAAAAAGTTGGGTACTTGAAGCTCTCCTAATTTTTCCATTACTTTTAAAAACATTTTTTTCTAATTTTCTTTTACTTTTGTAGTCCCCACTAAACGAAATAAGCTTGAGATGATCAGATTGTTTATACTAATTTGATTGTGGTGAATCACTGCAGTGCTGAAACAAATTAATAATGGGAGAAGTAGTCTCAGTCTGGAAATAATAATCAAAACATTCAGGTGTATAGGGAAGTGCTGTACCTCCAGAGTCACTCAGTGTGACTGTGAATTGTTTGATCTGTGAGATATTGCATTAACAGCACCTTAATAATGACGTTTTGTTTTTTTCATTTTTGACATGCTGCAAACAAGGAGAGATGTTTAATACCCCTATGTGTTAATTTTGCTACTAAACTAAAATTGTGAATCCAAGGCTTGTGTGTCAGAGAAGATATATTTCTTGGATTGTGACTGGGAATGACATATTTTTTAAGACAAAAAAAATCTCCATAATCCAGAAAGTTAAACATAATTGTCTACCTCACAATGTATTGCATTGTAAAAAACATTTTTTTGTTGCACTTTTAATAGTCCAGTATTGGACTCATACATGTCGCCTCAATACAGTTGTTGGATATCACTGGTCACCATTCATTTTCCCCTTGCCAGATAGGATAAAGCGGGCTTTACACGCTGCGACATCGCTACCGATATATCGTCGGGGTCACGTCGGTAGTGACACATATCCGGTGCCGGTAGCGTCATCGCAGCGTGTGATCCAAATGAGCGACGATCAATGAGCGCAAATACGTGAGATATCGTAGCTCGTTGTCACATCGCTCATTTCCATAATATCGCTGCAGCGAGGTTCCGGCTACTCATCTCCTCCCCTCCTTTTCTATTGGGCGGCGGTTCAGTGACGCTGCTGTGACGTCGCTGTGACGCTGAACGAACCGCCCCCTTAGAAAGGAGGCAGATCGCCGGTTACAGCGACATCGCAGGGCAGGTAAGTAGTGTGACTGGGGAGTGCGATTTTGTGCACGACGGACAGCGATATGCCCGTGTCGCACAAAAGAGGGGGCGGGTACGCATGATAGCGATATCGTCCCCGACATCGCTCACGTGTAAAGCCCGCTTAAGGCTACTTGGACATTAATAAGGCTGTGTTTGCATTAAAAATATTAAAAGGAGTTCAATACAGCCCTAGAAGAAGTGAGTATTAAACATATATTTTCAACTCAGCCAGAGGTTTTCTGTATTAGTTTTGAAATTACTTTTTTGGGAAAAGTTGGAAAAACTGGCAAATTAGATTTTGAAGTGATCCATCCAATTCTAAGGGGTACTTTTCACGCTGCGACATCGCAAGCCGATGCTGAGATGCCGAGCGCGATAGTCCCCGCCCCCGTCGCAGCTGTGATATCCTTGTGATAGCTGCCGTAGCGAACATTATCGCTACGGCAGCTTCACATGGACTCACCTGTCCTGGGATGTCGCTCTTGCCGGCGACCCGCCTCCTTATTAAGGGGGCGGGTCGTACGGCGTCACTGTGACGTCACACGGCAGGCAGCCAATAGGAGCGGAGGGGCGGAGATGAGCGGGATGTAAACATCCCACCCACCTTCTCCCTTCCGCATATCCTACGGGAGCCGCGGTGACGCAGGTAGGAGATGTTCCTCGCTCCTGCGGCTTCACACACAGCGATGTGTGCTGCTGCTGGAGCGAAGAACAACATCGGACCATCGCATCAGCGTAATTATGGATTACGCCGACGCTACACCGATGATACGATTACGACGCTTTTGCGCTCGTTAATCGTATCATCTAGGCTTTACACACTACGATGTCGCCTGTGATGCCGGATGTGCGTCACTTTCAATCTGACCCCACTGACATCGCACCTGCGATGTCGTAGTGTGCAAAGTACCCCTTAGGCCACGTGCACATGTTGAGTATTTGGTGCATTTTTACCTTAGTATTTGTAGCCAAAACAAGAAGTGGGTAAAAAAAATGCAGTCATGATGCACGTTTTCTATTATACTTTTCCTCTGAATGGACCACTCCTAGTTTTGACTCCAAATACTGAGGTAAAAAACTCATGAAATACTGAACATGTGCACGTGGCCTCAATTATACTTGCATTTGATTATACTACAGATTAGCAATCAATCATATAATGCAAACACTGAGCCAAACATATGGATTTTTGTTTTAAGTAGGATTCTTCTTTTTGTTGCTCGTCATATTTTATCCAGTTTAATAAAAGCAACATAATTTATAAATAGTAGGTGATTTAAAAGTTGGTATTTACTTTGTTCAATTGCTGTGAAAAAGGCATTAAAATAGTAAACGATTCATACACCGACACCCAACGAGTGATGTATATGTATTTCAGATGTTTTGAAGGATGCCCAGATGTAGATATATTCTATAGACTGACAGACAAAAAGATAGTGATAGATAGATAATAGATAGATAGATAGATGAAGATCCATTAATAAGAGATCAATATGGCATTTAAATGGATGAATAAACCATTTTGTTAAGTCGATCCATTTGGCGTGCTAGGTAGATATATATATACAATAGATACACTCCTCAACAATGAAATTGCAACAAATAGGTGTGAGATTAACAAAATCATAGGATCGATAAACATGCTAATGATATGCAAATACTGTAAAAAGGAAAGAAATTTTTCAAAACATCTCGATTTCATCAGCATTGAGTATGAGTGCTACAAGGAGAATATGCTCACTTAGACAGCTTGGCATACTATCAATATAGTTGTTAATGATTGTCTAAGAAATGTTCTGCCACGCTAAATGCAATTGGACACCCAAATCATCAACAACTGATTCTGACAGCTTTCTGTGCAATTTTGGTCCAAATGAGAAACGCTGCAGGCCATGGTAGCACATTTAGGCTACCTGTCCACCGTAGCAAAGGCAACATGTGGTCTGGCATTCTTGTGTTGAAAAACATATCCTGCGACTCTTTAAAGAAATGGTCTTTCCACAGGTTTTATAATTGACCCATCCTGTACTGCAAGTGAAATTGGATCATATCTGTGGGTTAATAGTATTTTTCACGTGATAGGTTCCCATTAACAACTAGAGTTGAGCGCGGTTCGTGGTTCGTGGTTCTCCAGTTCGCGGCTCGAGTGATTTTGGGGCATGTTCTAGATCGAACTAGAACTCGAGCTTTTTGCAAAAGCTCGGTAGTTCTAGAAACGTTCGAGAACGGTTCTAGCAGCCAAAAAACAGCTAAATCATAGCTTGGTTTCTGCTGTAATAGTGTAAGTCACTCTGTGAATCAAACTATTATCACATTTCAGTGTATAGTGTGCGTGAACAGCGCCTTCAGATCACTGCTGTTTCTATAATGGCGATCGCCATTTTTTTTTTTTTTTTTTCTTGTCTTCCTTCCCTAAGTGCGCGCGTCTTGTGGGGCGGGCCAGCATGTCAGCCAATCCCAGACACACACACAGCTAAGTGGACTTTGAGCCAGAGAAGCAACGGCATGTGTGATAGGATCTGCATGTCACATGTCCCTGCATTATAAAACCGGACATTTTCTTCACGGACGCCATTATCTGCCTTCTGCGTCTTTGGTGTCAGACATCACTGTCGCAGCTCCGTCTTCCTGAGTCCTATAGCCGATACAGCTGTATGCGCTGCATACACAGCGTTAGACAGCTTAGGGAGAGCACTTTATAGCAGTCCTTTTAAGGGCTCCAACCGGCAGGGTCAGAGAGCCATAGGTGACAGGTCCTGCAAACAGCAACAGCGTCTGTGTAGCCCAGGTCAGGGATTTCCTACCTGCATTTCACCATTAGGAGGGAATAGAAAGGCAGGCTTCCATTCCTCTACCCAGAGCACCACAATCCTGCCACTGTACCCTCTTGTCCTCTGCACACTCCAACTGATAACTAAGCCATTATACTAGCAAACACTCAGTGTACCTAGTGGCATCCTATACGTGGCTATTGGACTTTGCTATAGTCCCACTAGTGCAAAGACATTTGCAGAGCGCGTCTGCCTGCATTGCACACTACAACTCATTCTAACCAAGCCATTATACTAGCAAACACTCAGTGTACCTAGTGGCATCCTATACGTGGCTATTGGACTTTGCTATAGTCCCACTAGTGCAAAGACATTTGCAGAGCGCGTCTGCCTGCATTGCACACTACAACTCATTCTAACCAAGCCATTATACTAGCAAACACTCAGTGTACCTAGTGGCATCCTATACGTGGCTATTGGACTTTGCTATAGTCCCACTAGTGCAAAGACATTTGCAGAGCGCGTCTGCCTGCATTGCACACTCCAACTCATTAAAACCAAGCCATTATACTAGCAAACACTCAGTGTACCTAGTGGCATCCTATACGTGGCTATTGGACTTTGCTATAGTCCCACTAGTGCAAAGACATTTGCATAGCGCGTCTGCCGGCATTGCACACTCAAACTCATTTTAACTAAGCCATTATACTAGCAAACACTCAGTGTACCTAGTGGCATCCTATACGTGGCTATTGGACTTTGCTATAGTCCCACTAGTGCAAAGACATTAGCAGAGCACATCTGCCTGCATTGCACACTACAACTCATTCTAACCAAGCCATTATACTAGCAAACACTCAGTGTACCTAGTGGCATCCTATACGTGGCTATTGGACTTTGCTATAGTCCCACTAGTGCAAAGACATTTGCATAGCGCGTCTGCCTGCATTGCACACTCAAACTCATTTTAACTAAGCCATTATACTAGCAAACACTCAGTGTACCTAGTGGCATCCTATACGTGGCTATTGGACTTTGCTATAGTCCCACTAGTGCAAAGACATTAGCAGAGCACATCTGCCTGCATTGCACACTACAACTCATTCTAACCAAGCCATTATACTAGCAAACACTCAGTGTACCTAGTGGCATCCTATACGTGGCTATTGGACTTTGCTATAGTCCCACTAGTGCAAAGACATTTGCAGAGCGCGTCTGCCTGCATTGCACACTCCAACTCATTAAAACCAAGCCATTATACTAGCAAACACTCAGTGTACCTAGTGGCATCCTATACGTGGCTATTGGACTTTGCTATAGTCCCACTAGTGCAAAGACATTTGCATAGCGCGTCTGCCTGCATTGCACACTCAAACTCATTTTAACTAAGCCATTATACTAGCAAACACTCAGTGTACCTAGTGGCATCCTATACGTGGCTATTGGACTTTGCTATAGTCCCACTAGTGCAAAGATATTAGCAGAGCACATCTGCCTGCATTGCACACTCCAACTTTTTTAAACTAAGCAATTTTACTAGCAAACACTCAGTGTACCTAGTGGCATCCTAAACGTGGCTATTGGACTTTGCTATAGTCCCACTAGTGCAAAGACATTTGCAGAGCACGTCTGCCTGCATTGCACACTACAACTCATTGTTACTAAGCCATTATACTAGCAAACACTCAGTGTACCTAGTTGTATCCTAAACGTGGCTATTGTACTTTTGTCTATTCACAGTATTGGAACGATATTTGCAGCACGTCTGCCTGCATTGCACACTCTAACTTTTTTAAACTCAGCCATTTATAGTAGCAAACACTCAGTGTACCTAGTTGTATCCTAAACGTGGCTATTGTACTTTTGTCAATTCACAGTATTGGAACGTTATTTGCAGCACGTCTGCCTGCATTGCACACTCAAACTTTTTTAAACTCAGCCATTTATAGTAGCAAACACTCAGTGTACCTAGTTGTATCCTAAACGTGGCTATTGTACTTTTGTCTATTCACAGTATTGGAACGATATTTGCAGCACGTCTGCCTGCATTGCACACTCTAACTTTTTTAAACTCAGCCATTATACTAGCAAACACTCAGTGTACCTAGTTGTATCCTAAACGTGGCTATTGTACTTTTGTCAATTCACAGTATTGGAACGTTATTTGCAGCACGTCTGCCTGCATTGCACACTCAAACTTTTTTAAACTCAGCCATTTATAGTAGCAAACACTCAGTGTACCTAGTTGTATCCTAAACGTGGCTATTGTACTTTTGTCAATTCACAGTATTGGAACGTTATTTGCAGCACGTCTGCCTGCATTGCACACTCAAACTTTTTTAAACTCAGCCATTATACTAGCAAACACTCACTGTACCTAGTTGTATCCTAAACGTGGCTATTGTACTTTTGTCAATTCACAGTATTGGAACGTTATTTGCAGCACGTCTGCCTGCATTGCACACTCAAACTTTTTTAAACTCAGCCATTATACTAGCAAACACTCACTGTACCTAGTTGTATCCTAAACGTGGCTATTGTACTTTTGTCAATTCACAGTATTGGAACGTTATTTGCAGCACGTCTGCCTGCATTGCACACTCAAACTTTTTTAAACTCAGCCATTATACTAGCAAACACTCACTGTACCTAGTTGTATCCTAAACGTGGCTATTGTACTTTTGTCAATTCACAGTATTGGAACGTTATTTGCAGCACGTCTGCCTGCATTGCACACTCAAACTTTTTTAAACTCAGCCATTATACTAGCAAACACTCACTGTACCTAGTTGTATCCTAAACGTGGCTATTGTACTTTTGTCAATTCACAGTATTGGAACGTTATTTGCAGCACGTCTGCCTGCATTGCACACTCAAACTTTTTTAAACTCAGCCATTTATAGTAGCAAACACTCAGTGTACCTAGTTGTATCCTAAACGTGGCTATTGTACTTTTGTCAATTCACAGTATTGGAACGTTATTTGCAGCACGTCTGCCTGCATTGCACACTCAAACTTTTTTAAACTCAGCCATTTATAGTAGCAAACACTCAGTGTACCTAGTTGTATCCTAAACGTGGCTATTGTACTTTTGTCTATTCACACTACTGCAAATCTATGTGCAGCACCTCTGCATGACAACCTCGTGCTCTGTTTTTAATAAGCTATAATGATAGCACAAAATACTGCCATTTTGTGGCATCATAGAACTGGCTGTTGTATTCCATTAGTGCCCCACTGGTGACAAGCTATTTCTAGCACCTCTACATCACACCCTCATGCACATTTAGCTACGCTAATGTTATAGCAAACTCATGGAATTCATTGCTGCATTTCATAATTCGGAGGGATAGAAAGTCAGGCTTCCTTTAGCTTTTCCTTCTGTTCATAGACAGCATCTCCAAGACAAATTTCCCCTCCACGTCTAAGTGTGGAGAGGCAGCTAGTGCGCATGCGTGTGCCGATGTACCCCAGCTGCAGCATAATTACAGTGTTTCGCCTAGTGAGTATGCTCAGCCTGACTGTGCCATTCCTGACGCTAAGTCTTCATTTCGGGATACAGCGCATGCTCCCACACTAAGTGTGAAAAGCCTCTTTGCACAGGTGCTTGCATTCTGTGCCGGGTCTAAGTCCTGTTTTGTGCCTAGACACCATGCTAAAGCTGATAGTCTTTTTTCAGAGACTGTATTTCATGCTACTGAGCATGCTCAGGCACTTCCTGCATCAGAGACTAGGTCCGGTAATGAACTCTTTGGCCCTGGCCCTGATGTGGGGGTCCCATATAGACCACAGGGCATCAGGTGTCCTCCCAAATGGCTTGCAGAGGCCCACACCTATGACTTGTCACCGCATTATTGATGGTCAGACGATGACTGGTGAGGTGTTTGGGTCATGGCAGCCATGAGGTCATCATTGAAGTTGCGTTTCCAAATAGGACGCTAGTTATGCCACTCATGACGTGTCACTCTGCTTTTGTCTCCAGGAGGTGCATTGTGGTTCACCCTGGTTTGGGGCGGACCCAGGTTATAAAAGGGGCTGGAGCCAACAAGGAGGTGCGCAGTCTTCTATTATGCTCCGAAAGAGCACACCTCCATGTGTTGAACCCATTGCGGCTTTAGGCCAGAGGTAGGCAGGGATAGGGTGGTGGATGCAGGCCACCACCACAGTTGGTAACGCAGAACGGTTAAGACCAGCTCCTGTCCTAACAGTCCTGCTTGTGCAGCCCAGTGGCATTAACAGGCCTGCTGCTGCTGATGCGCCTGCTGTCCACAGGTGTGGCCCCTACGCACACGGTCAGCGTACTCAATGGCCCCTGTGTTGTTAACAGGGAGTTCCTGGGCTGGGTGGGCATGTGGACCCTGTGACGCTAACAGGGCTCACAGTCTCCAGATCCGAATGGCGTCTAACTCGGTTCAGGCTACTATTAGTTTCATAGCCACACAGCTCTGTATCCTCCACCAAACCTTCAAGTTGCCAACCTCTCCTTTTCCAACTGGGAGCACGGTGGACACTGACTGCTGAAGGTGATATATACCTTTCTCTTTCTTTTCTTATTAATTTTTGTTATATAGCGGTCACAGATTATATACCACTTTATCCAAATCTGCCAGTCCCACTGTAACAGATGTTGTTTCTTCAGCAAATGTTACAGTTGTTTAACCACCAAATCCACGGACCAAAATTTTTTTCCCCTTTCCAACACACCTGTTCCCCTTTCCAACAGCATCTGTCCTTTTTCAACTCATTTTGGGATATGACCAAAAGTGCAACTGTGCAGGGACACCGTACTCAACGCCATCTCAGCACAGCAGCCATCCCTCGGTCCCTCCGATGTGGACAAGTAAAAGACCATTTCCTCCTATCCATGACAAAGTGTTGAGATTCACTCTGTGCAGCACTGGTGTTTAGTGGAAAAGTAGATCTAAGATTGCGTACCACATTCTGCAGATACTCCTGTATACGTGCGTCTATTTCTATGGCAGGAATTAGTTCGCCAAATTTTGTCTTGTACCGGGGATCTAACAGTGTGGCAACCCAGTATTCAGGATTACTTCAAATTCATACAATCCGAGGGTCATGTAGGTAGTGCAGCAAGAAGGCGCTCATGTGTCTTGTGCATCCAGGAGGACCAAGTCCTTGGTGTGTTGGTGGCAGAGAGGTGAGAATCGTGCATCCTTCCTCTGCCCTCTACCCACAACCTCGCACAACCGAAATGTGAGCAAGCTCTCACTCATCTGCTGAGTCTTCCATGCCCATCGCCAGTTCGTCCTCCATTTCTTCATGGGCTCCTGCACTTTCATCAACACTTTTTGCTGATACTATGCGCCCTTGTTAATCCCTCTCCCTCACCATGACTGCCGCATAGGTGCCGCTGACCATCTGGACCTCGTAGATCTTGTTATCCCTTCCGCATATGACTCCTCCTGTACTTCCTCCCCTTCCTCTTGTCCCAACACCTGACTCCGAATAATAATTACAGTGTGCTCCATCATGTAGATGACCAGAATTGTCACGCTGAGAATGACATTGCCAGTGCTAAACATCTTCGTCGACATTTCAAAACTGTGTAGCAGGGTGCATAGGTCCTTGATCTGACACCACTCCAGCAGCGTGATCTGCACCACCTCTGGATCAACTTATCCCAGGCTATATGTCTTACCGTATTTCAGCAGGGCTCTGCGGTGCTGCCACACACGCTGCAACATGTGCAGATTCCAATTCCTGCGTGTCGGAACATCGCATTTCCGGCGTTTAACTGCCAGACCCTAAGACTTCCGGAGTGATGAAAGTTGTTGAGCTGCTGTGTGCGCACGATGGAAGTGAGCACATAGCGAGCGTGCCCGCTGCACAAGGCCATGTAGGCCGTGATGGTGTTTTAAAAATTGCTGGAGAATTCGGATCAACACGTGAGCCATAAAAGGCACGTGTGTCACATTGCCCTGAGGATGGCCCGCAGCCAGGTTTGCATCATTGCCGCACACGGCTGTTAAGTCACCAACGGAGTCCGCTCCGTCAATTTGTACTCCGGTCGCCAGGTGACAACGTGTTCCTTTCATGAATAGTGCTGATGATGGGAGAGTAGTCGATGCCAGCGGCGCAGGTGGACGCAGGTTATGCTCACCCACTGGGCTGCATTACCTTGACAGATGCAGAATCTCTGGCTGAATGTAGCTGGTGGGTATCTCACAGATGAAATACCATCATTCAGCTACAACCAATGGGAAGACACCACACCCTTTTTTATGCCCATCCTGTCTGCAGACCACTGCCAGACATAGCTATGAACCTCTGGTTAATTTTACCCCCAGTTCAGTTTTATGATTTTGTGTGCTTGTTACCTGACTACTTTTCCTGCTTGCTGTTTATGTACCTTGTTGGCCGATACGCATTTCACCTCTGCTTGTTTTCTGATTAAGTCCTGGCCGTCCCATTCTGTTCCTGTTCCTCAATTAATGTTTTGACCCTGCCTGACTACTATTCTCTGTAATAGCGGTGTGACTCACATTTCCCATACATTTCAAAGTAAAACTTTGACCGCCTGATGGCATTGAGCTCTGCTGCCAGCATAGTAAGGAGGTGTGTGGTAGTCCTTGTGCGCAGTTGCAAGGAAGGGTGGCCTGACCACACAGGGTTTGCGCAAAGGTAGAGGACCCACACGAGGTTGAAGAGGCAGAAGCAGTGTATTAACTTCTACATACAGAACAAGGATTGAAACAACTCGTGGGGACGGCAAGACTTGTACAGCAGACCCTTCTCCATCTCTCACCATAGTTTGCCAGTGCCCAGTCAGTGACATGTAATGACCCTGTCTATGCTTACTGGTCCAAGTATCTGTGTTGAAATGCACCCTGTCGCACACAGATTTTCTCAAGGAAGTGGTGATGTTGTGTGCGACATGCCGGTGTAGCGCGGGCATGCTTTTCTTGGAGAAGCATTGGTGATTGGGCATCTGGTACTGGGGCACAGCGACAGACATAAGGTCTGTAAAATCCTGTGTGTCCACTACGCGTAAAGGCAGCATTTCGGTAGCCAACAGCTTACAGAGGGATAGAGTCAACCACTTAGCTTTGTCATGGGTCGCAGTAAGTGGCCTTTTATTTGACCACATCTGAGGGACAGAGATCTGGCTGCTGTCTGTAGACGGTGTTGAGTAGGGTGTCCCTGGAAAAATGCAGGTTTGTGAGAAAAGTGCAGGCGGAGACATGATGTTGGCTTCATCTTGCCTTCAGATCTGTTCATCTTGTATCATTTTTAAAAAACACAGCAAGCAAGGGTTACTCCAAGCGGAGTCTCCCTTTTTTTCCAAAAATTGGGCCCCACACAGACACCTTATCAGTGGCAGCACTTGTGCCCTAGTTGCAAACAGGATGTTTTGATTTGCATCAAGCACATTCCAAATCCACAAGCATTTACTCTCCCCAGGATGACACAGGGGTAGTAAATTCCTTCTGGATCCATGACTTGTTCATTTTGATGAACGTCAGTCTGTCCACATTGTCACTGGACAGACGCGTGCGCTTATCTGTCAGCACACACCCAGCAGCACTGAAGACACGTTCAGAGACAACGCTGGCAGCTGGACACGACAAAATCTTCGAGGCGTAACTGGAGAGCTCTTGACATTTTTCTAGATTTGAAGCACAAAAGGAGCAAGGCTCCATTTGCAAAGTCATTGCATCGATGTTCATTTGGAGATACTCCTGTATCATCCTCTCCATCCGTTGACTATGTGTCAGACTTGTTGTCTCTGGTGGCCTTGCAAAGGAGGGTCTAAAAAAATTATGAAAAGATTCCATAAAATTGCTGTTACCAGCACCAGATACGGTCCTACTGGTACGGGTAGACTGTTGAAGATGACGAGGCCGTCCCATGTTTGTCAAGTTACAACTGGGAGAATCACTCCCTTCACCTGCACGGTTGTTTGGTGGAAAAGCCGAGCTAAGATCGAGTAACAGCTTCTGCTGATACTCCTGCATACGTGCGTCCCTTTCTATGGGTGGAATTATGTCACAAAATTTGGACTTGTCCCGGGGATCTAATAGTGTGGCAAGCCAGTAGTCATCATCACTTCTAATTTTGACAATACGAGGGTCATGTTGGAGGTAGTGCAACAAGAAGGCACTCATGTGTCTTGCGCAGCCATGCGCACCAAGTCCACGCTGTGTTTGTGGCATAGAGGTGCTAACCGTTCTTTCTTCCTCTGTCATCTCCCCCCAACCTCTTTCAACTGAAATTTGACCAAGGTCCCCCTCATCTGCTGAGTCTTCCATGTCCATGGACAGTTCGTCCTCCATATCTTCATGTCCTCCTGCACCTTCCTCAACATCTCACCTGCTACCATGCGCCCTTGTTGATCCCTGTCCCCCATGGTCCCATGCCTGCCGCGTTGGTGATGATGAACGTCTGGACCTTGGTGATGTTGTTGTGTCTTGCGCATATGAATCCTCCTGTAGTTCCTCCCCTTCCTGTTGTCCCACCCCCTGACTACGAATAGTGTTTAGCGTGTGCTCCAGCATGTAAATGACTGTAATCGTCATGCTGATAATGGCATTGTCAGCGCTAAACATATTCGTCGCCATGTCGAAACTGTGCAGAAGGGTGCATAGGTCCTTGATCTGAGATCACTCCATCAGGGTGATCTGCCCCACTTCTGCATCTCGTTGGCCCAGGCTATACATCATGACGTATTGCACCAGGGCTCGCCGGTGCTGCCACAGTCGCTGTAACATGTGGAGAGTTGAATTCCAGCGTGTCGCCACATCGCATTTCAGGCGATGAACCGGCAGGCCGAAAGACTTCTGGAGCGATGCAAGTCGCTCAGGTGCGGCGGTTGAACGGCGGAAGTGAGCACTGCAGACAGTTTCCGTGCCCTGGTCAGAAGGCCATCTAGGCCGGGATAGTGTGTTAAAAATTGCTGGACAACAAGGTTAAACACGTGAGCCATACAAGGCACGTGTGTCACCTTGCCCAGGCGAAGGGCCGCACCCAGGTTTGCAGCATTGTCGCACACGGCCTTACCAGGCTGCAGGTTGAGTGGAGACAACCATTTATCAAAATCAGTCTCCAGAGCTGCCCACAACTCAGTCGCTGTGTGACTCCTATTTCAAAGACATGTCAAGCTAAAGACCGCCTGATGCCGTTGCGCTCTGCTACCAGCATAGTAATGAGGGGTGCGTGATTCCTTCTGCGCAGTGAGAACGCTGGTGGCCTGACCAGGCAGGCTTGGGGCGGAGGTGGAGGACCCAGATGAGGTGGAGGATGCAGAAGCAGTGGCGGAACTTGGACAGACAGAGGATTGACACACAAGTCGTGGGGACGGCAAGACTTGTGCAGCAGACCCTTCACCATCTATCACCATAGTTACCCAGTGGCCAGTCAGCGACATGTAACGTCCCTGTCCATGCTTACTGGTCCAAGTATCGGTGGTGAAATGCACCCGTTCACACACAGAGTTTCTCAAGGAAGCGGTGATGTTGTGTGCGACATGCTGGTGTAGCGCGGGCACACCTTTCTTAGAGAAGTAGTGGCGACTAGGCATCTGGTACTGGGGCACAGCGACAGACATAAGGTCTCTAAAATCCTGTGTGTCCACTAGGCGGAAAGGCAGCATTTCTGTAGTCAACAGCTTACAGAGGGATAGAGTCAACCTCTTCGCTTTGTCATGGGTCGCAGGAAGTGGCCTTTTATTTGACCACATCTGAGGGACAGAGATCTGGCTGCTGTGTGTAGACGGTGTTGAGTCGGGTGTCCCTGGAAAAATGAAGCTTTGTGAGGAAAGTGCAGGCGGAGACATGATGTTGCCTTCATCCAAAGTTGGTGCTATCGATGTCTGAGAGAGCTGTACACACTCACTTGTTTCCCCTTCCAAACCAACTGACGACCTACCAAGCAAACTGCCTGTTGCGGTTACAGTGGTGGAAGTTGTGGGTGGAAAAACAGGTGTGACAGCTGTCCCCACAGTCCTAGAAGATGACGAGCGCGCGGATGCACTGGAAGGGGCAGGCGGTGGATGGTTCGCTCCGCTAGGCCGCATTGCAGCACGGTGAGCTTCCCATCGGGCCATATGATATTTATTCATGTGACGATTCATGGAAGAAGTTGTCAAACTGCTGAGGTTTTGACCTCTACTAAGAGAACCATGACAAATTTTACAGATCACATAATTTGGGCGATCTTTTTCTATGTCAAAAAAGGACCTGGCTAGGCAAGGCTTAGAGGCCATGCGACCTGTTGATCCACCCCGAATAATGCTCAGAGGCAGAGTGGTGGCTGAGGATGCAGTTGTAGACGTGCTACCAGTGCTCCGACTGTGTCCAGGAAGGCGCCAGGTTACTTCGACGTCGGTTGCATCCTCCTCCACCGCCTCTGTTGACCTCCTCGAGTGTCTGACTGTGGGTTGACAGTAGGTGTGATCTAGAACTTAATCATCAATTGTTGTGTTTGCACTCCCCTACCCCTCAGACCGAGTTTCTTCTTGCCCTGACCGAATATTTAAGTTGTCATCCCAATCGGGTATCTGCGTCTCATCTTCATCAGTATGTTCCTCATTGCCTATAACCACAGTTGTTGGAAAGGCAGCATTTTGGTAGCCAACAGTTTGCATATGATGAAAGTCAACCTCCAAGCCATTTCATGCCCTTCTAAAAGCATGTAAAACACAGCGAGGGGACTCCAACCACAGTCTCCCTCGTTGCCACTAACTGGGCCACACACACCCCACTTGACTGGCATCGGTTGAGCCCCCTTTTGAAAAAGAAAAAGATGCTTTGCATGAAGCACTCTCAAAAATACGCGTGCCTTTCCCGTCCCCTGGCTGACCCAGGGGAAGAAAAGTCCTCTGAGAGCCATGACTTGTTCATCTTGGTTCTTTTAGAGACACAGCGAGGGGACTCCAACCACAGTCTCCCTCGTTGCCACTAACTGGGCCACACACACCCCACTTGACTGGCATCGGTTGAGCCCCCTTTTGAAAAAGAAAAAGATGCTTTGCATGAAGCACTCTCAAAAATACGCGTGCCTTTCCCGTCCCCTGGCTGACCCAGGGGAAGAAAAGTCCTCTGAGAGCCATGACTTGTTCATCTTGGTTCTTTTAGAGACACAGCGAGGGGACTCCAACCACAGTCTCCCTCGTTGCCACTAACTGGGCCACACACACCCCACTTGACTGGCATCGGTTGAGCCCCCCTTTTGACAAAGAAAAAGATGCTTTGCATGAAGCACTCTCAAAAATACGCGTGCCTTTCGCCTCCCCTGGCTGACCCAGGGGAAGAAAAGTCCTCTGAGAGCCAGGTCCACATTGTCAGTGGACAGACACGTGTGCTTATCTGCCAGCAGACCCCCAGCAGCACTGAAGACAGGTTCCGAGAGAACGCTGGCTGCAGGACACGACAAGATCCTCAAGGCGTACGTGGCGAGCTCAGGCAATTTATCCAGATTGGAAGCCTAAAATGAGCAGGGCTCAAGTTGCACAATAATGGAATCGATGTTTCTTTGCATATACTCATATATCTGTGTGTCTCCCTCTTTTTCCTTGTCCAGCTGTTTTGTTTTCACATGAGTATATGTCCTTGTCACTTTCCCATGTGTTTGTGTTATGTTGTGAGTTGTTTGTCACCTTTTGGACACCTTTCAGGGTGTTTTCTAGGTGTTTTACTGTGTTTGTGATTGCCTGCCATTGTTTCCTATGGGCTCGAGTTCGGTTCGTCGAACGTTCGACGAGCCGAACTCGAGCCAGACCCCCCGTTCGGCGAACCGCCTCGAGCCGAACCGGGACCGGTTCGCTCATCTCTATTAACAACACACAGCACTAACAGAATTTTTTAGCTTATAAAGTTGTAAAAAGAGTCCAAAACAGTAATTTTGGGGGGCAGATACAGGTGCTTAAACATAGGCGGAGTAAATAGAAGAATCTGTGGCTTTTTTCAAATGGTGTTGGAAAAAATATCCCTGTTTGGGGAGTATCAAAAACTTTGTATTCTGTCAAATAAAAAAGCAATAGCTTTTTCACAAGTCATCAAATGATCAGTTTATTTAGGGAACAGTAACAAATAAGCTGTTTTGAAAGTAAAGAAGCAATGGCTTCTCAAATAAGAATATGAAAATTATCCCCTTTTTAGAATCCACCACAGAGTTGCCATTCTTAAATGACTAAACAATTACAATGGCTTTTTCTAAGGGATTTGCAAAACAATCCCTTTATTTAGGGGCAAAAACAGGTTAGCAGTTTAAAAAATATGTTATCAATGGCTTTTCAACAAGCCTTTAAAAATGTTTCCCAAGTTTGGGAGCAGTTTCCCGTATGTGTACCCTGAAGAGAAGTACCCTAAAGCTGTGCAATACACTGAACAAACATTAGATACATGTGGATATCTAGTAGCAGGAGCAGTGGAATTGGCAGCAACTTTACAGTATAGAATAGTATGGGACGTGCATGGAGATGTCTTGGAATGTAAGACCAGAACAAACAGCAGCAGAACAGTATAGAAGTATAAAACACAGTGAGTAGCTAGGAATTGTGTAGCTGGAGAGGCTGTCTAAGCCAAATGGTATAAAAATATGACAGGGGATGTAGTGTAAGACCATGAACAGCCATCAAAAAATTTGTTTTCAAAGCAAGGGTCTAAAAGCATGGTTATCCAGTTGTCATCCCTTAGCTTAATGGTAACTGTATGACTGTCATCCAACAAACATTCTAGCTTACAGCTTGCCATATTCACCAGAACAAGTGAGTGGCCCATTGGTTCACTTGCCACACCCTGCTTTGCCAGTTGATTGTCATTGGGAACACCATCATTGTCTTCATTGTTTTCACTTTGACTGGAACCATTGTCCTTCAACATTCACATGCTGCCACCTCTCCACTTTGTCCTCCATTATCTCTACATCCTGCTGCATGTAACATGGAATCTTTGGGTCTCCAACGGGTAGAGGGCAGCAATAAATATCTAGATGTTACTGTTCCTCATACATACCCTAATGTAGTCTCATCAGAGTATTTTTCAAGATAAGTATAAGAGGAATGACACAGTTGTCCTTACTAACAAAGTTATTAGCCACTTTTAAAGGCTTCTGTAGATTAGACACTCCCTTATTAGCTGCCAATAGCAGATCTCAAAGTAAAGGCCCCTTCACACATAACGAGATCGTGAATGAGATCGTTGCTACGTCACAGTTTCTGTGACGCAACAACGACTTCACTAGCGATCTCGTTGTGTTTGACATGTACCAACGATCTGCCCCCTGCTGTGAAATCATTGGTCGATGCTGAACAGCCTGGGCCATTTTTGGCATTTTTGGCTGCCCAGGATGGATCTGTATGTTTGACACCTAGCTAACAATTAACGACCTAGATGAGTGGCGTGTAGTTGCGTCCCCGTTGTGTGACAAAGTCCCGACGATTTACAAGATCGCATGCTCGTTCCTAAAGTCGGTGTGTGTGACACCTCACATACGATTTCACCAATGACTCAGCAACGATCCAGAAACTGTGACGTAGTAGCGATCTCGTTCACGATCTCGTTATGTGTGACTGGACCTTAACTCACACTGCAGTTTAGCTGCCGGCCTTTGAATCTGCTGATTGACATTGCTCTTATTTAGTCTGTGACCTAGAAGTATATATTTACCATTCTTTACAAATAACTTTCCTGGTAATCTCTATAAGACATGATGCCTGCAGATTAGTACCCAGATGCATATCTTTACATTTATCTCAATTGCCAGGAGGTTAACCAATTGCTCAGTTTGTCCAAGTCAGCTTGTAATTTATGAATATTTGCAATAGACTGCAAGATGCCACATATGCAGTGGGTACAGAAAGTATTCAGACCCCTTTAAATGTTTCACTCTGTTTCATTGCAGCCATTTGGTTAATTCAAAAAAGTTAATTTTTTCTCATTAATGTACACTCTGCACCCCATATTGATAGAACCCCCCCCCCCCCCCCCCCGAAATTTAGAAATTTTTGCAAATTTATTAAACAAGAAAAACTGAAATATCCCATGGTCATAATTATTCAGACCTTTGCTCAGACACTCATATTTAAGTCACATGCTGTCCATTGCCTTGTGATCCTCCTTGAGATGGTTCTACTCCTTCATTGGAGTCCAGCTGTGATTAATTAAACTGATAGGACTTGATTTGAAAAGGCACACACCTGTCTATATAAGACTTCAGAGCTCACAGTGTATGTCAGACCAAATGAGAATCATGAGGTCACAGGAACTGCCCAAGGAGCTCAGAGACAGAATTGTGGCAAGGCACAGATCTGGCCAAGGTTACAAAATAATTTCTGCAGTACTCAAGGTTCCTAAGAGCACAATGGCCTCCATAATTCTTAAATGGAAGAAGGGGTCTGAATACTTTCTGTACCCACTGTAGCTTGGTGTTATCTGCAAAAATAGAAACAATAAAATTAACCTTGTCTTTTATATCATTAGCAAATATAGTGAATAATAATGGATTCACCATTAAACCTTGGGCTACACGACTTATAACTGGAGACTGTTCACAGTAGCAATTATTCACCACAAATCACCACAACTCTCTCGGTGCCGTATTTGAGCCAGTATAACATACATTTCAAATTATAGTTTCTAAAGCTATACATGAAAATTTACTCATTAGCCTTCTAAGTGGGATAGTGTCAAAAAGTGGAACCTTAGATTACCAGCATAATTGGTTCTGGTGGTGAGCTCTTAAACCAAGTTACTCTTATATCAAAGCGAATTTTCCCATAGAAAATAATTGAAACGCAGTCAATTCGTTCCACAACCCAATAATATTTACTGTATTTATACAAAATTATTACAGTAATACAAAATAATGTACTGTATTCATATAAAATTATTACAGCACACTAATACAAAATACTGTACAGTACAGTAAAAAACATATAAAGCAAATTAAACCTCACGTTAGGTTACCATAGAGTTGTTGGTGTGCGGAGGTACAATAGAAGCAGTGTGCTTTACTGGTTAGCAAAAAGAAAGCACAATACTGTATTCAGAAATGCAAATTGATAGACACGCTATACTGTACTGTATACTGTACTGCACAATGGTACACTGAATACAGTAAACAGTACATATATGCAGAAAGTTACCTCCAGAGCGGGTCAGAGTGCGGTGAAAGGACAGAACCGGAAGTGTGCAGAGTGAGTATTTGGTTTTATTGCAAATCATTGCTCTTAAACCAAGTTACATATTTTTAAAAGCTTTGCTTGTCTTGCAAAACGCTCTCAAACCAAGTTACTCTTAAATCATGGTTCCACTGTACCTGTAAAAAGTTTTATAATGCTCTAGCCACAGCTACTTCTGCTTACCCCTTCAGCCCCCTCAAATATGTTTCCCACAATGGATGTTAATCTTATTGGTCTACAGTTAACTCGGGAAGCCCTGTAACTCCTTTTAAAAATGGGCACCATATTGGTCTTGTGACAACCACTTGGCATTATACTGGCCACTAGACTCTAAAAATTATAAGCAGGAGCACAGCAATAACTGTCTGAAGTCTTTAAAATCTCTTGGATGCTGAACTTGCTGCCCACGTGTTCACATTGATTTTATTAAACCTTACTTGGAAAATATCTAAATTCAGCCATCTATATTAGTTGATGAATTTAGACAAAGGGTTTTTACTATATGATCCACTCTCTATTATTTGGTATAAACATAGTTAATGAACCAATTCAGTAATTCTATCTTTACTTGATCATAAGAGACCAATTCTGAAATACCTTTATTTAGGTAACTGATCTGTGCTCACTTTTTTTATTTCTGTATTTAATCACAGAATTAAATACATTATTGGATATATACAGTCAAGGCTGAAAGTATTGGCACCTTTGAAATTGATCCCGAAAATAAAAGTATTTCTCCCAGAATATTATTGCAATTACATATATTTTGTTGTCCACATGTATATTTCCATTGTGTGTATTGGAACAACACAAAAAAAACAAACAAAGAAAAAAAGTCAAATTGTTCATAATTTCACATAAAACTCCCAAAATGGGGAGGACATAGTAGTTGGCATCTTTCCAAATTGGGGATAAATAACTTTGTTTTAAGCATATATTACTCATTCAAATTCACTAGTGGCTAGTAACAGGTGTGGGCAATAGGCAAATCACACCTGAAAGCAGATAAAAAGGGGAGTAGTTGACTTAATCTTTGCATTGTGCGACTGTGTGCACCACACTAAGCATGGAAAACAAAAAGAGGAGAAGAGAACTGTTACGGTTGCTGTGGTTCTGGAGACTATGTCCGGATTTCTTGCTACTGCACATGTGCAAGCGCTGGAGACTAAGGGGCACTTTGCACACTGCGACATCGCAGGTGCGATGTCGGTGGGGTCAAATTGAAAATGACGCACTTCCGGCATCGCATGCGACATCGCAGTGTGTAAAGCCTGGATGATACGATTAACGAGCGCAAAAGCGTCGTAATCGTATCATCGCTGCAGCGTCGGCGTAATCCATGATTACGCTGACGCGACGGTCCGATGTTGTTCCTCGCTCCTGCGGCAGCACACATCGCTGTGTGTGAAGTCACAGGAGCGAGGACTGTCTCCTACCGGCCTCACTGCGGCTTCCGTAGGATATGCGGAAGGAAGGAGGTGGGCAGGATGTTTACATCCTGCTCATCTCCGCCCCTCCGCTCTGATTGGCCGGCTGCCGTGTGACGTCGCAGTGACGCCGCACGACCCGCCCCCTTAACAAGGAGGCGGGTCGCCGGCCACAGGGACGTCGCACGGCAGGTGAGTGTGTGTGTGAAGCTGGCGTAGCGATAACTTTCGCTACGCCAGCTATCACCACATATCGCTGCTGCGACGGGGGCGGGGACTATCGCACTCGGCATTGCAGCATCGGCCTGCGATGTCTTAGTGTGCAAACCCCGCCTTAGTCCTATCTTGGAGCCATTGCATATGTGCGGGTGACATCATCGCTGACACGAGGTCACATGTCTCTGACACCTTCTAAGCTGATTGGCCACTGGTCATGTGCTTGTGACACGTGGTCACATGTCTCTGACACCTTCTATGCCGATTGGTCACTGGTCATGTGCTTGTGACGCTTTGCTCGGTCATAGGCCAGCGTGACGTCATTGCTGTCATTCTGGCAGCGGATTGGCTCTGGTGTCCTCCATCTTGGATGAGGCACAGAGTCTATATAAGACCCTGATGCACGCCGCCCGGCGCTCAGTCCTCTTGGTTCATGCATGAGAATAGATGCTCTGTTCACGTTCCTCTAGGCATCTCTCTGTCTATGTTAGGTGAGCGCTACTGGCAGGGTAGCGTTCTTATACCTTACAGCTTCGGCTGCAGTCCGTATCCTTACCTCTTAGTGGAGCGGACATAGGCAGGTGCCTGAGGCACATGGTCCGGCTGGGCCTTGTGATTCTACTCGTAGGTGGACGTTGCCGCTAGAGTAACGTTCCTTATACTGCGTCTGGCAGTTGTTCGTATCCTCGCACACTAGTGGAGCGAACACAGGTAGGAGCTTTGTGCGGCTTACGCTGCTATCCGTCTCTTTTGCACCACTAGAAGAGTGGACCTAGGCAGGTGCCATATCTAGTGGTTCGTGTCCTCGCACACTAGTGGAGCGAACGCAGGTAGGAGCTTTGTGCGGCTTACGCTGCTGTCCGTCTCCTGGCACCACTAGAGGAACGGACCTAGGTAGGTGCCATTTCACACTCACTGCTTTTGTCTCTGTGATCTTTAACAGAGACCATTCCACACACCCTCCAAGTAAGGGAGGAATTGCTTTATTTTCTAATTATATTCCTCTGTGAGTTTAACAGAGGTATTGCACTCTGCACTTGTGCTATTATTATTTACAGTGGCACACTTATATACCCCTTATCCTCTGCCATAGTCTGCAGCAGAGTCTTTGCACGGTGGACCCTGACTGTCTGACATTCCTTTAGGTTTTATTATCAGACAGCCCCCCGTAACAATAACAGTCTGAGGACTTGAGAAACCAAATTGTTGAAAAAATCAACAATCTCAAGGTTACAAGTCCATCCCCAGAGATCTTGATTTTCCTTTCTCTATGGTGCACAACATAATGAAGACATTTACAACCTATGGCCTGTTCCTAATCTCCCTGAACATAGATGGCAGAGAAGAATTGACAAAAGGTTGCAATGCAGGATAGTCCAGATGGATGATAAGCAGCTCCAATAAAGTTCCAAAGAAAGTCAAGCTGTCCTGCAGGCTCAGGGTGCATCAGTATCACTGCAAACTATTTGACAACATTTGAATGAAATGAAACAATGTGGTGGAGACTCAGGAGGACCCCACTACTGACACAGAAAAATACTAGACTGCAGTTTGCCAAATATATGAGTAAGCCAAAATCCTTCTGTGACATTGTCTTGTGGACAGATGAGATCAAGAGACAGCTTTTTGGTAAATCACATAACTCTACTGTTTACTGAAAATAGGATGTGGCCTAAAAAGAAAATAAAAGAGTACCTACAGTCAAATATGGTAGAGGTTTAAAGATGTCATGCTTCTTCCAGCAGGACAATGACATAGTTACATAGTTACTTAGGTTTAAAAAAAAACCTAGGTCCATCTAGTTCAATCTTCCTCCACCAGTTCTACATTTGGTCACTAAGTCATTTATAACCAACAATGTTGTGTGTACTGAGGAAATCATCCAGCCCTTTTTTAAAATCTGTTATAGTATCTGCCATTACTACCTCTTGTGGTAGGGCATTCCACAGTCTGACTGCTCTAACTGTAAAGAACCCTTTACCATTTAGCTGCCGGAATCGCTTTTCTTCCACTCGCAGTGAGTGCCCCCTGGTCCTTAGTATTGTCTTCGGAAGAAAGAAGTCATGCGCCAGTCCTTTATATTGACCACACATGTATTTATACATATAAATGAGATCTCCTCTGAGACGTCTTTTTTCTAAGCTAACTTTTTCAACCTGTCATCATATGGGAGGCCTTCCATTCCATGTAGTAGTCTAGTTGCCTGCCTTTGAACTGACTAACTTCTGAATGTCCTTTTTAAAATGTGGAGCCCAAAACTGGATCCCGTATTCCAGATGTGGCCTTACAAGTGATTTATAGAGGGGTAACAATACATTGGGATCACGGGATCTAATCTCTCTTTTTATACACCCTAAAATCTTGTTTGCTTAAGCAGCTGCTGCTTGACATTGAGTGCTGCTGCTCAGCTTATTTGTAATAAGAATACCCAAGTCCTTCTCCTGTACTGTAGTCCCGAGTTTACTTTCATTTAATGTATATGCAGCTATAGGATTACTTCGTCCTAGGTGCATTACTTTACATTTATCAACATTAATTCTCATTTGCCAAGTATCTGCCCTTTCTGACATCTTATCCAGATCTTTTTGTAATATTGTACTATCAAGTTTTTAATATCCTACATAGTTTGGTGTCATCAGCAAAGACTGACACTTTACTATCAATCCCATCCACAAGGTCATTAATTAAGAGATTAAAAGAATTGGTCCTAGCATAGATCCCTGCGGCACCCCAATGATGACTATAGCCCATTTAGAGAATGTACCATTTATGACTACTCTTTGTTTCCTAACATAATTTAAGAAAAACAAACAGAGAAATTGATGGAAACAAAGCACTGGAGAGTTCTGTATTGGCCAGGAATGAGTCCGGATCTAAATCCCATTGAACATCTATGCAGAGATCTTATAATTGCTGTTGGGAGAAGGCACCCTTCAAATAAGAGATACCTGGAGCAGTTTGCAAAAGAAAAGTGCGCCAAAACTCCAGTTGGGAGGTGTAAGAAACTTGTTGATTGTTATAGGAACCAATTGATTGTAGTTGTTTATTCCAAAGGGTGTGTAACCAAATATTAAGCTGAGGGTGCCAACTATTTTGTGCATTTTCAGAGTTTCGGGTGAAATTATGTCCAATTTGTCTTTTTTTCTTTGTTTTTTGTTTTTCTGTGTTGTTCCAATACACACAAAGGAAATAAACATATGTATAACAAAATGTGTGTAATTGCAATAATTTTCTGAAAGAAATACTTCATTTTCTTGATCAATTTCAAGGATGCCAACACTTTCGGCCGTGACTGTATTTTAGTATAATAAATTATAATAAATGTCAATATTGTCTGTGCGTTTTTTTCACAGTCATTGAAAGACTGGAAAATCTTGTAACATTTTCTTTCTATAACTGCTGCATATAGGAGCCGCACATTAGCATTTGAGTTGGTTTGCTGCTTCTTTTCATATCTGTGCCCCAATGTAATTACACTATGCTGCCATCTGTTTGCAACATGTACATGCTCAGTAGAGGTCAAATAAATCTGGGCTTAGTTATATGACTGTTTTATTGTGTTATAAATGTTTAATATATAAGGAATGTAACATTTCAAAAATGCTGTTCACTAAACCAGATTGTATAGCGGCAATATACTAAATTTTATACCGTATACATAATGAACTATTTTATAACATTCTGATTCTCTAATAATAAGCCTCTTCTACTTAAAATATAATTGGCCAACTATGACAACACAAGTTGGTGACTACAGGTTATATAGGGCTATAACTCTGTCTCTGATTAACCTCCTCACATTTAGCTTGTGTGGGTGCATAATACACCTGTACAAATGTTGTGCTAGTGGGTTCTTGTTCCAGGATCGTGTCATTTTCATTCACAGAGGGGAAAATGTATAGGAAAGCATTACAAGCCAATATGAGGTTAGGCAACGAAGGCAGAGTGGATAAATAGGGCATTTATATCATTAGTGTACATTTGTATACAAAACTTAAAGGGCTTGTCCATGCTTTGATGAAGTTAGGGGTACTTTACACGTTGCGACATCGCTAGCATCGGCTAGCGATGCCGAGCGCAAAAGTACCTGCCCCCGTCGCACATGCGATATGTGGTGATTGCTGCCGTAGCGAACATTATCACTACGGCAGCTTCACACGCACATACCTGCTCGGTGACGTCGCTGTGACTGCCGAACAATCCCTCCTTCAAGGGGGAGGTGTGTTCGGCGTTACAGCGACGTCACCGCGACATCACTAATCGGCCGGCCAATAGAAGCGGCGGGGCGGAGATGAGTGGGACATAACATCCGCCCACCTTCTCCCTTCCACATTGCCATCAGGACGCAGGTAAGGAGATGTTTGTCGCTCCTGCGGGTTTACACACAGCGATGTGTGGAGCTGCAGGAACGACAAACAATATCGTACCTGCAGTCGACCTGACATTACGGAAATGAACAACGCTACACAGATCAACGATTTTCGACGCTTTTGCGATCGTCTATCGTCGCACATATGCGATGTTGCTACCGGCGCCTTGTGTGCGTCACTAACGACGTGACCCCGACGATATTTCGGAAGCGATGTCGCAATGTGTAAAGCCCCCCCTTACTCTCGATGACTGCAGACTTCTGAATTCTAACAGTATGTGGTGGCGCGTGCTGTCATCATTCCACGGTATTGCCAGTGCGAGAGGGCACTCATGTGGTAGCATAATTGCAATTTGCATACTTGCTGTCATATGGTAAGTTTTGTTGATGGAAATCGAATGCAGTTGGCAAATTGCATACATGGAGTCAGCATGCGTGCTGCATTGATTGACTGCACACTGTTGTACCAAGCCTGTTAAGCCATTTAAATTTGGAATATTATACAAAGCACAAAACATAAAAACTTAAAATCCAGACTCAAGTGACTGTATATTTCTTTACCTTTAGTAATGGGAATAGGAAAATCTATTTTTCTGAAATTTAGTAATCACTTTTATGACCATCAAAAAGCTCAGATGAACATTGATTTGGTCATAAATCAGTATAGAGAAATTCAGGAGAAGAGAGATAAGTGTAACAGATCCTGACTTCAGAATGAGGTTACTGATGGATTCACTGTTAACTCAGTCAGCAGGCTGCTGGGTACTGTTATAAATTAAGGCTGTAAAAGTAAAATGATTCAACATTGTTAATTAAGCCCCACTGCAAAAATGACTTTTAGATAAAAATGCATACATTTAGATAAACAACGGAATGAAGATATTCTCAACATTGGAAGTGCCAGTATATCCTACATTGCAGTGCATTTTTGCAAATCGCCGCCGGGAGCTCAGCTTATGTGAAAGCCGAGCTCTGGCTGTCGCTGCCCCTGGCTGATTAAAGGGAAGCTGTCACCAAGATTTTCCCTTATAAGCTGCGGCCACTACCAGTGAGCCCTTATATACAGCATTCTAGAATATTGTATATAAAAGCCCAAGCCACTCTGTATAACATAAAAAACACCTTTATTTTACTCACTTAGGGGCCGGGCTGGTCTGATAGGCATAGCTGCTCGTGAGTCCGGTACCTGTTCTCTGCTGTGATTGTCGTCCTCTTCCTTCTCAGCCCCACACATGCATCCTACACCATCCACACAGGTTGGAATTATAAGGAAAGGTCAAAGACCACCCGGCATGCGTACTATAATACTTTGATCTGCCTTCAGCCAGACGGATGAAAGTGCGCCTGCACAAGACTGCAATGTCAGTCTGTGTGGATGACGTAGGAAGCATCATGCATATGGGGCTGAGAAGAAGGAGGACAGAGATCGCCGCAGAGAAGAGGCGCTGGACCCGCAAGGAGCGACACCTATTGGTCTGGACCACCCAAGGTGAGTATAATAAAGGTGTTTATTTTACGTTAAATAGAGCAGTGGGGGCACTTATACAGTATTTTAGAATGCTGTACATAAGAGCTTACCGGTGGTGACCGCAGCTTATAAGGGACAAATCTGGTGACAGGTTCCCCTTTAATCCCCTAAATGCTGTGATCAATAGTGATTGCAGCATTTAGGCGACTAGAAGAGGGAGCGCCCTCCCTCACACTATCAGGACCCCTGCGGCTTGATCACAGGGTCCCAATCATTGCCATAGTAACCCGAGGTCAAATCCCTAAATAAAGAAAAAAAAGGTGAAAAAACATTATACTAATAAACATGTAGATTTATGTAAGAGCATAAATAAAAAAGTACACATATTTGATATCCCCGCATCCATAAAGACCCAATCTACAAAACTGTTGCACTAGTTAACCCCTTCAGTGAACACCATAAAAAAGTGGCAATAATTAGTCTTTCTTATCAAACCCCCATAAAAAAGCTGAATAAAACACAATCAAGAAGATAAATATAAATAAATATGTGCAAAGAAGTATACAGCATTGATTGGGTAGTGCAGTAACAGCCCCCCCCCCCAATATTGTGTGCAAGGAGGAGCTACTTTGTGTTAGTGCCTCCCTTCTGCTGTAAGATAGTGCAACCCCCTGAACACAATTTTGGGGCTTGGCTGCCACTGCATGACCCCAACAACGCTGCATACTTCATTTTGAAGGTAGGGTTACTTATCTTTCCCATCCCAAACAAATATATTCCCCTGATAAATCTTATATTATTGAGAGGGAAACTGGTCAGGGGGGATTTTTTTCACCTTTGCAGGACATCAAGTCTAGTCCAACACTTGGGGACTGCCCTTCTTAGGGCAGGAGCAATTTCACGTGGCATAATAGGGCAGTCAGGTCTGTTTACCTTTGACTGGTCTATCACTGTCATGGCTTCATGGACTCAATGATGCAATCTATCAAACTGATAATATTGACACATTTTATTATATGCTCTGTTTTGCACTTGCACTTTATCAGTATTATTTTTGTTATTGTGATATCTTGTTTTATTGAGGGACAACAGCAGTATCTTTTCTTGATATATTCCTATTTTTTTATATATATTAAAGGTACTGTTTTTCTGCTGTATACACTATTTATCCTGAGAGACTCATTATATTTACTTACCCTTTGGGCTGTGTACACACTTTTTTCCTATTAGCCATTATAAAAAAAATAAAACTTGGATCTAAAAATATTTTAGTGGTAAATATGTATCGTATTTTTCGGACCATAAGACTCACTTTTTTCCCCCCAAATGTTGGGGGAAAGTAGGGCGGTGGCTGCGGGGAATGAGGGTGCTGTGGTGGAGCAGGTCATCGGGGGCATGAGCAGGCAGTAGCAGCACCTGCTGTGACCACGTGGGCCCGCTCATTTCATATGCACGCTCATCCTCCCACCCATCATCTCCCAGTGCTGAAGCCGGCGCTGACAAGTGGGCGGGACGATGGATGCAGGATGTGCGCATAACTAACAGCCGGCAACTATAGCCTGGAGTGATCATGTGTGGCTATATTCACTGAATTCAGTGAATAAGTACGGTATACTCACCGGTCCCTGCAGCATTGCGATGTCCTCCTGTCTGCTGGCCGCTGCTGTGTGTGGAGACTAGCGGTGCGCACAGCAATGACGTCATCCCTGTGCGCGCTGTCCACACAGGTCAGTGGGCCGGCAGACAGGAGGACGAGCGATGCTTCAGGGAATGGTGACGGCTCCACACAGGTCAGTGGCGCTGCTGCCGGCACAGACAAGAGGACGAGCGATGCTGCATGGAGTGAGGAAAGGTGAGTATAAACATTTATTTTTTTTGTGTGCAGGATGCAGGCCATATAGTAGAATGGGGGTATATAGCACGATGGGGGTATTTATCAGGATGGAGATATATACCAGGATGGCAGTATATAGCATAATGGGGGTATATAGCAGGATGGGGGTATTTATCAGGATGGGGGTATATAGCAGGATGGGGGTATTTATCAGGATGGGGGTATATACCAGGATGGCAGTATATAGTAGGATGGGGGTATTTAGCAGGAAAAGGCATATACCAGGATGGCAGTATATAGCAGGATGGGGGTATATAGCAGGATGAGGGTATATAGCAGGATGGGGGTATATAGCAGGATGAGGGTATATACCAGGATGACGCTATGTAGCAGGATGGGGGTATATAGCAGGATGGGGGCTATACCAGGATGAGGGACATATATACAAGGATGGGGATTATATACAAGGCAGGAGGATCATTACCAGGATGGGGTACCTTAGTAGAGAATTTGAGGACATTAACCCCTTAACAGTGTCAGCAGAAGATTCTCGCCCCATAATAGTGTGTCATGACCACATTTTTTGCTTAAACTTTTATTTTTCTATTTTCCTCCTCTAAAGCCAGGGTGTGTCTTCTGGTCCAGTGCGTCTTATAGTCTGAAAAATACGGTAATTATTCTTTTTCACCACCCAATGGTATAAAATTATGGTGTCCACATGCTCACTGCACGCCTAGATGGGTTCATTGAGGGGTGTACTTTGTAAAATGGGGTAAATTATGGGTAATCTACTTTTCTAGCACCTTAGGGACTCCCATTTGAGATTTGAACCGTGCCTCAAAAGTAGTTTTTGACCATATATATATGGAGTACTGACGAACTCAGGAGAAATTGTGTAAAAAATTGTACCATTTATTTTCTCCTATTACCCTTTTGAAGTTTAAAAACTTGAGGCCAAAGCAACATTGTATTGGAAAAAATGGGAAATTTCTATTTATTCAGCCCAGTGTTATACAATTCTGTAAATCGCCTAAAGGGAAAAAAAATGCTCACTACACCCGTAGATAAATTGTTAAGATGCTTAGTTTCTAAAATGAGGTCACTTGTGGGGGGGTTCTGCTGTTTTGCCATGTCACGAGCTCTTCAAATGTGACATGGCATCTGCAATATATTACATCCAAAATAAAGCTCCAAAATTCAAATAGCACTCTTTCCATCCTGAATACTGTCATGCGCCTAAAAAGTAGTTTTCCAACATATGGATATCGGCTTACTCAGGCGAAATTGCACAACAGACTGTAAGGTGTATTTTCTCCTGTTAACTTTATGAAAATAAAAACATTGTGGCTTAAAACATTTCTGTGGGAAAAATTACCATAGATTTTTTATTTACACGGTTTTCATGGTGCTCAACAGACATCTAGATAAATTCCTTGAGGGGTCTAGTTTCCAAAATTGGGTCATTTGTTGGAGGTTTCCACTGTTCAGGCACATCAAGGGCTTTCCTAACGTGAAATAGCTATTGATTTCAGATACTTTTCTGTTTCAAAAGTCAAATAGCGCACATTACCTTCCGGGACCTGCCATGCACCAAAACAGTTGTTTTCCACCACATATGGGGTACTGATGTACTCAGGAGAAACTTTAAGACTAAAGCAACATTTTTACGAGAAAAATGTGATTTTTTTTTTTATTTTCACAGCTCAATGTCAAAAACGTCCGTGAAGCATTTGGGGGTTCAAGGTGCTCACCACACATCCAGACAAATTCTTTGAGGGGTCTAGTTTCCAAACTATTTTTTTTTAAAACCTTCTTACATTCTGGCAAAAAAATGATGTTTCAAAATGGGTGCTCAACTAAAGAAGACTTGTGAAATGTTATTTATTAACTAATTTGTGTGTTATAACTCTTTTGTTTAAGGGCATAAAAATTTAAGGTTTGAAAGTTGAAAAGTTTTCTAAATTTTCACCAAAATTCCAATATTTTCACAAATAAACAAAAAAATTCAACTTGAATTTATCACTAACATGATTTACAATGTGTCACGAAAAAACATTCTAAGAATCACTTGGAATCGTTGAAGCGTTCCACAAAGTTATTGCCTCATAAAATGACACTGGTTACAATTGTAAAATATGGCCTTGTCAGGAAGGTGAATATAGGCTTCATTGGTAAGGACTTCAAAGGTTTAAAAGCCAAATTCAAATTACTTCTGGGGAAGTTGTCAAGGCTCTTGCTTTAGTTCTTTGTGCATAACAAGTGACACATTTTGTGGTATATTTTTGTTTTAAAGTGTGTGACATTTGATGTCTCTTGATAAGTAGTGGATAGTGGACCCTGCTTGGAACTATAGTGTGTTTTTCTTGTGTCTCCTGGCAGATTATAACTTTTGGTTTACCTTATTTTACTCTGCACCTTCCCCAGTAGTCTTAAGGAGGTACGAGGAACCTTCGATGCCTGCTTAGGAAGTGAAGGTCAGAGTGGTCATCTGAGTCATCCAGTTAGAGTTGTTTCGGTCTGTACAGGGGACTATAGGGACTGCCCAGCTGGGACTTCTAGTCTGTACAAGAACCAGCCTAAGCGTAGTAGTTTTAAGTAAGACCCTAATTTACATTATTTAACACATGTGTACTTTAGTGAGCATAACAATAAAAGTTGCAAAAAAGTCACATATCTCACTACAGGAAAAAAATGGAGTAAAAATTGTATGACAAAAGGTTTAATTGTAAAGCTGTGCCAAATGTATTAAACATCATGTAACACTTTGATAACATTGGCACAAATAAAGAAAAAGGTAAAAGTATTCTGGCATAAAAAGTTGTGAAAAGATGCTAAATTTTGTCGCAACTTGAGGCTGTGCTAAATCTTTGCCAAAACTCTGACAGTTTGGGTGGAGCTGGGATTGGACTGGGGCAGGACAAGCCACGACATTCACTACACCAAAAATTTTACTCCAGCAAAGACTGGAGTAGTATTTATGGCAACGCACACACAAAGGTGCACACAATTGGTCCGACTCTCCAGGTTCATAAAGAGACATAGTCAACCATGAATGGGTGAATAAATAGAGCAACAATATTATTCATATACATTTCTATACAGAACCTAAAAGGTTTGTCCAGGCTTGGACAAAAGTGTACAGTCAAGTTGGTGATTGCAGACTGCTGAATCAAAAGCCACACACAGGAAAAAGGAGAAAATACTGTATTTGAATAAAAATTCCCCCTCACACCCTCGTTCACCAATTTGTTAAATTAAAAGAAATCGAAGCTCTGACAATAATACAATAATACAATAGGTAATGTCCCACAATGCTCATCAATTCCTATGGAGTCTCATTCTGAGAAAGTTCTCAAAAGGAGGGTCCATATTTTACTGCATATCAGCGCAAGCCTTCCCACGGGCACTGACGTCAGTACTGCGATTGCGATACCCGGTGAGAGCGATGAGGAAATCAGTAACATTACATAAGCTCACCACTTTTGCCAGGTATCAAGGTCACAGTTTTGACGTCAGTGCTCACGGGAAAATCCAGGTCTGAACTGATCAGCAATTACCTATGGGCCCTCATTCTAACAACAGGATTTTTTTTCAGTTGAACAAGGGAATGTGGGCGAGTCATTATTCAAGTAAAGTATTTTTTCCTGTGTGTCTTTTCTAACCATTCACTTGACAGGTTAGTAATGAGCGGTGTCTCATAGCCGTCCACCCATTACTAACATCTGGGCTTGATGTAAGCTGTCAATTCACAGCTGACATGAAATCCATTAATCTGTTACCCTGATTGCCAATGCACCATGGCTTTTGGGAAGAGCCAGGTACAGTAACAGATATGGCGCATTTAATGGATGCGCATTTTTTGGCCAGTTGCAGGCTGCTATTTTTAGGCTGGAAAAGACCAAATAACCGTGGCCTTTCCCAGCCTGATAATACCAACCCTTAGTGGTCTGCTTTACTCTGGCTGGTTATCAAAAATAGGACGGAGCCTACACCATCTTCTTATTATTTATTTAAATAGTTTAAAAAAATAGTGTGTCATTATCTCTCCTTTTGATAATCAGTCAATGAAAAGCTGTCAGTTTTACCCCTGCTTTGTTATGAAAAATAGGCTGTAGCCTATGTTATTTTATTTTATTTTTTTAAATTATTGCCTTATATTTTTCAAGTGGTGCACCAGCCAATCACAGCCGGGCCAGAAGTGCTCAAAGTGTAAAACGTTGCTGAATGGCTGATCTGCAGCTTTTCAACAACCTTAATTCGGATGACAAACTTAAACAAGAACCTGACGTACAGTTAAAAGTCTGTGTTCAGTGTTCAGCATCGGACTGTTTAGTGCGAAATCCAAACTTTATAGTTCGGGTTCACTCATCCCTAATTACAAGCCTTAAATTTGTGCACATTTATCAGCAACAAATTGCTTTTGGGGGGACAATTTTGCAAGGTAGTCGAATCTCAATTTCAAAACATTCATTCATTTCTGATAGTTACTCTTTAATAGAGTTGAGCGCGGTTCGCGGTTCTCCAGTTCTAGGCTCAAGTGATTTTGGGGCCTGTTCTAGATCGAACTAGAACTTGAGCTTTTTGCAAAAGCTCGATAGTTCTAGAAACGTTCGAGAACGGTTCTAGCAGCAAAAAAACAGCTAATTCCTAGCTGGCTTTCCGCTGTAATAGTGTAAGTCACTCTGTGACTCACACTATTATGACATTTCAGTGTATAGTGTGCGGGAACAGCGCCTTCAGATCACTGCTGTTTGTATAATGGCCATTTTTTTTTTTTTTCCTTGTCTTCCTTCCCTAAGCGGGCGCGTCTTGTGGGGCGGGCCAGCATGTCAGCCAATCCCAGACACACACACAGCTAAGTGGACTTTTAGCCAGAGAAGCAACGGCATGTGTGATAGGATGTCCATGTCACATGTCCCTGCATTATAAAAACGAGTATCTGCCCGTCCGGACGCCATTATCTCTTCTGCGTCCTTGGTGTCAGACATCACTGGCGCAGCTCCGTCCTTTGTCCTATCGCCGATACTGCTGTATGCGCTCCATACACAGCGCTAGATAGCTTAGGGAGAGCACTTTCTATCAGTCCTTTTAAGGGCTCGTACCGGCAGGGTCAGAGCCATAGGTGACAGGTCCTGAAAACAGAGACAGCGTCTGTGTAGCCAAGGTCAGGGATTTCGTCGCTGCATTTCCCCATTAGGAGGGAATAGAAAGGCAGGCTTCCATTCCTCTACCCAGAGCCCCACAACCCTGGCACTGTACCCTCCTGTCCTCTGCACACTCCAACTCATTATAACTAAGCCATTATACTAGCAAACAGTCAGTGTACCTAGTGGCATCCTAAACGTGGCTATTGTACTTTTGTCTAGTCACACTAGTGGAAAGATATTTGCAGCACGTCTGCCTGCATTGCACACTCAAACTCTTTTTAACTAAGCCATTATACTAACAAACAGTCAGTGTACCTAGTGGCATCCTAAACGTGGCTATTGTACTTTTGTCTAGTCACACTAGTGGAAAGATATTTGCAGCACGTCTGCCTGCATTGCACACTCAAACTCTTTTTAACTAAGCCATTATACTAGCAAACAGTCAGTGTACCTAGTGGCATCCTAAACGTGGCTATTGTACTTTTGTGTAGTCACACTAGTGGAAAGATATTTGCAGCACGTCTGCCTGCATTGCACACTCAAACTCTTTTTAATTAAGCCATTATACTAGCAAACACTCAGTGTACCTAGTGGCATACAAGAAGTGGCTGTTGTACTCCATTAGTGCCCCACTGGTGCAAATCTATGTGCAGCACCTCTGCATGACACCCTCCTGCTCTGTTTTTAATGAGCTATAATGATAGCAAAAAATACTGCCATTTAGTGGCATCATAGAACTGGCTGTTGTATTCCATTAGTGCCCCACTGGTGCCAAGCTATTTCTAGCACCTGTGCATGACACCCTCCTGCTCTGTTTTTAATAAGCTATAATGATAGCAAAAAATACTGCCATTTAGTGGCATCATAGAACTGGCTGTTGTATTCCATTAGTGCCCCACTGGTGCCAAGCTATTTCTAGCACCTGTGCATGACACCCTCTTGCTCTGTTTTTAATAAGCTATAATGATAGCAAAAAATACTGCCATTTAGTGGCATCATAGAACTGGCTGTTGTATTCCATTAGTGCCCCACTGGTGCCAAGCTATTTCTAGCACCTGTGCATGACACCCTCCTGCTCTGTTTTTAATAAGCTATAATGATAGCAAAAATTACTGCCATTTAGTGGCATCATAGAACTGGCTGTTGTATTCCATTAGTGCCCCACTGGTGCCAAGCTATTTCTAGCACCTGTGCATGACACCCTCTTGCTCTGTTTTTAATAAGCTATAATGATAGCAAAAAATACTGCCATTTAGTGGCATCATAGAACTGGCTGTTGTATTCCATTAGTGCCCCACTGGTGCCAAGCTATTTCTAGCACCTGTGCATGACACCCTCCTGCTCTGTTTTTAATAAGCTATAATGATAGCAAAAAATACTGCCATTTAGTGGCATCATAGAACTGGCTGTTGTATTCCATTAGTGCCCCACTGGTGCCAAGCTATTTCTAGCACCTGTGCATGACACCCTCTTGCTCTGTTTTTAATAAGCTATAATGATAGCAAAAAATACTGCCATTTAGTGGCATCATAGAACTGGCTGTTGTATTCCATTAGTGCCCCACTGGTGCCAAGCTATTTCTAGCACCTGTGCATGACACCCTCCTGCTCTGTTTTTAATAAGCTATAATGATAGCAAAAAATACTGCCATTTAGTGGCATCATAGAACTGGCTGTTGTATTCCATTAGTGCCCCACTGGTGCCAAGCTATTTCTAGCACCTCTACATGACACCCTCATGCACATTTTGCTACGCTAATGTTATAGCAAACTCAGGGAATTCATTGCTGCATTTGATAATTCGGAGGGATAGAAAGTGAGGCTTCCTTTAGCTTTTCCTTCTGTTCATAGACAGCATCTCCAAGTTCACACCCGAAGAGCAATTTCTCCTCCACGTCTAAGTGTGGAGAGGCAGCTAGTGCGCATGCGTGTGCCGATTTACCCCAGCTGCAGCCTAACTACAGTGTTTCGCCTAGTGAGTATGCTCAGCCTGACTGTGCCATTCCTGACGCTAAGTCTTCATTTCGGGATACAGCGCATGCTCCCACACTAAGTGTGAAAAGCCTCTTTGCACAGGTACTTGCATTCCGTGCCGGGTCTAAGTCCTGTTTTGTGCCTAGACACCATGTTAAAGCTGATAGTCTTTTTTCAGAGACTGTATTTCATGCTACTGAGCATGCTCAGGCACTTACTGCATCAGAGACTAGGTCCGGTAATGAACTCTTTGGCCCTGCCCCTGATGTGGGGGTCCCATATAGACCACAGGGCATCAGGTGTCCTCCCAAATGGCTTGCAGAGGCCCACCCCTATGACTTGTCACCGCATTATTGATGGTCAGATGATGACTGGTGAGGTGTTTGGGTCATGGCAGCCATGAGGTCATCATTGAAGTTGCGGTTCCAAATAGGACGCTAGTTATGCCACTCATGACGTGTCACTCTACTTTTGTCTCCAGGAAGTGCATTGTGGTTCACCCTGGTTTGGGGCGGACCCAGGTTATAAAAGGGGCTGGAGCCAACAAGGAGGTGCGCAGTCTTCTATTATGCTCCGAAAGAGCACACCTCCATGTGTTGAACCCATTGCGGCTTTAGGCCAGAGGTAGGCAGGGATAGGGTGTCGATGCAGGCCAACACCACAGTTGGTAACGCAGAACGGTTAAGACCAGCTCCTGTCCTACCAGTCCTGCTTGTGTAGCCCAGTGGCATTAACAGGCCTGCTGCTGCTGATGCGCCTGCTGTCCACAGGTGTGGCCCCTACGCACACGGTCAGCGTACTCAATGGCCCCTGTGTTGTTAACAGGGAGTTCCTGGGCTGGGTGGGCATGTGGACCCTGTGATGCTAACAGGGCTCCCAGTCTCCAGATCCGAATGGCGTCTAACTCGGTTCAGGCTACTATTAGTTTCATAGCCACACAGCTCTGTATCCTCCACCAAACCTTCCAGTTGCCAACCTCTCCTTTTCCAACTGGGAGCACGGTGGACACTGACTGCTGATGGGGATATATACCTTTCTCTTTCTTTTCTTATTAATTTTCGTTATATAGCGGTAACATAGTATATACCACCTTATCCAAATCTGCCAGTCCCACTGTAACAGATGGTGTTTCTTCAGCAAATGTTACTGTTGCTTAACCACCAAATCCACGGACCAAAACTTTTTTCCCCTTTCCAACACACCTGTTCCCCTTTCCACCAGCACCTGTCCTTTTTCAACTCATTTTGGTATATGAACAAAAGTGCAACTCTGCAGGGACACCGTACTCAACGCCATCTCAGCACAGCAGCCAGCCCTCGGTCCCTCAGATGTGGACAAGTAAAAGACCATTTCCTCCTATCCATAACAAAGCGTTGAGATTCACTCTGTGCAGCACTGGTGTTTAGTGGAAAAGCAGATCTAAGATTGCGTACCACATTCTGCAGATACTCCTGTATACGTGCGTCCATTTCTATGGCAGGAATTATTTCGCCAAATTTTGTCTTGTACCGGGGATCTAACAGTGTGGCAACCCAGTATTCAGGATTACTTTGAATTCGTACAATCCGAGGGTCATGTTGTAGGTAGTGCAGCAAGAAGGCGCTCATGTGTCTTGTGCATCCAGGAGGACCAAGTCCTTGGTGTGTTGGTGGCAGAGAGGTGAGAATCGTGCCTCCTTCCTCTGCCCTCTCCCCACAACCTCGCACAACCGAAATGTGAGCAAGCTCTCACTCATCTGCTGAGTCTTCCATGCCCATCGCCAGTTCGTCCTCCATTTCTTCATGGGCTCCTGCACCTTCCTCAACACTTTTTGCTGATACTATGCGCCCTTGTTAATCCCTCTCCCTCGCCATGACTGCCGCATAGGTGCCGCTGACCATCTGGACCTCGTAGATCTTGTTATCCCTTCCGCATATGACTCCTCCTGTACTTCCTCCCCTTCCTCTTGTCCCAACACCTGACTCCGAATAATAATTACAGTGTGCTCCATCATGTAGATGACCAGAATTGTCACGCTGAGAATGACATTGCCAGTGCTAAACATCTTCGTCGACATTTGTAAACTGTGTAGCAGGGTGCATAGGTCCTTGATCTGACACCACTCCAGCAGCGTGATCTGCACCACCTCTGGATCAAGTTATCCCAGGCTATATGTCATAACGTATTGCAGCAGGGTTCGGCGGTGCTGCCACAAACGCTGCAACATGTGCAGATTCAAATTCCTGCGTGTCGGCACATCGCATTTCAGGCGTTTAACCACCAGACCTAAAGACTTCTGTAGCGACGAAAGTTGTTGAGCTGCTGTGTGCGCACGATGGAAGTGAGCACATAGCGAGCGTGCCCGCTGCACAAGGCCATGTAGGCCGGGATGGTGTTTTAAAAATTGCTGGAGAATTAGGTTCAACACGTGAGCCATACAAGGCACGTGTGTCACATTGCCCTGACGATGGCCCGCAGCCAGGTTTGCATCATTGCCGCACACGGCTGTTAAGTCACCAACGGAGTACGCTCCGTCAATTTGTACTCCGGTCGCCAGGTGACAACGTGTTCCTTTCATGCATAGTGCTGATGATGGGAGAGGAGTCGATGCCAGCGGTGCAGGTAGACGCAGGTTATGCTCACCCACTGGGCTGCATTACCTTGACAGATGCAGAATCTCTGGCTGAATGTAGCTGGTGGGTATCTCACAGATGAAATACCATCATTCAGCTACAACCAATGGGAAGACACCACACCCTTTTTAATGCCCATCCTGTCTGCAGACCACTGCCAGACATAGCTATGAACCTCTGGTTAATTTTACCCCCAGTTCAGTTTTATGATTTTGTGTGCTTGTTACCTGACTACTTTTCCTGCTTGCTGTTTATGTACCTTGTTGGCCGATCCGCATTTCACCTCTGCTTGTTTTCTGATTAAGTCCTGGCCGTCCCATTCTGTTCCTGTTCCTCAATTAATGTTTTGACCCTGCCTGACTACTATTCTCTGGAACTGCAGCCTTCCACAGGTATTAATCACCTTGGGCCCTGTGTAATTCCTAATCCCTGTATAGGGGTTAAAGGGTTTCAGGGTTCTAGGGGTCCTGCTTGGTGAGTGGCTTCCCTCTAGCCTATCATTTACAGCCCATCTGAGTGTGTGGATCAAGGAAGGCGTTACACCGTGCTCTCTGCAGAAGGCCATGTGGGCCAGGATAGTGCTTTACAAATTGCTTGACAACCAGGTTCAACACGTGAACCACACAAGGCACGTGTGTCACATTGTCACAGCGAAGGGCCGCACCCATGTTTGCATCATTGTCGCACCCGGCCTTCCCTGGCTGCTGGTTGAGTGGAGACAACCATTGATGAAACTCGGTCTCCAGAGCTAACCGTCCACAACTTCTCAGCGGTGTGACTCACATTTCCCATACATTTCAAAGTAAACCTTTGACCGCCTGATGGCATTGAGCTCTGCTGCCAGCATAGTAAGGAGGTGTGTGGTATTCCTTGTGCGCAGTTACAAGGAAGGGTGGCCTGACCACACAGGGTTTGCGCCAAGGTGGAGGACCCACACGAGGTTGAAGAGGCAGAAGCAGTGTATTAACTTCTACATACAGAAGAAGGATTGAAACAACTCGTGGGGACGGCAAGACTTGTACAGCAGACCCTTCTCCATCTCTCCCCACAGTAACCCATTGCCCAGTCAGCGACATGTAACGCCCCTGTCCATGCTTACTGGGCCAATTATCTGTGGTGAAATGCACCCTGTCACACAGAGTTTCTCAAGGAATCAGTGATGTTTAGTGCGACATGCTGGTGTAGCGCGTGCACGCCTTTGTTGGAGAAGGAGTGGCGCCTGGGCATCGGCTCTTGGGGCACTGCGATGGGCATAAGGTCTCAAAAATCCTCGGTTAAAAAGGTTGGAAAGGCAGCATTTTGGTAGCCAACAGTTTCAAGATGCTGAAAGTCAACCTCTAAGCCATGTCATGCCCTTCTAAAAGCATGTAAAACACAGCGAGGGGACTCCAACAACAGTCTCCCTCGTTTCCACTAACTGGGCCACACACACCCCACTTGACTGGCATCGGTTGAGCCCCCTTTTGAAAAAGAAAAAGATGGTTTGCATGAAGCACTCTCAAAAATACGCGTGCCTTTCCCGTCCCCTGGCTGACCCAGGGGAAGAAAAGTCCTCTGAGAGCCATGACTTGTTCATCTTGGTTCTTTTAGAAACACAGCGAGGGGACTCCAACCACAGTCTCCCTCGTTTCCACTAACTGGGCCACACACACCCCACTTGACTGGCATCGGTTGAGCCCCCTTTTGAAAAAGAAAAAGATGGTTTGCATGAAGCACTCTCAAAAATACGCGTGCCTTTCCCGTCCCCTGGCTGACCCAGGGGAAGAAAAGTCCTCTGAGAGCCATGACTTGTTCATCTTGGTTCTTTTAGAAACACAGCGAGGGGACTCCAACCACAGTCTCCCTTGTTTCCACTAACTGGGCCACACACACCCCACTTGACTGGCATCGGTTGAGCCCCCTTTTGAAAAAGAAAAAGATGCTTTGCATGAAGCACTCTCAAAAATACGCGTGCCTTTCCCGTCCCCTGGCTGACCCAGGGGAAGAAAAGTCCTCTGAGAGCCATGACTTGTTCATCTTTGTTCTTTTAGAAACACAGCGAGGGGACTCCAACCACAGTCTCCCTTGTTTCCACTAACTGGGCCACACACACCCCACTTGACTGGCATCGGTTGAGCCCCCTTTTGAAAAAGAAAAAGATGCTTTGCATGAAGCACTCTCAAAAATACGCGTGCCTTTCCCGTCCCCTGGCTGACCCAGGGGAAGAAAAGTCCTCTGAGAGCCATGACTTGTTCATCTTGGTTCTTTTAGAAACACAGCGAGGGGACTCCAACCACAGTCTCCCTCGTTTCCACTAACTGGGCCACACACACCCCACTTGACTGGCATCGGTTGAGCCCCGTTTTGAAAAAGAAAAAGATGCTTTGCATGAAGCACTCTCAAAAATACGCGTGCCTTTCCCGTCCCCTGGCTGACCCAGGGGAAGAAAAGTCCTCTGAGAGCCATGACTTGTTCATCTTGGTTCTTTTAGAAACACAGCGAGGGGACTCCAACCACAGTCTCCCTCGTTGCCACTAACTGGGCCACACACACCCCACTTGACTGACATCAGTTGATGCCCCTTTTCAAAATGAAAAAGATGCTTTGCATGAAGCACTCTCAAAAATACGCGTGCCTTTCGCCTCCCCTGGCTGACCCAGGGGAAGAAAAGTCCTCTGAGAGCCATGTCCACATTGTCAGTGGACAGACACGTGTGCTTATCTGCCAGCAGACCCCCAGCAGCACTGAAGACACATGGCCCACATGGCCCCGCTAGGCTCCACCCACCTTGCACTCCGCACACATTACCCCGCTTGGCTCCACCCACCTGGCACTCCACACACATTACCCTGCTTGGCTCTACCCACCTGGCACTCCGCACACATTACCCCGTTTGGCTCCACCCACCTGGCACTCTGCACACATTACCCCGCTTGGCTCCACCCACCTGGCACTCTGCACACATTACCCCGCTTGGCTCCACCCACCTGGCACTCTGCACACATTACCCCGCTTGGCTCCACCCACCTGGCACTCTGCACACATTACCCCGCTTGATTCCACACACCTGGCACTCCGCACACATTATCCCGCTTGGCTCCACCCACCTGGCACTCTGCACACATTACCCCGCTTGGCTCCACCCACCTGGCACTCCGTACACATTACCCCGCTTGGCTCCACCCACCTGGCACTGCGCACACATTACCATGCTTGGCTCCACCCACCTGGCACTCTGCACACATTACCCCGCTTGGCTCCACACACCTGGCACTCTGCACACATTACCCCGCTTGGCTCCACCCACCTGGCACTCCGCACACATTACCCCGCTTGGCTTCACCCACCGGGCACTTTGCACACATTACCACGCTTGGCTCCACCCACCTGACACTCCGCACACATTACCCCACTTGACTCCACCCACCTGGCACTCCGCACACATTACCCTGCTCGGCTTACCTGCGGTGATGAAGTCCCGACCTCAGCGCTGTCACTGTCCTCCATGGCCGCCGCTTGTCACATCTCCTCCTCTCGCTGCCGACTCGAGACTGTGACTAGCGGTGACGACACGGGCTCTCGTGATACTTGGCTGTGAAGGCGGCAGTCATTGAAGTCAGTGACAGCTTTGCTATCAGCAGTGCAGGAGATCGTCACCGCAGGTAATGTATCTCGCTCCTGACAGCAGCGCTCGTCATGCCCTGCAGTGACTTGGGCTGACCTATTGATGTTAGCTCAGGTCACTGCACGGCTCTCCCAGCCAATGGGGAACATTCTGTCCTTCATTGACTGGGACAGTGTGGATTGTCATGGGAACCGCTTGGATTACAGCAGACCTAGATTTGTTTTTCTTTCTAATAAATTAGTGAAAGAGGGAATGTTTTGGGGAGTATTTTTTCAAATAAAAATGTGTTTGTCGACTATTTTTTTTTTATTACTGACTGGGTTGGTGATGTCGGGTATCTGATAGACGCCTGACCTCACGAATCCCAGGGCTTGATGCCAGGTGACATTACACATCTGGTATTAACCCCATATATTACCCCATTTGCCACCGCACCAGGGCATGGGATGAGCTGGGGCGAAGCACCAGGATTGGCGCATCTAATAGATGCGCCACTTCTGGGGCGGCTGCGGCCTGCTATTTTTAGACTCGGGAGAGTCCAATAACCATGGACCTTCCTAGTCTGAGAATATCAACCCCAGCTGTCCGCTTTACCTTGGCTGGTAATCCAATTTTGGGGGGACCCCTACGTGTTTTTTTTTTTAAATTATTTATTTAATTTAAAATAACAGCGTGGGGTGCCCTCAGTTTTGGATTACCACCCAAGGTGAAGCTGCGAGCTGTGGTCTGCAGGTTGCAGCCGTCTGCTTTACCCTCGCTGGATAGAAAAATAGGGGAAATCCCACTTCATTTTTTTTTTAAAATCTTTTATTTTTTTTGGTAAATACAAGGCTAAGCACCCCTTAGTGCCATATGAAAGGCACCAAAGGGTGCAAAATTACAAAATGCAGGAGAGTGGGACATTATGTGTCTTTCTGCCATTATAATGACAGAAAAGACTGATATGAAGTGTACAAGCACAAGAAAATCACCAGAGCGCTCTACGCTGTGAAAAGCAGTAGAAAATGGCACTGGAGTGAACATGTGACCGCCTCATGTAGGCTGAAGCTATGGATCCTGGGTAAATTTATGTATTTTCCCTCCTTCAGTTTTTTTGCAGTACGCAAAAAAACCGGAAGGCGCACGGATGACAAACGGATGACATATGGACCGTATACGGAACCGAAATGGATGCCACATGGATGCACCCGTGAAAAAAAAGACAGTTTTTTGCGAACAGCAAAAAAGGATCTGTCGTGTGAATGTAGCCTTATTCTGATCTGCCATTTATAAACAGCAGGCAGAAATAAGTGAATAGCGCCCCCCAGCGTCAGAAAATCTTCGGGATTTCAGGGGGTAGCTGAGACCCTGGAGATCATGATTCAGGCCAGTTTTTCCGGTCCCAGCTCTTGTGATCACCGGTATACACCGTATACCAATGATCACATTACAGTAAAAATTGTTTATCTCCCATCTGGCATGAACAAACATGTCAGATGGGAGATAAATCTCCTCCCCGGTCCCCTCTGGTCCCCTGGTGTTGCCAAAGTGCCCCCCCCGACCCCTTCCCGGAAATCCAAGATGGCCACGCGCACAGCAGTGCGCCGGCTGCATTCACCCTACTCCTCTGATTTCTGTCGCATGTGCCATAACACATGCGACAGAAAACTCCTCCCCAGGCCCTGCCAGGTCACCCCCTATAACCCCACCGGTGTTCCTGGGTGTCCCACGGTACCTGTGCAGCGTTGATCCCCCGCGGCCCCCTCCTTCACAATAGATGCTGCCGCATGCACAGAGTGTTCAAACACAGTGAGTGGTGGTAACCATGCATCTGTAAGCTACTGCAATGCCCTGCTCATGAGGTAAGGAACATAGTTGATCAGGAGAGCTATACTACATTTCCAAATGGAGGTATTTGATTTTATAGTTGCCCTGCTGAACGACTACCAAACATGAGAGTCCGTTATACGCCACAAGTAAACACATCTAAATAGCGAGCTCTGTTGTTTAGTATTCATTCAGCTGAATAACTGGACTTAAAGGGGTATTCCATCTCCAAGATCCTATCCCCAATATATAGTAGGTGGAATAGCAATAATATCAGCAAATACCAATATTTGGAAATGTAGAATAGTTCTCCTGATTATGCATGCCCTTACCTCATGAGCAGGGCATTGCAGCTTTGGTAGTAACACTTACGACATGGACTCTGCTGCTGTGGACCCGGCGAGAGTGGGTGCAGATTCATTGCACCCACACTACTCACATGGAGGGTCTGCACTCCTAGAAAATGGGGGATACGTTCCCTGAGCGTGTCCCCCCATATTCTAGACGGTCCAAAGTCATCGTGGGACCCCCTTATTTTTTTTCCTTACAATAAATTGGTGAAAGAGGGAATGTTTGGGGACTGTTTTTTCAAATACATTTTTTTTTGTCTATTTTTTTTTGTTAGTACTGACAGTTTGTGATGTCGGGTATCTGATAGACGCCATGACATCACAAACTGCTGGGCTTGATCTCAGGTGACCTTACAGCTAGTATCAACACCATTTATTACCCCGTTTGCCACTGCACCAGGGCACGGGATGAGCTGGGGTGAAGCGCCAGGATTGTCGCCACTTCTGGGGCACCTGCGACCTGCTATTTTTAGGCTGTGAAGTGCCAATAACTATGGACCTTCCCACCCTGAGAATACCAGACCCCAGCTGTCCGCTTTACCTTGGCTGGTGATCCAATTTGGGGGGGACCCTATTATTTTTGTAATTATTATTATTTCTAAAATAATTATAAAAAAGAGCCTGGGGTGACCTCCACAATGGATCCCCAACCACGGTAAAGCTGCCAGCTGTGGTTTTCAAGCTACAGCAGTCTGCTTTACTCTAGCTGGCTATCAAAAATGGGGGGACCCCACGTTATTTTTTTTTTACTATTTTTTTAAATTAAAAAAAATTAATGGGCTTCCCTGTATTTTGATTGCCAGCCAAGGTAATGCCAGGCAGATGGGGGTGGCAACCCGTAGCTGTCTGCTTTATCTGCGCTGAGAATCAAAAATACCGCGGAGCGCTACGTCATTTTTTTTAATGATTTATTTTTACAGCACTGTCATGTCAGGCAATCAAAATACAGGGAAGCCCATTTTTTTTAATTAGTTAAATAAATAATAAAAAAAATATATATATGGGCTCCCGCTGCATTTTTTGTATTGCTAGATAAGGGTAATCCAAGCAGCTACTGGCTGCTAACCGCCACTGCTTGGTGTTACCTTCACTGGCAATGGAAAATCCAGGGAAGCATTTTTTATTAATTTTCCCCAAAAAAAGAAAAAAGAAAAAAATGACGTGAGCTTCGCCATATTTTTGTATGCTAGCCAGGTACAGCAGGCAGCTATGGGCTTCCCCCAACCCCCAGCTGCCTATTTGTACCTGGCTGGGAACTAAAAATATAGGGAAGCCCTTTTTTTAATTATTTCATGAATTTTATGAAGTAATTAAATAAAAAAACCACGTGAGCATCGCCCCATTTTTGTGTCCAGCCGGGTAAAACTAGGCAGCTGGGGATTGGAATCTGCAGCACAGGTTAGCCCGAGGTTTCTGGGCACCTCTGCTGCGAATTGCAGTCCGCAGCCGCCCCAGAATGGCGCTCTCATAGAAGCGCCATCATCTGGCTTGCTGGGTAATAATGGGTTAATACTAGCTTTGTTTTACTAGCTAGTATTAAGCCAGAGATTCTAATGTCAGGCAAGTTTGACCCGGCCATTATGAATCTCCAATTAACGGTTAAAAAAAAGACACCACACAGAGAAAAAATACTTTTATAGAAATAAATACACAGACACACTTAGAGACTCCATGTGTATTACTCCCTCTCACCCCTCCATGATCCATGGTCTTCTGTCTTCTTTCTCCTTCAGCCCATGCAGCTCTGCTACATAAGGCTTTACTGCATGGGGGAAGACGCTGCTGCCCCGTACAGAAATCACTCCGTGAGAGTGATCACACCCTGCCGGCTGTTAGCGGTGACTTCACAGCCGGGTTGCCATAGCAACGGTGCTCCGATCACGTGATTCCCGGTGCCGCTATTCACCGGCTGCGACAGCCAGTCCTTGCATGTGGGCTGACTTTGTAAAGAGCGCCCCATGCAGGAACGGGGAGTCGTCCGTGTGCCAGAGCATCTCGCCAGTACACGGAGATACACAAACGATCACCGCGTACTGGAGAGATGCAGTGACAGGACCTAGGACAAGGACATGACGTCTAGACATGTGACCAGTCTGTAGTCAATGAGATAATAGACACGTGACTGGTCACATGGCTATTTTGACGTCACGATAGGTCCTGCATCACTGCTGGTTACCGGGAAGACGCAGCGAATTACCGATGGAAAAGTGTCGAGAGACAGAGTGCAGGACGGATTGCGGGCACCGGGAAGTGTTATGGCAATGTTTATTAACTGTATGTGTACATTTATAATGTGTTTTTATGTGTTTGTGATTGCCTCCCATTGTTTCTTATGGGGTTCGAGTGGTTCGCCAAACCAGTTCGCCGAACTGAACTTGAACAGGGCCTCCGTTCGGCGAACCAAGCTCGAGCCAAACCACGACCGGTTCGCTCATCTCTAGTGAGGAGATAACTATGAATATATGATCTGCTCCAGTGCAACCGTCACTCAACAAGCTGCTCATTTTATAAACTTCACTTTCTTGGAATTCAAAACCTAAACATCCGAGCTGACCACTACAGGTATGTATAGAATCAGCCTGATAGTGCCAGTACTGCACTGGTTTTAGGTTATATAAACAAATCCTGGTGACTGGTTCCCTTTAAAGGAGCTTTATTATACACACTGCAATGCGTTTTAACACCATAATAGAATCTTCAACCTTTTTGGTCACAGGAGCAGTTCACCGGAGCACACATTTTTTGATTACCTTATCTTACTATAACCACAGTTTTGGGACTTGTAGATCTTTTTACCATGGGCTTGTTTGTTACGTGTCAGGGGAATACCATCAATTTACTCGTCTTTGCAAACTGAATATTTGCCCTGGGTGAAGGAAAACCTAACTAGTGTGAATCGCTTTATGCCTTCAATGCAATCTATATACTACAATAGAGTGAATTGAGAAACAAATCCTCATGTGCTCTTTGTTATGTGATTACTTGAAATTTTATTCTGAATACTCAAGTCATAGACTTCTTGCCTATAACATATTATATAAAAAGAATTGAGGATATTGTAATTCTTTAATGTGGCATTAGGAATTGAACATACATTTTATACAATACAAGTTCAGATAATAATGAATTCCCTTAATACAGTACATATATCTATTGCACAAATGGACCCAAACATTTTGACATTCTGAAGGGTTTGGTTGGAGATACATAGTAAAAACCTAGGCCCTGATTCATCAAGAACAGCATTTCTCATGCCAGTCTTGATAAGGTGGCACGGAGGAGTGCAATGCATTAAGATTCACATGACTCTTAATGACATAGGCAAGGCATGAAGTTGAGTGAAGTTTACACCAGTCAGGGACTGAAGTAGAATTTGTGGCATAAGGTACGTCACTGGTCATCAAGAATTTGACGACCAAGGGTCACCATGCCCCATAACTCTCTTGTGTTGCCCCAGCTCTGCCCACTTTGTCGAAGCTGGAGAAAAATGGCATGAAAATGATAAAAGTTGCGACATTTTTGTGCACCTTTAAGTTGTGCAAAAAATTGTGGCTTTTTATGCCAGTTTTCTGGTGGAAAGGCTTTGATGAATCTGGGCCCTATTGTGCGCCATTCTAAAAAGACATTACATTACTCAACATAGCTGTCTTGTGTAATCAACCAAATAATTCAATGGCCATTACAGTATTGAAGATTGTCTAGCAGAACTTCACATTATACAACACATAGTTTACCTCTAGCCGTATCCTATGTAAAAATGCTTGTTTCAAACAGCAATACGTGAAACATTTTCCATGCATTATCCATCCCTTTTCTTCCCAAAAATGAAAACTTAAAAGCTGCCTCATTTATGACAGCACACACAGATACTATTATAAGACATCAGTTAAAATAATATTTTGGCCAAAAATAACATAATAGTAACAAAACTCAGACACCATCGTAAAGTGAATAAAGTGCCATTAGTTACCCTTTTGAATGACTTCAGAAATGTTACAGCTCTTTTTATATTTGCATTTTAGGCTTTCTGTTGTAGTTTCCGATATTTTTTAACCTTTCATAAATTAATAGATTCAGCATCACTGTAAGGACTCCATTATAAATGGAGAATCATGAAAAAAATTGAGCAGAGCTTCTTATTGTGTCCTCATAGAAATACAGTATAACTCAAATATGCAATTATTTTGTGCACCGTCCAGGTAAACAAAATTCACAATGTAGGTTCTGGCAGCTGCAAGTTAACTGTCGGTTTCTCCATGGACATTCTCCATATGCACCTTGAGGTAGTCATTTCTTGTAAACTTTTTGTGGCAAAGCTGGCACTCTGCCATAGGTCGATTGGGGTTATGAGTCAGCTTGTGTCGGATCAACATTTTTTTTAGCGAAAATGATAAGTCACAAACCTGAAAGAATAAGTAACACATGTTATAATTGGAGACAATCTGTCACCAGGGTAATGCAACATCATCTGAGAGTAGCATGATGATGGTGTAGAGACTAGTGATGAGCGAACCTGAGGTTCGAAGTTTGGGTTCAGAGAACGAAAAGTTCGGGTTCAAAGTTCGAGTGAGTTACAAGTGCAAACTACTGAAGCGAGCAGCACAGTGCTTGGGTATGAGTGACGCTCAGCCCAGTGTAAGCCTTGTGCAGTGTTTGAATGGATCACACTTGAGATAAAATCAGTGTGATCAGATGCAGCGTGTACACATAAAATAAAAAAAATAAAAAAAAGTGAAAAACCCCACCTACCCACCCCTGGAAGTGTTCTGCTTATGGATAGCTGCATGTGAGTGGAGACAAGAACTGCCCAATCACTGACTTCCTTTGAGGTTTGGATCAAGTCAGGGGCACAAACTGAACCTTTTCTAAGGTTCAACTGTGCCCTCCAAACCAAACTTCAAAAGGTTCTCTCATCTCTAGCTATCTAGTCCTCTGGTTACAATCTTCTGCTGGTTAAACAGTCATTTTATGAAAACTACAGAAAACAGCTCAGTATAATTGACACATCACTGAAATCAGGGTCTCTGTCGCTACATTAGGCTACTCTCAGATTAGGTGGCAAAAAATAGTGTTAACCTATAAGATGCCAGCATCAGGGATCAGGTAAAAGGTACAGAAAGGACTCTGAGTCACGGGATATTGAGCAAAGTATATGACAAATTCTTCTGAGATCAGGTATATAAAACCATATACGAACAATAGATTATATATCACTTACAGGTTAACACTTCCAGCCATGCAGGATTAGTACTGGAAGACACTATTACTGTGTATTTTCCCTATGGGATAGTTTGAATATCTTATAGACACTCCTTGAGTTGTATAACTTTATTGACATTGTCACAGTGTTATTCCAAAGGAAATTTAGATTGTTTCACAGGTTGAAAGGTGGGATGAATTTGGAACAATATTGTTATATCTCCATGTTATTGGATGTTTTGATTGTCATATAAATGCTGATTTTTGGAGGTTATTATGTAGATACATCTATATTGTCCTATAGTGATGGTACTGAGATTCATATATACTTAGTATTCATATATGATAATTGTATGTATCATTAAATCACTGCAACCCGTGCATGTCAGATACCCTATATAGCCACCAATGATGTGACCTTGCCGGGAACCCCTGTTTTTCTTTGTTTTTAATCACATGGTGTGTTCACCTCACTTGATCAATAAACATAATTTGTTCACCTGCAATCAGGACGCCTGGTCGTAAAATTTTTCTCTTGAGTTTTGGCTGTTCTCTTTGCGACTTGTCCAGTACATATATATATAGTCAATAGGTTGCCTTTAATTGTGTATTGTAGCTATAGATTTATATATAACTAATTCAACATGCAACCATTTCCCCTGTGGCTTCTTTTCTGCTATTTCAATAAATAATACATAGTAAATAAATACTATCATAAAAAGACAGGAAAGCTTACATCACATTGGAATGGTTTCTCTCCAGTGTGCGTCCTCATGTGCTCATCAAGTCCCCGCTTTTGGCTGAAAGCCTTGTTACACTCGGTGCACTGGTACGGCTTTTCCTATATAGAATGACAAGATATGTAAGTAAATTATCACAAGGCCTCATATTGTTAAAGCTTTTCCATTTCTGACAATGTGATGTCAGGTTTTATGATCTCCAGGAACTTATATTTCCATTCTCTTCATTCTCCTTTTATAACTCTTCTACCAAATCTTTTACCGTTCCACCAAAACTCATTATATGAACTTTCTCCAGCAATGTTTCAATGACATGAGCTTGTGATACTGTATTTGCTTTTTTAACACTCTGTAAACCATAAGTCATGAAAATAGAAAGGGAGTAATCCACACCGCTGTCTTGTCAGCTCATTATTCATGCGTACACAGGCTCATCGTTCATCATCTCATAAGCACTTCAAAATATACATAGGATGCATTAAAAAAAGATTACGATAATTTCCTGAAATGTGAGCAATAAATGGGAAACATATAGGCTTCTTAAGGACCTCTCTGTGACCTGAATGGATAATACAGTTAAGCAATATAATCCTCTATAATAAACAGCGTAGACTTATACAAGTTCTCTCCATGACAGATGTGTGGGCTGATATGTTAAGGCAGGGAAGGTCTGACAAGGTATTGCAACAGGGGAATGATGTGAGAAACAAAAGGAAGATGACGAAAGCAAATGTAAGATCTCTGATCCAATCTAAGAGATGTGCTCCTCACACCATCCGGGGGCATCACAGCCCAGACCAGATCCTAATCAGAGGACAATAAAAAACTTTCACACTGAACTGCAGCAATATTTATGGCTACAACAGTTTGTCCTCTTGCCATAATGATAGTTCTGCTTCACATAACTTGTTTTTTTTCTACTGCCCTATTCTATGTCCTGTTGTGTATAAATATGTAACTACAGATTTTGTGTTATATTGAGCCTGAAGAAGAGACCTGAGCAGTCTCGAAAGCTTGCTATTATTACCATCTTTTCAGTTAGCCATTAAAAGGTATCAACCACTGAGGACTTCAGTTCTTTTAAACAATTTTTGATCCAATCTAGTAATTATCTTATACAGGTATATAAAATCATCTTTACTTGGTAACCATGCAACAGTTTATACAGTTTAAATAAAGAATTAAAATGAGTGAGATTTCTAAAATTAAATACACAGCGTGTTTAAAAAGTATTCATGAACTTTTGTGAACTTTTTCATATTTTTTCACAGTACACCCAAAAGCTTAAATGTATTTTATTGGAATTTTATATCAACACAAAGTAACAAGTAAATATTTAAAAAATATAAATAGGAAAATTGTGACATGCATTTCAATTCAGCCTCCTGTAATCTGATGCCCTAAAATAAAATCCTCAGTTTACCCATTGTCTGCAGTAGTTAATTAATAAATTGATTCCACCAGTGTTTAATTTATTCAGACTATAACTACAGCTGTGTTGTGAAGGCCACAGAGGTTTGTTTGAGAACATTAGGGATCAAACAGCATCATGAAAACCAAGGAACACACCATACAGGTCAGGGATAAAGTTGTAGAGAAGAGAAAAGCAGGGTTAGGTTATAAAAAATAGCTCCAGCTCTTAAAATCTCACAGAGCATTGTTCAATCAATAATTCAAAAATGGAAGGAGTATGGCAAAACTGTAATGCTATCAAGACATGGCCATCTACCTTGAACTGAGATTGCAAACAAGGAAAGCACTAATTAGAGAAGCTGTCAAGTGGCACATAGTTCCTCTGGAGTAGCTGCAGAGATCCAAAGCTCAGGTGGGAGAAGCTGTCCACAGAACAATTATTAGTCATGTACTCCAGAAATCTGGCCTTCATGGAAGAATGGTAAGAAGAAAGCCATTTTTGAAAGCAAGCCAAAAGAAGTTCCATTTGTAGTTTGCAAAAAGCCAGGTGAGGGAACACAGCTATTGCTCTGGTCAGGTCAGACCAAAGTAGAACTTCATTGACTATATTCAAAACACTATATGTGGTGAAAAACTAACACTGCCATCATGCTGAAAACACCATCCCCGCCATCAAACATAGTGGTGGTAGCATCATGCTGTGGGGATGCTTTTCTTTTGCAGGGACAGGGAAGCTAGCCAAAGTTGATAGTAAGATTAATTAAACAAAATTCAAGGAAATTTTTGAGTGAAATCCTGTTAGAGACTGCAAAACACTTGAAACTGGGCGTAGGTTCATCTTCCAGCAGGACAACGACCCTAAACATACCATCAAAGCTACAATGGCATGGTATAGCTCCAAGCATATTCATGTGTGTGAATAGCCCAGTCAAAGTCCAGACCTAAATTCCATTGAGAATCTGTGACAAGAATTGAAAATTGCTGTTCACAGATTCTCTCCATACATGTATCAAAGAAGAAAAAAAGCAATGCACAAAGAACTAGGGACACACCTAATATAGTATAAATATCAAATAACACCTTTATTCAGTAACACGACAAAATATTAAACCATCGGTAAATGGCAGTAAACCATCCTGTGACACCCTCCTTCGTGTGCCTTACATACATATGGGGCCTTTTTATGCTACTCATAGTCTATGAACACCGGTCATGCCAGTGCCTTCTATGGGCATCTGTGCCTTCTAACCTTATATATGGTGCTTTTCGACTTACTCACCCTCCACTTTCTTTGTGATAATTATCTTACAACTTTATGACCGTCATATATCCTTCTATACAGGGTTGGTATTTATCTGACATAGGTGTTCTTTCCATCACCGCCTTGCAATATTTTATTGACCTCCTTTGTTATATTTAAACACCTGACCCCCTGTCGGTGCCGTTGGATAGTTTACCACACAGCTTTCATTACCTGATGGTCTTGTGATATCATTATGCTATTGTGTATCTTATATGTTATTGTATGATATCTGTTGTTTTTTTGAACACAGGGTTTACTATCATATATTGAATCTTTTGTTGTCCACCAGTGTCACGATATAGGTTCCGCTCCACGTGTGGTGTCCTACATGTTTCATTTTAAATGTTTTTAAACAATATTTTGTCGTGTGTACTGAATGAAAGTGTTATTTGATATTTATACTATATTAGGTGTGCCCCTGGTTCTTTGTGCAGTGCCTTTTTTCTTCTTTGATACATATCTCTCCTTCCACTGCATCAGGGTGCACCCAATTATATACTTTGGCATAGTGGTGCGCTCCAATCCCTTTTTGTCCAGATTCTCTCCATGCAATCTCACTGAGCTAGAGCTATTTTGCAAAGAATGGTCAATAATTTCAGACTCTAAAATTGGTAGAGGCATACCCTAAAACACTTTCAGCAGTAATTGCAGTAAAAGGTGGTCTACAAAGTATTGACTCAGGTGGGTTTGAATATAAATGCAGATTTATGTTTTTAAAATACTTAGAAATCCACATATTTCTTTTACACTTCACAAACACTTGCTTCTTTGTGTTGTTATATCCCAATAAAATACATTTAAGTTTGTGGATATAAGGTGAAAAAATGTGAAAAATGTTTTGAGATATAAATACTTTTTCAAGGCATTGTAGGTCATTGCTTTGGGTACCAGTAGTCATACAACCTGTGGTCCGCTTATTTTGAGGATGAACAAACACAATTTTATAACGCTTTAATTGAATTAGAACTCTACTGATTTTTCCAACATAAGAACACTTCAGACTTGCATTTAGCTATGGTGATGATGGTGATTATATTTAATTATACATAATTACTTAATGGGTTATGTTAGTATGTACACTATGTATCAACCAAATGAATGGCATTTCTCTAAACCAGGCATAACTATGAATTAACTATGTATTTAATACATAAAGTAGAAACATGTTTTTATATAATATGTCAGAAAACATTATTGGATATGTCTAGACCCTACATAAAACCATTTAACGGAAGGCAGAAACAGAACTAATGATTTTTGCTTTCCTTGGAAATGGAGGTGATGTATTTTCCCTTGTTGGCACAGGACAGAACTCATCACTGAAAAAACATGGAGTGTAGTTTTACAGCTTATGAGAGCTGACCAAAGGAATACATTTCCTTACAACTAGTTTATGTTTCCACACCAATCTCTATATCCCTGAAGGGTTTAAAGCTTCCTTCCTTCTCTCTGCTCTCAAAATCACACAGATGGGATACTGTCTCCTACAATCATTCTCTTTATTGGAGCATATGACAAAATATATGTAAAATATATCTTAATTTATGAAGTCAAAATATTAGCATTAATAAGGTCTGGACATACGTGAAATCAATTTTTGGCAGATCCGCTATTTTTTTCTACAAGATTGTGGAATTTTAGCTGAATAAACAGAAAATTGATTATACTGATGTGTATAGAAATGTTTTTCCTTCTAAAGCTAGAGGAGTATTGTAAAACAATCCACTTCCACTAGAAGTGGGCAAATTGACTCCCTGGACCCTGATCCAAACGCTCACAGGTCTCCTGTTCGGCAGTCACAGAATACCGATGTTGTTGCTTGACCATTGTTCTACAAATTTATCTGCATATCTCTATAAACCTTAATTTTCAGTGCTGGAGAGGAGAAGCAGGGTTAGGCTCTGTGCGCACTGAGTGTTTTTCACTGCGTTTTTGCGCGTTTTTCAGGTGCGTTTTTGGGTTCAAAACTGCATGACTTTGCTTGCCCAGCAAAGTCTATGACTTTTCATTTTTGCTGTCCGCACATAACTTTTTTTTTTTGCTGTGTTTCTGAGTTAAAAAAAAGGACATGTCAATTCTTTCCTGCGTTTTTCACCCATGCAATGCCTTGGAAAAACGCAGCAAAACGCAGAGATCAACAATGCAGCAAAACGCAGCCAAATGTGGGTGTGTTTTTTGCATTTTGTGCGTTTTTTTGTGGCCAAAAATGCAAAAAAAGCTGTGTGCGCATATAGCCTTAATGCCAAGCTGACACCAAATGAAGATATTGTTGATTATTAATAAATTATTTTATTTCATAGGTCTATGCATTTCAGGGATCCAGTTCCCTTCTTCAAGACAAAAAGCAGAATCAACAATATGTGAACATACAGAGATTTGCAGTTATATATACATATGGTGAAATAGAAAGACTACCCATTCATTAAAAAAGATCAGCGGGCAAGCACATCTGCCTCTATGACGCAATATTTTACACAATGAAGAATTACGAATCATTAGAGTTTCATACACTGCTATAGAACATGGTTCCATAGATACAATTAAATAAATTATTAAATGTAGAAAATATAAAGAAAAAATAGGATGTAAGAAAAAGGAAAAAACCTGATTAAAGAGTTTAGAACTCTGGTGTCCTACATATATGCAGGGTCTACCTGAATTTTATTGCTTCAAACCACAATAGAAGTTATAGGAGTTAACCATGAATAAAATATATATGATGGCCTATTATTATCATAGGCTAATAGGTTTCTTTATATACGTGAAACACAAATTCAGGTAGAGTTTTAAACTCTTTATTCAGGTTTTCTTCCTTTTTTTTCTATTTATTTTTCATCCTATTTTTTTCTATAAGTTTTCTAAATTTAATAATGTATTTAATTGCATCTATGGAACCATGTTGTATAGCAGTGTATGGAACTATAATGATTTGTAATTCTTCATTGTGTAAAATACTGTGTCATAGAGGTAGATATGCTTGCCCGCTGATTTTTTGGAATCTTCAATGGGCAGTCTCTCTCTTTCCCCATATGTATATATAACTGTCAGTCTCCGCATATTGTTGTACATATTGTTGATTCTGCTTTTTGTCCTGAAGAAGGGGACAATATCCCTGAAACGCGTAGACCTATGAAACAAAAGAATGTATTAATAATCAACAATTTCTTTCTTCGGCTGCAACGCGGCATTAACGCCACTTCTCCTCTCCAGCACCGAATATCAACCCAATAAGATGAGAGCAGGGAAAGCAGCAAGTATTTTAGGATTTTATTCTACGGATAGGAGGTCAAAATGCACATCTCATAAAACATAGGGATAGAAAAAGACCTTAATCCGATTGTGATGTAATAATGTAGTGCCAAAGCACATTGAAAATAGAAGTGGTAATCTAAAGGGTACTTTACACGCTGTGACATCGCTACCGATATATCATCGGAGTCATGTCATTAGTGACGCACATCCGGTGCCGGTAGTGATATCGCAGCGTGTGACACAAATGAGCGACGATCAACGAGCACAAAAACGTGAAAAATCGTTGCTCGTTGACACGTCATTCATTTCCTTAATATCACTGCTGCCACAGGTACGATGTTGTTTGTCGTTCCTGCGGCATCACACATCACTATGTGTGACACCGCAGGAACGACAAACATCTCCTTACCTTCCTCCACCGGCAATGCGGAAGGAAGGAGGTGGGCGGGATGTTACGTCCCGCTTATCTCCGCTCCTCCACCTCTATTGGCCAGCCGCTTAGTGACACTGCAGTGACGTCGCTATGACGCCGAACGCCCCTCCCTCTTGAAGGAGGGATTGTTCGGCGGTCATAGCAACGTCGCTGTCAAGGTATGTGTGTGTGACACTAGCGTAGCGATAATGTTCGCTACAGCAGCGATCACCAAATGTCGCACGGGCGACGGGGGTGGGTGCTATCACGCTCGACATCGCTAGTAATTGCTAGCGATGTCGCAGCGTGTAAAGTACCCTTTAGTCTGTGAACAATAATCTTTAGATTCAAATGATAGGGTGGTGGGACCTGCAGAATCAGCATAACTGTCAGTTGATTAATCTGTGATATACTATAGTATGATAACTTAATAACTAGACTTGAGCAATCCTGCCAAGGATCGAATCAGTTCAGGATTGTTGAATCCGCCTGAGCTCACTGATTGGATCAGACATCCTAGCCAATCCGAACATCGATCCTAGCCAAACCCATTAAATTCAATGGGAAGCAAAAGTGATATGTTGTACAATGGAGTAGGAGGGGCTGGTAAAGAAAAGAAAAAAGGGTTAAAGCAGTATATAGCTAATGAGTCTCCCAGTGGCTGCAGCGCTACTTCCCGGGTCGATAATAATCCCTCATATATATTCACTGCTTTCTCCTTCCACTAGCGTCTCTGATTGACTTTCTTTGGACCATGCCTCCAACCTGTGAGACAGCGACTGTGATTGGTTGGAATCACAAATGCTGTCCGTATCTTTATATTGGTGATGGATAAATAAATAAATAAATAAAAAATGTCCCCCTGTATTGATACTAGTACAGATAAATCAAGGTTACAGGCTGCAGCATGCAGTTCCTCTTATTTTGATACACAGCCAAGATAAGCACACGGCTGGGGGCTGTAGCCGTATGCTTTATCTGTGCTGGTATCAATATATAGGGTAACTGCAAAGCATATTTTTAATTTACACCAGCAGTATAACGCTGTCAGAGAGGGTGGAGGTGTAGTCTGACTGCAGCCAATCAGAGATACCAGTGGGAGGGGAAAGCAGTGAATATGTATGAAGGATAACTATCTGCCCCGGAAGTAGCATTGTAGGTGCGGGTAGACTCAGTATGTGCTGCTTTAACTCTTTTGCTTCCTTTTTTTTACAGTGGCGAATCACAGCCATGCCAATACTTGATATGGCTGTGATGGGCAGGAAGAGAATGTTTTTTTGCTATCCGATTACTTACAGATCCTTGGCAATATCGCCGAACTTTGCGATAAATGTTCGGATGTCCGATCCTGATCCGACCAAATATCATACGATTTTAACATTTTCCGATCTTTGCCGATCAGGATCGCTCATCTCCATTAATAACACAATTTCTCTCTTATTTTTGACACACTGCAAACAAAGAGGACAATTAATACCTCTCTGTCTTAAGTTTGCTACAGAAAACAAAGTCCTGAAGCCAAGGCTTGTGTGTCAGAAAAAGTGTGCTTTTTGGTTAGAGAGATGAACAACCATAAGTTCTATATTTTTTTCCCTTTTTTTAGTTTTTATTTTTTTAAAGACAAAACAAATAATTGTATGCTCGCAGGAGATTGTGTTCTGTACAACAGAGGCGATTGGAGTCCCTAAGAAGACAAGTACAGTACGTACAATAAAAAGTTTAAAAAAAAAAAATATATAAGTATTGGAAAATATGTAAAAAAAAACCACATTTGTTCAAACTACCCCCTTTTGTCTCATTGAAAATAAATCAAATATGTATAAAAAAAATATAAATATTAGAAATATCTGATCTATAAAAACATAAATTACATTAATCTGATTGGTAAACAGTGGAAAGAAAAAAGATTAAAAATGCCAAAATTACTTTTTTTGGTCACTGCAACTTTTCAATTAAATGCAATTAGAGGTGATCAAAACATCACATCTATCCCAAAATGTTATCATTAAAAAATCAGCTCAGAGTGCAAAGAAAAGGCCATCATACTACCCCAAATTCCCAAAAATGAGAACCTTACAAGTCTCGGAAGATTGCAACAAAAGCGACATTTTTGGGGGTGACAAATGTCTGAATTTTTTTGATGCTTAAATAAAAAAAAAACTTTACATGTTTGGCATCTGTGTATGTACGTGGAGAATCATAAGGACAGGTCAGTTATCACATGGAGAGATTTACAAACTTTGTCGACTGTCATGGCAAAGTCTGGATTTGTTCTGACTACTGATTCTGACACTCTGCACCATTAACTTCTCTGGTGTTTGTGATCAACGAAGGCAGACTTTTTGGGTCAAGCCACAGAGTGGTAGTTCATAGCCAGACTGGAAAGAGTTAATCTCTACTAGTCTGCTTGTTAGTCTCCTTTGATCACATGTTGTGGAGAAGCCAATTACATCTGTTCCCCTCCTATATATGCTGGCTAGATCCTTCCTTCTATGCCAGCAAAAGATCATCTTAGCTGGTCTGGGGGAGGTGTGATCCAGACTATATGGTGATTGCGGAACTTGTTGCTAAGTGCAGTTGTGGGGTTATCTCTTGGAGTTGTGGAGTTGCCTTTTGTTGTTACCTTCCTGCTCTTGCTTTTCTCATGACTTTCTCATTGTCTACTCTGGTGTGTGCAGTGTGTCATAGTTTTGGTTTTCCCTTGTTTTTTTTATCTTTTTGTCCTTCTCACTTCTGTCCCTTCCTTCCCTGGTGTAAGGGAAGAATCAGATTAGATCTCATCTAGAGCATTGCTAGGCATGGGTCTCAGGCATATCCACCATCAGGAGTAATGCTGAGGTTAGTGATGACCTAGGATCCCCTAGCATGAGGGACATGATAGGGGCCCTGACCCTCATTACCCTACAGTCATATTGTGACATCAGTTTTACCACACAGTGAACATGGTAAATTAAAAAAAAAACAATTGTGGAATTGCACTTTTTTTTTTTTTTTCTTCTGTTTTTCAGTACACTATGTGGCAGAATGAATGGTATTATTCAAAAGTACAACTTGTGCCACACAAAATGAAAATGCAATAGTGGAAAATCGCAAAGTCATGGAGTTTTATCACACAGTATAATGCCACAATGTGTAAGGGAACACGCAGATGGCATGCTGACTGCAGGAATGTCCACCAGTACTGTTGCCCAATAATTGAAAGTTAATTTCTCTACCATGAGCTGTCTCCACAGGTGTTTCAGAAAATTTAGCAGCACATTCAACCAGCCTCACAAATTCAGACTACATGTAAGCACACCGGCCTAGGACCTCAGCATCCAGCATCTTCACCTCCAAGATTGTCTGAAACCAGGCATGGACAGCTGTTGCAACAATCAGTTGGGATAACCAAATAATCTTTCTGCACCAACTGTCAGAAATTGTGTCAGGGAAGGTTATCTGCATACTCGTTCTCTTCATTGGGGTCTACACCTTACTGCAGTTTGTTGTCATAATCCAACTTGAGTGAATAAATGCTCACATTCAATGGTGTCTGGTACGGTAGAGAGGTGTTCTCTTCATAAATGTATCCATTTGGTTTTTATGTCACCATGTCAGTATGTTTGGGATGCTCTGGATCGGCATATACAACGGCATGTTCATGTTCCTGCCAATATCCAGCAACTTCACAGAGCCATTGAAGAGGAGTGGACCAACATTCTACAGGCTACAAGCAAAAACCTGATCAATTCTATGCGAAGGAGATGTGTTGCATGAGGCAAATGGTCACCACACCTGACTGGTTTTCTGACCCCTTTTGGTTCTTTCCAATTCTGTAAAACTGCATATTTCAGAGTGGCCTTTTATTGTGACCAGCCTAAGGAACACCTGTGCAATAATCATGCTGTCTAATCAGCATCTTGATATGCCACACCTGTGAATTGGATAAATTATCTCGCAAAAGAGAAGTGCTCACTAACACAGGCCTCTTTCACACGTACGTGCCTCGGGTACGTGTATGGTCCGTTTCCTCACGTACCAGAGACTTGTACACACGTAGACCTATGTCTTCCTATGGTGTCAGACACACGTATGTATTTTTGCACGAAACGTGTGTCCGTTCTGTACATACGTGTGTCTGTTTGTTTCTCACGCCAACGTGCCCATTTTATCTCCGGCATCAGGGGTGTCACACGGAACACAATCGGGTCACACGTAACACTCACGGACCACACGGATGTGTTCCATGTGACACCCACCGGAGAAAAGACATGTGCGAGAAAAGAAAAACATTACTCACCTTCTCCTGCCCTCCTGTCTCTGCCACTGCTGTCACTTGCTGCCGACCACCGCTCATTATGCTAATTGAATATTCACTTCACTGCGGCCGGAAGCTGCAGCAGTGGGGTGTCAGAAGGCCAGGAGACCAAAGATCAGCACCACGGACAGCGACGCCAGGGACAGGTGAGCAGAAAGTTCACGTTCTCTGTGTGTTACAGTGCTGGCTGAAAGTATTGGCACCCCTGCAATTCTGTCAAATAATAATCAGTTTCTTATTGAAAATGATTGCAATCACAAATTCTTTGGTATTATTATCTTCATTTATTTTGCTTGCAATGAAAAAACACAAAAGAGAATGAAACAAAAATCAAATCATTGATCATTTCACACAAAACTCCAAAAATGGGCGAGACAAAAGTATTGGCACCCTTAGCCTAATACTTGGTTCCACAACCTTTAGCCAAAATAATTGTGAACAACCGCTTCCGGTAACCATCATGAGTTTCTTACAATGCTCTGCTGGAATTTTAGACCATTCTTCTTTGGCCAACTGCTCCAGGTCCTTGAGATTTGTAGGGTGCCTTCTCCAAACTGCCATTTTGAGATCTCTCCACAGGTGTTCTATGGGATTAAGGTCTGGACTCATTGCTGGCCACTTTAGTAGTCTCCAGTGCTTTCTATCAAACCATATTCTAGTGCTTTTTGAAGTGTGTTTTGGGTCATTTTCCTGCTGGAAGACCCATGACCTCTGAGGTAGACCCCACTTTCTCACACTGGGCCCTACATTATGCTGCAAATTTTGTCCTCAAGTCCTCAGACAGTTCTTTGGTCTTTTTTCTTTTCTCCATGCTCAATGTGGTACACACAAGGACACAGGACAGAGGTTGAGTCAACTTTAATCCATGTCAACTGGCTGCAAGTGTGATTTAGTTATTGCCAACACCTGTTAGGTGCCACAGGTAAGTTACAGGTGCTGTTAATTACACAAATTAGAGAAGCATCACATGATTTTTCAAACAGTGCCAATACTTTTGTCCACCCCCTTTTTTATGATTGGTGTGGAATTATATCCAATTTGGCTTTATGACAATTTTTTTTTTCATTGAAGACAAATTAAATGAAGATAATACCAAAGAATTTGTGATTGCAATCATTTTCAAGAAGAAACTGAGTATTATCTGACAGAATTGCAGGGGTGCCAATACTTTTGGCCAGCACTGTATCACGGATAACACACGGAGAACACACGTAGGCCATGCACACAGCACACCGAGGGCACCTTTGACACGTCCGTGAAACACATGTGTGATTTTCACGGACATGTAAAAGAGGCCTAAGGGCGGCTTTGCACGTTGCGACATCGCAAGCCGATGCTGCGATGTCGCACGCGATAGTCCCCGCCCCCATCGCAGGTACAATATCATGTGATAGCTGGGGTAGCGAACATTATCGCTATGCCAGCTTCACATGCACTCACCTGCCCTGCGACTGTCGCTCTGGCCGGTGACCCGCCTCCTTCCTAAGGGGGCGGGTCATGCGGCGTCATAGCGACGTCACACGGCAGGCGGCCAATAGCGGCGGAGGGGCGGAGATGAGCAGGATGTAAACATCCCGCCCACCTCCTTCCTTCCGCATATCCTACGGAAGCCATGGGGACGCCGGTAGGAGATGTTCCTCGCTCATGCGACTTCACACACAGCGATGTGTGCTGCCGCAGGAGCGAGGAACAACATCGGACCGTCGCGTCAGCGTAATTATGGATTACGCCGATGCTGCAACGATGATACGATTACGACGATTTTGCGCTCGCTAATCGTATCATCTAGACTTTACACACTACGATGTCGCATGCGATGCCGGATGTGCGTCACTTTCAATTTGACCCCACCGACATCGCACCTGCGATGTCGTAGTGTGCAAAGCCCGCCTAAGACAAATTTGTGAACAATATTTGAAAGAAAAAGGCCTTTTGTCCATAGAAAGTCTTAGATCTATGAGTTCAGCTCATGAAAAATGGGAGCAAAAGCAAAACTGTTGCATTTATAATTTTGTTCAGAGTATGTTATATAAAAACCCAAATTATTTTTGAAGTATAAAGATAATGATACATGGTTTTCTAAATATTTTAAAAATATAAATCTGAAATTGTGATGTGCATTTGTATTCAGCCCTCCTGAGTTAATATTTTGTAGGACCACCTTTTACGGCAAATACTGAAAGTCTTTTGGCATTTATCTCTGCCAGATTTGCACATCTAGGGGCTAAAAGTTTTGCCCATTCTTCTTTGCAAAGTAGCTCTGTCATATTGGATGGAGGGCATCTGTAAACAGAAATTTTCAAGTCTTGCCACAGAATATCAATGGGATTTAGGTCTGGTCTTTGGATCCTTCAAATACATGAATATGCTTTGATTTAAATCAGTCCATTGTTGCTCTGTCAGTAGAGTTGAGAAAACCTCAGGCTCGAGGCTCGGAGTTCGGGCTTGGAAAATGACGTAAAAATTCCTGTGGTGAGTATTGCGTTGTGATGGTGTCTGAGTGATTGCCCGCTTTGAGCACGCTTGCTGGAAATGTTTGTTCATCGCAAAATAAGCTTTCATTCAGAGTACTGAACTGTTTTGTTCATGGAGAATTAATTTAAAAAAAACACCGCCCACCAACCTTTGGAAATTGTTTGCTTTAGGCCCATAGCAAAACACTTCCGGAGCAAGGTGGGTGGTGTTTTTTTTATTTAAATTCTCCGTGAACAAAACAGCTCAGTACGCTAAATGAAAGCCAACTTTTCAACGAACAAGCACTTTCCACAGCGCGCACAAAGCAGGTAATCACTCAGACACCAGCACAGCACAATCCCAAGGGGATTTTTACATCATTGTCCAAGCCCGAACCACAGTCCTTGAGCCTGAGGTTCACTGATCTTGTATGTTTAGGGTATTTGTCCTGGTGGTAGATGAACCTACAAAGCCACATCTTTTGAGGTCTCTAAGAGGTTTTCCTCCAGGATTACCCTGCATATAGCTGGATCCATCTTTCCATCAATTTTGACCAGCTGCCCTGTCCCTGTTGAAGAAAAGCATCCTCACAGCATGATGTTGCCACCACCATGTTTGATGGTGGGGATGCTGTTTCAGGGTTATATACAGTATTAATTTTCCGTCACACACTGTGTTTTGCATTTAGCCCAAGAACTTAAATTTTGGTCTCATGACCATAGCACCTTCTTTTATTGCTATTTGTGTCCCCTTCATGGCATGTGTAAGGAAGTGCTTTGGTTAAATGAGAAAAAAGGCAAGATGTCAAACATTTGTTATTTTGGTCCCCGCAACGCCATAAAAAATTGCAATAAGAAGTGATCAAAATTTTATATGAATCCCAAAATGTTTTCAATAAAATTGAAAACTTGTCCCACAAAAAAACTAGATTTAACACAGCTCCATCTACTCAAAAATGTAATTATTGCCTCAGAAAATAGAGGCACAAGTTTATTTTTACTTTTCTAACAAATTTCTCACATTTTGTTATAATGTAAAAAATGTAACATTTTGATATTGCTGTAATTGTACTGACTGGGAGAATCATATTCACAAGTGATTTGTACCAAACAATAGATAGCATAAAACCAAAACCCAAAAACCAATTGCATTTTTTTTTCAAAATGTCACTTTTTTTTTGCTTTTCAGTACATTGAGTAATAAAATGAATCGTGTCATTCAAAACTAAAAATTGGCTTCAAAGAAATAAACCCACCTAGCCTGACAGACATGCTCTTTTAGGCATGATTAGATATATCTTGAAATATCTCCAGGACATTGATTGGCCTTCTAGGTTATTTGAGTGGCATGTTCTTGAAAATTGAACAAAATTTGATGATCTTGACAATCTGATTGAATACTTCTGGTTGAAGACACCATTCTGAAGGGCTTAACTTATTCACACTGAGCTAATCCTGGTCATATTAAATTCCTCTTTATGTAAACAGCACTAATACGGTAATATTAAGGAGACATTTCTCTGGTGAACACATGAGCAGATAGTATTCCTTAATGTATATAATAAAGTATGGCTAAGCACTCCGCGTTGTCGGTGCTCTGGAGAAAAAATGTCAAACTATAATACAAGAAACTCCGGCACTCAAAGAGAATTTTATATTGATTCTTTTATTCAGAAAAAAAATTTTTTTCTTTAAATCACATATCACGACTTGGAAAAGATTTATAGATGATGTTTTTCTCATTTTTAATGGTCCTGATACTATCTTTGACGAATTTTTTCAATTTCTTAATCAACAAATACCTGGTTTAACATTTACCAAGCATATGGATCAGCGGTCTATTAATTTTTTGGATACTTTGATCACTATTGATTCGCGAGGCACTATTTCATCGGACTTATATGTTAAAGCAACCGACAGAAATAGCTTACTTCATTATAAGAGTTGTCATCCTCGCCATCTTAAAGATTCTTTACCTTATTCACAACATAAAAGGGTCGCCAGGATTGTGTCAGAGACTGGGCAACGAGAACTAAGACATAAAGAAATGCAGGAGAAGTTTATACAAAGAGGTTACCCCCCTGATGTTGCCGATCATGTGGCACAGGATAATGTTATAAGAGAAAAACAACGTGGTCCTTTTATAACATTTGCCAACACCTTCCATCCATTTCATTCTGTCCTTCGGGGCATTATTTTAAAACATTGGCAATTGTTACACCAGTCCTATCCGAATGTAGACGAGTTTGCTGCCCCTCCTTTATTTAGCTTCAAACGACCATCCAATTTTAGGGATCTTTTGGTTCGAGCTGATATAGGGTCCTCGATTCGCAAGTCCAGACAAACATTTTTGGCCACTCCGAAACAGGGTAATTATCCCTGTTTACGGTGTCCTCAATGTTCAAATATGGTGAGGGGTAATACGTTCACTCATCCCCACACTGGTAAGGTCTTTTATATCAAGGATTTTTTCACGTGCGATACGTCCTTTGTAGTGTACTTGCTGAAATGCCCGTGCGGCCTCGGGTATGTTGGGGAGACCACCCAGCATATCCGTGACCGCATTGGCAAGCATAAGTCGACCATTAGATGTAAATTGATGATGTTACCAGTCCCCCACCACTTTTTGACCTTGGGACACACTGTCTCGCAATTGAGATTCCAAATTTTAGAACATGTCCCTCCCATGAGAGACGTGGAGGGGACAGGGTCAAGAGGCTCAAAGAAAGAGAGTCTTTCTGGATACACACTTTAAGAACACTGTCCCCCCATGGTTTAAATCGTGAATATGATATGCTACCATAAGTGTGTATATATATAAATTTGATGGGCATATTAGATTCGTCTACAGTCGGAAAAATTCTTTTGTGGGTTTTTGATGTTTGTGAGATTTCGTGATATATTATCACGAACCTCACATTTTTCATAAGGAGTATATAGTCCGGTATGGGTAACAGCCATATGGTTGTTTTTATATGTAGGAGGTAGGTGTTGTCCATCATATGTATATGTATGGGTGTGTATATATGCATGTTCTGGTACATGTATGTGTGCACACCTTGATATGCATGATTACTATACTTTATGCAATATGTCAGTTTTTCCTTGCCACTATGATATATCTTTGATAACATTATATACACTTAGGGTTTCCTATTTTCCCTATATTACCTATAATTATACGGCTGCGTTTTGCCATTATAACTGATGGTTGTTAATGTCTTTTTCAGACCCGCTGAATATCAGGAGCGGTTCCTCCGGAGCTGTTTACGTCTTTTTCTTTCTTTCACTGCACCGCGCATGCGCTCACTTTCTATTCTATTGCGCACGCGTGGCGTGCGTTTCACCTTCTACATTGTTTGCGTTCCACAATGAGGAAATTGGTACACGTACCCGCCCTCCACCACTATATAAACCTGCGCAGGGTTATCCCTTTACTCACCACTTCTCCTTTGACCACCAACGGAACAGGTAATGAATGGGTCTCTTGTGAACTTTGTTATCCGATGTTTTACTAATAGTGAGCTCCTTATGGACTTGGTGTTTCTTCTGTAGTTCCATATATGCTTAATTTTTCTCTTTCTTGATAAATTGGAATAATGTTTGGCTGTGTTTTAAGCCATTACTACTATTTACTATAGTTTTTTCTTTTTATTGTTCACATTAGATCCAATATCTCATGTTCTGGTGTTCCCTGTGCCTTAATGGCATTTTAGTACACAATAACCTGTTAATGATCAGAGTAACATGAGGTATGTGTCTTGCTTTATACAATTGATATCCTTGGGGTCGGTTTTGACCACTATTTTTGTTTTGTTCATTTTGAACCTTTTCATAGTCTTTCCTTTACCTAATAAGTTTGCACTATGTCAGCGGATAGCTGTTTGTTTCAGCATTATAAAGTTATATGTATGTACTCTTTTTTATACAGATAATTCACAAATGCAGATATAAGTGCTGTGAGTCCAGATTCTATCTTCCATTACCAGAGGTAATGGATAATTTCATTTGTTAATAAAATGGTGTTAATTTTCTGGTTATTTTTACTGCATGTTTTCATGTATAATGGATACTTTGCTTTATCATGTTTAGGACATGACTTTCTTGTCTATTTGATGCATGTACACATATTTTGTAGTGATATCTTGTTTTCTTATTATATAGAACCATAACAATTGAAGAAGGCGCATAGCCGAAACGTTTTGTTCAAACAATTTATTGGAAGAAAAATTTTTTTTCTGAATAAAAGAATCAATATAAAATTCTCTTTGAGTGCCGGAGTTTCTTGTATTATAGTATTCCTTAATGAGCTGGGGAGACCTGTTGCCTTCCTGTTTGTTCAGATAAAACAGAGACCAATTTGTCTGTGTAAAGACCCATTTACACACAACAATATCGCTAACGAGATATCGTCAGGGTCACGGTGTTGGTGACGCACATCCGGCCTCATTAGCGATGTCATTGTGTGTGACACCTTTTTGCAATCAGTAACCATCGCAAAAAGATCTCAAATCGTTCATCGAGTGCCCGTCGTTCATTTTTTAAAAAAATCGTTCCTTGTTTGGAATGCAGGTTGTTTTTCGTTCCTACGGCAGCACAAATCGCTATGTGTGATACCGCAGGAACGAGGAACAACAATGAGGAATGAAGGAGGTGGGCACAATGTTCTGGCCGCTCACCTCCGCCCCTCCGCTTCTATTGGGCGGCCACTTAGTGATGCCGCTGTGATGCCGAACGAACCTCCCCCTTAAAGGAGAGATTGTTCAGCGGCCACAGCGACGTTGGTGAACAGGTAATTGCGTGTGACTCTGCCGTAGCGATATTGTTTGCTACGGCAGCGATCACCCCGTGATGCGCCACCGACGTGGACGGGTGCTATCGCTCACGACATCGCTAGTGATGTCGCAGCGTGTAAAACCCACTTTAGGCCTGTGCCACAAATCTGGCATTTTGACGTATTGCTGGATCTGGCACATTTCAGTACAGTGCAATACTATACAATGGCATCGCCGCAAGCTCCGGTCATATGCTCCGGTCACATGACAGCATGTGACCGGAGCTTGCCGCGATGCCATTGTACAGTATTGCACTGTACTGGAGTGTGCCGGATCCGGCAATCCGGCAAAATGCCGGATGTGTGAAATGGGCCTAAGTGAACTTTACGACCCTGCAGACCCAGACCAGCATTCCCCAACTCTAGTTTTCAAGAGCCATCAACAGTGCATGTTTTCAGGATTTCCTTAGTTTTGCATAGGGTAATAATTTAATTACCTGCACAGGTGATGATTGTAACACCTGTGCAATCCTGAGGATATCCTGAAAACATGCACTGTTGGTGGCTGTTGATGACTGGAGATGGGGAACACTGCTGTAGATGATGCTGAAAATAACAGAGGGCCAGGTGATTTGCACCCAGTTCCAAGAGAAAGGAGATTAAGCTTTTAACTGATCATTTGCTCTAAAATCACAAATCCTTTACATAGGCTCTACATCCAATTGCAGAGGCATCTAATGTTAGTACAATTTGAGGACTGTTAGAAACCACCATTTCCCTGCATATATTGACACTCTGGAGTCACCTGGACAGGTGAGAGAAGAGATTGTTATGACTCTGTCAGGACTAGAGGTGATGTATTCCACTGAAATGAACTGTAGCCCAATGAATAATATCCAGTGAAGTCATGAGGCCTAAGATCCCTGTCACCACACAAATCTTCACCTAAGCCAAGGGCAACAGATTTTTAACTTCTCTAAAAATCTTCTGGATTCTCTCCTCTGACACACTTAGAAACCCAGAAGTTTGCACCTTCAAGAGAGATTTGGGAGATTTCTCTCAATTGATGATGAAACTATGACTTTATTGAGATTGTTGAATTTGAGTTGATGAATGTGACACTCCCTAGAAAGGGCATTCAGGAGCCAATCATCCAGTTAAGGTGTAACAAACACCCCTTGAAGTCTGAGATAAATAGTATCAATCATATCTAACTTCGGAAACCTTTTTTGCAATTGATGAGACTGCTGAAGGGCAGGCAAGGGAATTGGCAATGGCAAATTATTCAGTTACAGGGATGACTGCAAAGCTGAAAAACTTCTTATGTGCCTAAAGAACTAAAAATTGTGAAGCTAAACCTCCTTCAGGGCTATGTTAAAAAGGAAATTGCTTTCTGTAGCAATGCTGTCACTGTAAACATTGTTCCATTTGAAATGCTTTCTTCAGTATAAATTTGTTGAGCTATTACCAAATGTCAGCTTCCTTATTTTTTGGCACCACAAAGATCCTTGAATAAAGCCCCAAGGCTTGTTGATGGTAAAAAACGTTTTTCAGACTGTTTTTCTTCACAAAGATCTGAATCAATTGAAAAGCTCTATGAGTCTCTTTGTTAATTAAGCAAGTGATTGGAGAAATATGCCGACGTTATAAAAAGCAAAACCTGTGAATGAGAGAAAGCACAGCCTCTGAGGAGTCTTTTGCTAAAAGTGACAATCTGGTACCTACATCACAGAATCCAAAATTTGGCATTAGAGGATGATTGTTTAAAAATTCTTCAATTTTTTGGAGAACATTTATATTGTCTTGGGAAGTGTTAAAATGTGGTTTTCTTTGTACCCAACGGAAGCCAAAATGTTTACCTTCAATGAGAGTTTTTAAAATCAGTTGTGGTTCAAACAAGCTTCTTGGTTGAAAAGGAAGCGAACAAGGGAAGGGAACAAAAGTGTTTTTTGAATATCCCTTGACCACTTCTTAAGCCAGAGAGTGCGTCAAAATAAGGTTGGTAGATCAAGAACTTTGGAACTCAATGTCAGCCTATTCAAAAGGAAATCATATATCAGAAATTCTGCAGCAAGCATCATATCCAGAACAAATTGAAGATTGTCCTCTCTAGGGACACCCCCTTAAAGAGCCTGGGTCAACTGGCTCAGCCAAATCCCCAGAGCTCTTACACTTGAAAAAGCTTTGCAAACTAAAGAGGCAGCTGAATATGCTTGCTTTTCTTTCCATTTGGTCTTTCAGAATAGAGGACTCCTCAGACAGGAGTATACATGTCTTGGCTAGGTGGGTTACTGCAAGGTCTATTTTAACAGAATAATATCAAGATTCAAAAAACTTAGGGTCTACTTTATAAACAGACTTGAAGTGAGAATCAACATCAGTTTTTCTATCAGGTTTGGCCAGTCTAGCCACATTAAGTGCACAAGTAAAGGATGGTAGGAAGTGGACAAATTAGGATTTTTTTTTTTAATATTCTTTTTTCGGAAGATTGTGCTAAGAATTCTCAACAGTTATTTTGACCAATTTAATAAAAGAGGAGACTCCATCCTTAAGAAAAAGGTATTAATCTTCTGCTAAACAAATATCAGACCAATGTAGTCAAAAGATGTAGATCAAGATTCTGGCTCTTCATGGGACAGAATCTGGATCTCTGTCAGATATAAAGAAAATGAAAAACAATGTGGGGAATGTTTGTTTCTTTTGAAATGAGATTGGGACCATTTGAAATCCTAAAAAATGAGAGCAAGCTGGGATTTCATACACTCAAGTATTCCTATGCTTCAGTTTGTAAATTTGCAGATTAAAAAGCAGAAAAACAAATAATGCAGATGTCTGTGGGTTAATTATCTGGAAGAGATTGAGAAGGGCACAGAACCTATGTTTTTCCTTCCTCTTTCTCTTTCCTGACTGTACATAGTGTCTGGACATCTGAGAAAACAGGAGTAAATGATTACATAGAATATAATGTAGAAAACTAGGCAGCAACCCCAAGATTATAATAGTTTGATAATCAGACTTAGGCCTACAAAATTTACACCACTGGCTAGATGCTGGTAGACAGCTGATGAAGTATATACTGACCGGAAGGGTTGCAGAAAACAGGCAGTGCATGCGTAGCCACATGAGGTTGAGGAGATGAACTGTGCATCCACTACTTCTGTGGTCCAAAAGTAGAAGTGACAATGGAATGCTTCATAGAAACCAAGATATCTTCAGCCTAGGAGATCGTCTATAGAGCTGGGCACTAAATAACTCCACAGGTAGATAACAGAGAAGAACTTCTACTCAACAGACACACATCAGAAAAGCATAGGTTACAAAACGAAGAGGCAGTGAATGACCTGAGCAAACTCTCTGTATTCTAGGAAGATACAAAGTCTTCTACTGGTAGGTGACAAAAGAAAACACGTATGACTTTTGACATAAGGCGGGCTTTCATTTGGAGTTTGTATGACTGGTGTTCTATTAATTTCTTAATTAATAATAATATTGTTTGTCTTCTGTCCTAGTATGGAAAGAGTGATTGTTAGCCCTTTAGTGTTCTGATGAAGGATGATATGGAACTAGTGTATAGGCGCATGGCAGGGATCAGAGGGGAAAGAGCAGTATGTCACTTTTGGATTGCAGATTTCCCTGAAATACTTTGCAAACACCATGATCAATTTAAAGAGCCCAAAGGTAGCAAAAAATCAAAGACCCCATAAAGTGACTCCATTTTGAAATCTACACCTCTCAAGAAATTCATCTGGGTATGTGTTCAGCATTTTGAACATATAGATGTTTATAGAATTTTGTAACAGGAGAAAATTGACCCTTATCATTTGTTACGCAATTTCCCTAAACTGCGGCAATACCTCATATGTGGTCATACACTACTTCTTGGGCAATAGTAGAGCTTTTAAAGGAAGGAGCACCATGTGGCTTTTGAAGTGCAGACTGGAATAATTTGCAGGCACCAGTTTGCAGAGCCCCTTGGTACTAGGACAACAGAAAGAAAAACAAAAATGACATCATTTTGGAATTTTACACCCCTCTACAGGTGTAATGAATGGAGTTGGGTACATTTATTCAAATGGATTTGAATTCTACTTGAATTTTACAGAAATCTGTATTCTCCAGATTTTTTATGATTCGCTTAACTCACCACTCACCACTGAGCTACCTCTGCTGCAGACTCTACTCAGTAGGGTTCTTGCCATTTCTACTTAGCTCCACAAAGTTCTGTAATCAAGGGCCTCTTCACACTAGGCTAGGACTTCAGGACGTGCACCATGACTTTAAGTAGGACACCCTGGGCCGCCTCGTCTGCCGTGACTAGGCATGTATTGTCTCTTCATACTGTTTGTATGTATGTATGTGGAATAGTTGTAGCCAGAAATCTTGTCCTAGCATGAAGGTGCTTGGGGGTTCACTTTACGTTTATTATGCTCTGGATCTCTCCAGACCACCAAGCATAATAAGCGACATTCAACTTATGGAAAATAAATCAGCTGCAAATTGAATTTCTCTGGAAAATATATATGTGCTATATAATTATTTCATAGAGCAATCCTTAGAAATAAAATCCATTAATGACAACTGTAAAAACACACTTTAGCAGTCATTATCAGTAATCATTAAGGGGTTTGTTGTCAGTTAGATCAAGTGATTATTTGCAATCAATAAATATTTTGCTAATCTGTCTATCACCAACCTGCAGCAAAAAAAGGATTCATTAATATCACATTAACTTTTTGAACTTTAGAATAAATAAGGGCTACGTTCAGTATTAGGTGTAAGGCTTCTTTATTGAAAACTATATATCCATCCAAAATAGATATCTTCCAGCTCTGCACTTATACTTATAAACAAGTAACTATAATGAATATGTTATTTTCTAGCCATATGCGTTCTCCATCCAAAACATTCTTGCATAGATAACACATCAATTGAAATAACACAGTAGCACACAGCAGGAATTTAGTGTTGAAATGACTGCTGAAAGCTATAGAATATACACTAGCAAATTCACTTCCTAAATAAACATTCACATGACATAAACTCAATTAGCTATTTATTCTAGCAGACAACATAAGATATTTAGAGAACATGGAAAGTTCTGTTCGTTGATAAGACATATTTAGTACATTTGTATGATTCAAATCCATTAATATTCAAACATTTTTTTTTCTTAGCTTCTTAGCTGGTAGTAGTGCTGTCTACTAAAAAAAATATCAATTTTTTACTTGTAATTTCACTCTTTGGAAATTGAGGGCATAAAGTTATGTGGAGGTTTGTCCGTTGTAACATCTGATAATCACTAATTAGCCCTGCACTATTTTGTCTTTTGTAAGTGTAGCGCCCCTGAGGCTCTGGTCGCCACAGGGTACTGTACCTCAGTTAAGGTGTGGTATCCATCTCAGGTAAGGGGGGTGTTAACCATCGGTGTCACCACCATATTTCATCTCACATACAGTCAGGTGCTTCCCACTGGGGAGCTGTCTTGGGGCAGATGTGGGGTGGCCATATAGAGTTATGGGATTTTCCAGTCGCTAGGTCAACCACCAGGGGGCAGGCACCATAGGGGGTAGAAGTAGGTGCAATGCACTCACACAAGGCAGACAAGTCGAGACCATAGTTCTGACAAGACACCTTTGGAACTCTTCGATCTACACAGGGCTCGGGACTTGGAGCAGGAGCTCAGCCGGGGGTTCCTAACTTCCACGGGGGACAACCTAAGGAAAAAACACTCTCTCTTTTTCCCTTCAAACACCGGTGGTGGCCCCTTACTTGCTTGGGATTGACCGGAGCCCACGACGGCAGAGAACGGTACCTGGGTGCAACTTTAATTCAATGAGTAAAAGACACCTTGAACCTGCAAAAACTGTGTCGGCTTCTCCTTACCGGCGTTGCTGTGCAGCTCTTTGGGTGCCAATGGCCATTAACTCCCCCGCCATCCAAACAGGGCCCGCTCCGCCTGTGGGGAGCAACACTATCTCGGCTGCCATAACACCTGCCCTGGCAAGAAATTCTGCAGCGGTGGCTACTCCCTGGCTGTGTACCACAGGTGGCATCACGACAAACTCTCCCAATCACCCCGCTTTGCCTTCCTTTTACTGCACGCCTCGTGGCAAAGGAGCCGGGAAAGGCCACCCATGACATCGCCTGACCTGACCCACAATGGCCCGGCAACGAGTAGGTTAACCACCTGCCCCGTGGGGCACTGCATAAGCTTTTCTTGGCTTGGCTATGATCTGACATGCGGTTATACACAGGTTGTCATAGTCTCCCTACCTCTTTACACTTGTGGTTACTAGTTCCTGGTTTTGCACAGTTTTAGCTGTAAAGATATTCATATTTGCTGCTATAATGCAGTTATTGAAACAGATTGGCATTCCAAGCAGTAATCTGTATACTGTACTGTAGTTAAGGTCAATAAAGCATTTCAAAAAGCATCAGAAAGTGAGTGAGCATACTTGCGAGTGTTTTATTCCAAAGAGTGTTCGGCCTCATTCAATAATTTTGTGATTTTAAAAGAGCAATTTTATTTATTGACTAAATATATATACAGTGTATATACATATATATATATATATATACACACACACACAGTACAGACCAAAAGTTTGAACATACCTTGTCATTCAAAGAGTTTTCTTTATTTTCATGAATCTGAAAATTGTAGATTCACATTGAAGGCATCAAAACTATGAATTAACACATGTGGAATGAAATAGTTAACAAAAAATTGTGAAACAGCTGAAAATATGTCTTATATTCTAGGTTCTTCAAAGTAGCCACCTTTTGCTTTGATTACTGCTATGTACACTCTTGGAATTCTCTTGATGAGTTTCAAGAGGTAGTCACCGGAAATGGTTCTCACTTCACAGGTGTGCCCTGACAGGTTTAATAAGTGGGATTTCTTTCCTTATAAATGGGGTTGGGACCATTAGTTGTGTTGTGCAGAAGTCTGGTGGATACACAGCTGATAGTCCTAATGAATAGACTGTTAGAATTTGTATTATGGCAAGAAAAAAAGCTAAGTAAAGAAAAACGAGTGGCCATCATTACTTCAAGAAATGAAGGTCAGTCAGGCCGAAACATTGGGAAAACTTTGAAAGTGTCCCAAGTGCAGTGACAAAAACCATCAAACGCTACAAAGAAACTGGCTCACATGAGCACCGCCCCAGGAAAGGAAGACCAAGAGTCACTTCTACTGCGGAGGATAAGTTTATCCGAGTCACCAGCCTCAGAAAGCGCAAGTTAACAGCAGCTCAGATTAGAGACCAGGTCGTTGCCACACAGAGTTCTAGCAGGAGACACATCTCTAGAACAACTGTTAAGAGGAGACTTTGTGCAGCAGGCCTTCATGGTAAAATAGCTGCTAGGAAACCACTGCTAAGGACAGGCAACAAGCAGAAGAGACTTGTTTGGGCTAAAGAACACAAGGAATGGACATTAGACCAGTGGAAATCTGTGCTTTGTTCTGATGAATCCAAATTTGAGATCTTTGGATCCAACCACCGTGTCTTTGTGCGATGTAGAAAAGGTGAACAAATGGACTCTACATGCCTGGCTCCCACCGTGAAGCATGAAGGAGGAGGTGTGATGGTAGGGGGGGTGCTTTGCTGGTGACACTGTTGAGGATTTATTCGAAATTGAAGGCATATGGAACCAGCATGGCTACAACAGCATCTTGCAGCGGCATGCTATTCCATCCAGTTTGCGTTTAGTTGGACCATCCTTTATTTTTCAACAGGACAATGACCCCAAACACACCTCCAGCCTGTGTAAGGGCTATTTGACTAAGAAGGAGAGTGATGGAGTGCTACGCCAGATGACCTGGCCCCCACAGTCACCAGACCTGAGCCCAATCTAGATGGTTTGGAGTAAGCTGGACCGCAGAGTGAAGGCAAAAGAGCAAACAAGTGCTAAACATCTCTGGGAACTCCTTCAAGACTGTTGTAAGACCATTTCCAGTGACTACCTCTTAAAGCTCATCAAGAGAATGCCAAGAGTGTGCAAAGCAGTAATCAAAGCAAAAGGTGGCTACTTTGAAGAACCTAGAATATAAGACATATTTTCAGTTGTTTCACAATTGATGTGAATGTGAATCTACAATCTACAATTTTCAGAGTCATGAAAATAAAGAAAACTCTTTGAATGAGAAGGTGTGTCCAAACATTTGGTCTGTACTGCATATATATATATATATATATATAAAAAAATATACACACATACACACACACACATACTATATTTTTCATTTTGTAAGACACACCGGATTATAAGACACACCCCAAATTTAGAGCAGGAAAAAAGGAAAAAATAATTCTTAATATTAAAATGAGGGTCCATCTTATAATCCTAGTGCGTCTTAATCCTAATGGTCACCAGGGGGGATGTTACGAACCGGCGCCGCCATAGCCGCAAGCAGCCTGCTGCAGTTCCTGTTGCGCCCAGGCGCCGGCTGCCATTCTTGGCCGTGCCTCGGGTCATCCAGTTGGCTGCTCCTTCCACCACGTCTAAGTGTGGAGAGGCGGCTAGTGCGCATGTGTGCGCCAATTTACCCCAGCCAGAGTCTAAGCCCGGTGTTTTGCCTAGTGAGCATGCTCAGCCTGACTGTGTTAGGTCTGAGACTAAGTCCTCAGTTCAGGCTACTGAGCATGCTCCCACAATTAACCCTAACAGCCTCTTTGCACAGGTACTTGGACTTCGTGCTGTGTCTAAGTTCTGGGATTTGCCTACTGAGCATGCTCAAACTGATAGTCTGCTTTCTGAGCCTGTTGCTCAGGCTACTGAGCATGCACAGGCACTTAGTGCATCAGAGGCTAGGTCCGGTAAGGACCTCACTGAGCATGTCCGTGAGGTGGCAGGCCCTGATAGGGTAGAGGGTGTCAGGTGTCTTGATGATGTGGCAACTCCGGACTGGCTCGCAGAGGCCCGCCCCTATGATCTGGCACCTCTCCATTGGTCATCAGACGATGACTGGTGAAGTGTTTGGGGCGTGGCTGCCATGAGATCATCAATGACGTGGCGGTTCCGGATAGGTCGCATGTGACGTCACTGATGGCATGGCACTCTGCTATTGGACCTTGGTGGTTCCACCCTGGGTTTGGGGTGGACCCAGGTTATAAAAGGGGCTGGAGACAACATGGAGGTGCGCAGTCTTCATTTAGAGTTCTTAGTGGCATAAGCCTTGTTGGAAGTGGTAGGTAGGGCTAGGCGAACGGTGCCTGTCACGCCAAGATTCGTGGCTCAGCACATGAGGGTCAGGCGCCATGCTTCCTTGCTACCGTTCCTGTTGTGCTAGAGCAGTCCAGTGGCATTAACTGGGCTGCGGCTGCTGCGTCACCTGTTCAGTTGTGCCTCCTACGCACACGGACAGAATACCTGTTGCGTCACCTGTCCGAGAGTGCCCTCTACGCACACGGACAGTGTACCTGCTGCGCCACCTGTCCGGTTGTGCCCTCTACGCGCACGGACAGCGCACCCCAGAACCCCTGTGAAGTTAACAGGGTGTTCCTGGATTGGGTGTGTGAACCCTATTATCCTCCTCGGCTTCCCAGTCAAATGCTACTGGTGTGACTACCTGGTCTGACATGTCCTTTACACACGTGGCCAGTCGAGTGGTGGCCAGAAACGCTAATCGGAGGACCGCTCGGCCTGACGTGTCTTACACACGTGGCCGACAGGGCTCTGTTGCAGCGGTCTTCTCGGTCAACGCTAACTGGTTACCATCCGTCCTGACGTGTTGTTACACACGTGGTCGGAGTAGCGTCCGCTCCACCAAAACGCTAACTGGGTTGTCGTCCGGTCTGACGTGTCCCTACACACGTGACCGGTTCCTTGAGTTATCTCAGAGCCATCCAGCTCTATAGTCTCCGCCTAACCCACAGGGTGCCAGCAGCTCCATTACCATCTGGAGCACGGTGGGCCCCGACTGGCGATTGGGATATATACCCCTGGTCCTAATCTGCCGGTTCCCCCATAACAGGGGATTGGTGGTAGTGCATAGGCTCAGTAAGGTCACAGGAGACTGGGTCAGTGATGCTGCAGGCTCAGAGTAGGGGATGTTGCGGCTCAGGAGGGTTGACAATACTGCGGGCTGGGGATCTCATGCGGCAGTGGGTGCTATTAATTTGCCGGCGAGCTGCGGGGGTGTCAGGGTGGCGGCGAGCGCCATTGATCTGCCATCAGGCTGCGGGGGTGTCACTGCAGTGGAGCGACTCAGGAGGGTCACAGGACGGGGTGTCTCAGTGGCTGTTGCCATTAATCTGACTGCGGGCTTTGTTGAATCACCTGATGTTGACGAGATGGACTTCAAGAGAACTGCTGCGCAGGTGGCGCATGCGCACATAGGACTCCGTGGCCATTTTCTTGAAGTCCATCACGGCAATCTGCACACGTGCCCCCTCTGTGGCCATTTTCCATCTTGTCCTGCAGGTGATTCAATGGAGCCCAAAGTCAGATCAATGCACCCGCTCCCAAGATACTCTGTCCTGTGACCCTCCTGAGCCGTTTCACTGCTCCTCTGAGCCCCCAGTATTGCCGACCCTGCTGTCTATGACCCAGCTCCACCACCACCCTGGTAAGTCATATCCAGATTGTAAGACGCACCCCCATTTTACCCTCAATTTTGGGGGGGAAAAAGTTTGTCTTATAATCTGGAAAATACGGTATATATTCCTATGTCTGTTATATGTGCAATCAGTAAATTGAGCTCCATGACCATCATTCCCCATGTATGCAGTTCTTGAACAGCTGTTCGTAGTTGCATACTACTGTGCAAAATGTGTACATGTGTACATGTTGAGCCTGTATAATAAGGAGCAATTTGTAACATTGCGCTGTAAGAATTGCGCTTTTTGCGCCATTTTCTGAGACCTATAGCATTCTCATTTTTTGGGATCTGGGCTCAGTGATGGCTTAGTTTTTGCGTCTTGAGCTGGTGTTCTTAATTATTCTATTTTTGTGCAGATGCTACAATTTGATTGCCTGTTATTGCACTTAAAAAAAAAAATTGGCGACCAGAAAACGTAATTTTGGCAATTGGAATTTTTTCTCGCCATGTACTGATCAGATTAATTGATTTTATATTTTGATAGATAAGTCATTTCTGAACACGGTGATACCAAATATGTGTATATTTTTTATTTTTTAAACTGTATTTTTTTCAATGGGGTGAATGGAGGGTGATTTGAACTTTTAATTTATTTTTATTTTTTCATGCATTTAAAAACTTTTTTTTTTACATTTTAATTTAATTTACTAGTCCCCCTAGGGGACTAAATAGAACTATAAAGGGTGCTTTACATGCTGCGACATCGCTAGCGATTGCTAGCGATGTCGAGTGCGATAGCACCCGCCCCCGTCGTTCGTGTGACATTTGGTGCTCGCTGCCATAGCGAACATTATCGCTACGGCAGTGTCACACGCACATACCTTGTCAGCGACGTCTCTGTGACCGCCGAACAATCCCTTCTTCAAGGGGAAGGTGTGTTCGGCGTCATAGCGACGTCACTGCGGTGTCACTAAGCGGCCGGCCAATTGAAGCGGAGGGGCGGGGATTGAGGGGACGTAACATGCCGCCCACCTCCTTCCTTCCGCATTGCTGGTGGACGCAGGTAAGGAGATGTTTGTCGTTCCTGCGGTGTCACACATAGCGATGTGTGATGCCGCAGGAACGACGAACAACATCGTACCTGTGGCAGCAATGATATTAAGGAAAAGAGCAACGTGTCAACGATCACCGTTTTTGAATGATTTTGCGATCGTTGATCATCACTCCTTGGTGTCACATGCTGCGATGTCGCTACCGGCGCCGGATGTGAGTCACTAACGACGTGACCCCGACGATATATCGGTAGCGATGTCACAGCGTGTAAAGCACCCTTAAAGGGCGCAAGAAAAGATATATAAATTGCTTAGCGTACAAAAGCAAGAGTGTAGTGATGAGGCATTAACAAATTAAAGAGAGAAAAAAATGTGCAATAAAACACAAATCAATGCAGACAAAATTGAAACTCATTGCTACGGAATTCAAAAATATTTTTCAACAAAATTAACAGTAAGAGACTCTAAAATGAAATTGTAGGTCACCTCAAAAAAATCTGGAAAAGGATGAGGGAAAAGCCAGTCAATGAAACACCTTCTCTAAAGTATTTACACAGGGAAATCCCATGATGGATGACATCCTTAGTGATGCCATAAATTCTCCATTAAATGTCACTTGCTTAATCCTGCTAGAAGTACGTTGCAGCCTCATAAAACACTAAAATAAACAAATCTTCGGGTCAGATGACATACACTCATTAGTCTTTTACTAATTAAACACTGTGGTATAGATAGCCTGTAATCACACAGTATGTTCCAGAGGAGTGGTGCATGGCAAATATTCAAAAAGGGATGAAAAACTGGACCTGGAAAAAATAGACCTGTGAATTTCAAGAAACACGCCCACGGTCCATGGTGTGTGTATGTAATTATATATATATATATATATATATATATGAATATATATATATGAATTTCAAGAAACACGCCCACGGCCCATGGTGTGTGTGTGTATGTGTATATATTATATATTATATATATATATATATATATATATATATATATATATACACAGTTAGGTCCAGAAATATTTGGACAGTGACACAATTTTCGCGAGTTGGGCTCTGCATGCCACCACATTGGATTGGAAATGAAATCTCTACAACAGAATTCAAGTGCAGATTGTAACGTTTAATTTGAAGGTTTGAACAAAAATATCTCATAGAAATTGTAGGAATTGTACACATTTCTTTACAAACACTCCACATTTTAGGAGGTCAAAAGTAATTGGACAAATAAACCAAACCCAAACAAAATATTTTTATTTTCAATATTTTGTTGCGAATCCTTTGGAGGCAATCACTGCCTTAAGTCTGGAACCCATGGACATCACCAAACGCTGGGTTTCCTCCTTCTTAATGTTTTGCCAGGCCTTTACAGCCGCAGCCTTCAGGTCTTGCTTGTTTGTGGG